>NW_022103915.1:53246616-53258952 GCF_000313985.2 Echinops telfairi
ACCAGGATTTCAGCACTTCCTCTTTGTTACGTTCCCCTTGATCCTGCCCTACCAGGTCTCCCACACCCACCTCCCCACCAATTTGGATTTTAAAAAGAGAGAGAGAGAGACTAATCCCTGAAAAAGGACCTCATGCTTGATAAAGTAGAGAGAGTGAAAAAGAAGGCCTGCGGCAAGATAGATTGGCACCCTGACTGCAAAAAGGGCTCAAACATCTGAACAATTGTGCGGATGGGGCAGCAATGAGCAGTGTGGTGTTGTGTGTTGTACACAGGGTTTCTAGGCATTAGAAAGACTTGACAGCACCTAACAATCGCATTTTTTATTTATGAGAGATATCTAAAACTTGCCAAAATAAAACCTTATTATACCTATTACTAGACCATATTCCTCTAGCGCAGTGGTTCTCAACCTTCCTAATGCCACGACCCTTCCATAGAGTTCCTCATGTGGTGGTGACCCCCAACCATAAAATTATTTTCGTTGCTGCTTCATCACTGTCATTTTGCTACTGTTATGAATCAGGCGACCCCTGTGAAAAGGTCATTTAACCCCCAAAGGGGTCGCAACCCTCAGGTCAGTTCTACAGGAACGAACCACACAAATGAATAGTAAGTGAATGAATTTATATATGTAAATGTTCTAGAATTCATATATTTCCCTCTGTCCTCCAAACTGCAGAGTTCTCCACTCAGCTGCAATCAAAACACTGTTCTTCCAACTCATGGAAACCCCATATAGTTCAAAGAGAAGCATGCTTCATAAGGTTTTCAGGGGATTGTTGGGCATTTCTTTCAAGGTGCCTCTGGGTGAACATAAGCCTACAACCTTTCAACTAGCAGCTGGACACATTTCCACCACCTGCATAGAGGATAGACCATTATTAATTATAATAGTCAACAAAAATAGATCAAACGTTGTTCCTTTTATCAAGACTCTTTGGTCAGAAAGGACAGAGATGGCCCATGAAAGGTGCCCCTAGACATGGAATTGGAAGCAATTGGGAATGGAGGTGGTTGTTGAGGTATAGCTGTATATTTGTGCATTTATCTATGTTGCTCCCTTTTTCTCAAGGCAAGGGATACACTGACACCCAATAAATATCCGCTGTGTTCTCCCCTATTCTTGTGCCCCCCTTTCTCATAATTTAAGCATGTAATTGTTGACCTGACTCAATTCCCAAAGCTGTCCTGTCAAGTCTCTGGATGTCCCAGTTCTAAATCCTAATGAGAAAGCAGAGAGAGGACATCTCATTTTTTCTCCATCCAAACATCCCTGGTGGAAGTCCCCAGCAAACACGTGGCAGGCTCTCTTTAATTCCTACAGGCCCCGGGATCCAATTAACTCCTTTCTGTGGTGCAATTCCTGGTGAACACCCAAACACACTTCACAAAATATATTCATACATACAAATGCTTGGAACATCCCCCCATTTCCGTTTTCCTTCAAAAGGTAGAGTTCTACATTCAGGTGCCATCAAAGCCTGGCCTTCCTTCCCCACCAAGAGTAATTTAATGGCACCCAGAGCACCATTGTGTTCCTGGGAGACTGAAACTCTCACAGGAACTGACCACACAGTCAGCAGGGAACCTCACTGCAGCCTATTTTAATGTCACAGACAAGAACTACCCTTTAATAATCCGTTTACATAATAATATTCCATACAAATAAAAGAGTGCACACTCTTGATTTCTGAGCTCTGAGACAAAGCTCAGTTTCCCTGCAGGCAGGAAAAGGAGTGAGCAAACCAGTGAGCTGCTGCCTGCAGAGAGGGCGCTGCAGAGCACTCCGCAGGAGGCAGCATGGCAGCTATCTTTGTAGCCAGTGGGGGCTGTTTGCAGCCAATGGGCACTCTGCTTGCACTTCAATCTGGGAATCATTCAAAGAGGAAACTGTCGCCCCTGTCTTTTTGTGGTTAAAAGGAGAAAATCTCACAGTAGGAAACTGCCCAGAAGAAAACGGAAGGCCATCTTAACTGTCAACAGTGTGGCAGTGAGGGCTCCTCTGACTTCATGAGGGGCATAGAGAAGCGCTGCCATCTTCAGTCGGGGGCTGATTACTGTGAGGGAGAGAGCAGATTTGCCACCTCTCCGTACTGTTTGTCGTTTCCGACACCAGCCGTCCCTGCCCCTCTCTATCCCTCTCTATTCTGCTGCTGCGTTTGAGACATCTGGCAATCACTACAGAAAACTCACAGCCAGACTCACGAAATAGCCGTCATTGTTTCCTCAGTGAAGCCAATGACTCGTTCTCAAGCATATCTTCTCTATGGGTTCCAGTTTTAAAAAGTATTTGGTCCATCCCCAAGTGTGGCTTGAAACCGCATCAGAGTTTTCAGAAACTAAGAATGATGCTAGGATGATGATTGGTAACTAACCCTCAGGTGACTGCTTGTTGTTTCATTCACTAGAATTGTAATTCACTGCCTATTAACTCATATCAATATCTGGTTACAGAAGTGTCCAGAATGTTTACAAGAAGAGGCCTTGGTAGTTATAGTCATATAAATAAATGTGTGAATAATTGAGAGAGTATACTGCAGTACACGCCTCATCAAGCTTCCTGTCAAGGATCAAGAATACTAAAAGCTCAATACTAGGCCTCAATGATGCCTGAATTACAAGCAAGGGGGGAAAAACACCTACATTAACAACCTGTCTTAAGCATCCTCGGCTCTGAATTTATTTGCACAACTGCACAATGGTAATAGTTCATTCATTCAAGGACTTACAGTACTTCATCTAATAAAAATTCTACCACATTTAAAAGAAAAATGCAGCATCAGGATGGGGGAAGGCTTATAAACAATCTGTGATAAGCTGATGACACAACTTGGCTTGCTGAAAATGAGCAGGCCTTGAAGCTCTCCGGCCTGCAATATGGATAGCAACCCAATGGAAAGAAGCAAAAGCCTCACAACTGAACAGGTAACATCATGGAAATGGAGAAAAGAGTGAATTCTCACCTTGCACGATTCCATGCTCGTGGAAGCAGCAGGCAAGAGATCAGAGGAAGCATAGCAATGGCTGAATCTTTAAGTATTGAAAAGTCGCGATGGTACTTTGAAGACTAAGGTGCACCTGATCTGAGCATGGTCTTTTCAATTGCCTCCCGTGCCTGTGAAAGTTGGACATTAAATGAGGCGGACCAAGGAAGAAACGATGCATTTAAATGTTGGTGCTGATCAAGAATATCGAAAGTGCCATCGACTGCCAAAAGAACAGCCAGAGTGCTCCTTTGAGGCAAGGATATCAAGACAGTCTCACATACTTTGACCATGTTGTCGGGAGAGACCAGTCCCTGGAGGAGGACGTCCTGTTTGGTAGGCAGGCAGTGAAAAAAGAGAAAGGCGCCCGATGAGATGGACGGACACCGTGACTGTAACAATGTGTTCAGACATAAGAACAATTGTGAGGATGGCACAAGATGGGGCCACGCTTGGTCTGTTGTTCATATGGCTGCTGAATCAGAACCGACTTGTTAGCCCCTCCGGTGATAGACGGAAAGTCTGTCATGAGAGAACAGGATGTTTCATGCCTAGATTTCCAGATGCCTACAGCAGATCCTGCACCATTTATCTAGTGGGAGTGAAGCATTAGTTGATGTATGATAGATGTATAATCCAGCAAGATCCTACTACAATGGTCTCAGTAAATTGCAAAGGGTTCAATGATAAAATTATTTAGTGCAGTGGGCAGTACCCAAAGACTACAATTAGGTGCTTGTTAACCCTGCTTGTACCTCAGAACAGAAGATTCAACAGTTTGGGACTGAAACTAAGCCAATACATGCACAAGAATTCTATTCTTTTCCATTAACAAAAATACATTTTATATAATCCTTTGTTTTAAAATATCTCAAGCTTCGGGGTAAAATCTCCAGGTTTTCTGATATGGGAGCATGAAGAGAGAAAAATAAAGTAAGAGAATAACTGCCAAAGTTAAAATACATACCATAAAATCAAATCCATATTTATCTTTAATATAATGTATTTCTCCTCTCGTCCTTTGATGTGCCATCCACAGAAACATGTGATCTTTTTTTTTTAACCCTGAACTCCAACTTTACTTCAAATAATAAGTACCACTCAAAATAGAATCGATCCTCATTGCCTTGAAATCACCCACTTGGGATACTTTCCATATTATTCCATATTATAGCATCTCTTGACTTGCCTGGGGTTTTTTCAGTATCTTATTATTGGTGGAGGTGGCATAAAGCAGAAAATGTTGTATTCCTAGAAACCAACACATCCCATCCTTCATCTAAAACTAAAGTTCAGGGAACTCAGTAACTCATCCAAAAATAGCTTGTGCTGGGGAGGCTCAGGGGCTAAGAGTGTCTCCTGGTTCGGAGACCTAAGAATGCTTTGCCAAGACAGCCTTGAGGGTGAATGAAGATGGTGGTGTTATGGATGGATTGTAAATGCTAACTTCTATGCCTGCTATAATTCCGTTTGGAAATGAGTTGTCTTGTGCTAAAAAGAAAGAATTAGTATAGAGTGTGTCTAAAATGAATTTCTTTTGAGGTATGAAAGAGATCAAACAAGCAAGTTAGAGAGGCAGAGATTTTGGAAGGAAACTATCAAAGGACACAGTGATCACCCAAGGAGCAGTAGCTTAGAGAAGACACAGACCTTGCGGCAGTGCTGACAGAGAGAGAGAAAGCTGCTCCTGGTGCCAGTGCCCTGAATTTGGTCTTCTTGCCTCCTAAACTGGAAGAAAGCAGATTTCTTTGTTAAAGTCACCCACTTGTGGTCCTTCTGTCATTGTTGCTAGGTGCCATTGGGTCCGCTCTGACCCATAGTGACCCTATGCACCGCAGAAGGACACATTGCACGGTCTTGCACCGTCCTCCCAATTGTTCCTATGTCCAAGCCCACTGATATAACCGCTGCGAGAATCCATCTCGTCGGGGATCTTCTTTTTTGTCACCCACCCTCACTTTAACAAACATGCTGTTCTTCCCCAGGGAATGGTTTCCCCTGACAAAATGTCCAAAGTATGTAAGATGAAGTCTTGCCATCCCAGCCTCCAAGGAGCACTCTGGCCTTACATCTTCTGATTCAGATGGGTTTGTCCTTTGAGCAGGCCATGGGGCTTTCAATGTTCTGCTCCAGCACCACCATCCAAATGCGACTTCTAGTGTAGCAACACTGAATACCTAAGACCTCTGAATAGGTGTTCATTCTGTGGAATTAGTTTATTTTGCTGAACTAGTTCAATGTTAACTCATTTTTAATATTGTGAGAGGTAGGCTTTTTGTGACAACAGGGCTCCCTTAGGAACGTGTGGGTGGAGGTTAGCCTGTTGATGAGGCCCCAGCTTGATTGGAGGGCAACCAAGATAAATGGGTCGCTAAAGATGGACACTTCTCTCATTCCACTTTCACCTTTCTGTTGGAAAGCCATGGGGAGCCACCCTGAGACCTGTGAGAGCCCTGGAGATGCTTCCACCAGCACTGTACCCACAAGACTTTGCACCCACTGATATGTTCCTTCATTCTGCATCATTGTATGTGCTATGTGAGTCTGAAAAGGGATTTATGGACTAGTATCGGATTTATGGCCTAATATCAGACTTATGGACTTGATCTGGACTGGGCTGGGAAATTATCTTATTATACAATTACTCTTTGATATAAAGGTCTTTCTTATAAATATATGAGTGTCTCTTGATTTGTTTCTCTAGTCAACCCGGTGTGACACAGCTATGTATATAAACTAAAACTGTATCAGGTCAATGGATGATGGTCAGATGGAAACTCTCTCCTTAACATATAGCCTGCAAAGGAGATGCACACTTACCCTTAACTTTGTCCAATTTATTCTTGTAAATATGCCCCCTTCCTAAATCTGTCCCCAACATAATGCTTACATTTTATTGTATTAAGGCCATGAAGGGAAGATATTATCACGTTCAATTTATAGATAAAAATAGTAAGGGTCAAAGAGATTGAAGATTTTCCCAGTGATTGACTCACCGCTGGCAAGTGGCAGAACTGGGTCTAAATCTCCTTTTTCTTCACTCCCTGCTGTTTCCATTCAGCCATGCTGTCTTTACAAGTTAACTGTTTTTACAGTCTTAGGAACATTGTACACACATGGGAGGAAGAAATGCAAGGTCACAAACTTTCAAAATGCCATTACAAAACAAATGTTACATGCAATGGATTCACTCAACTCACCATTCAAACTGATCAGCAGCCTACTGTTATTGGGCCCCATTCTGCTGATACAGTCCATCAGGCATTGCCAATACAGCCTCCTTTCTAGAAACACCTGGACAATGTTAAGCCACGTCTGGATTCTCACCAGGGTTGTGGATGTTTCCTTCCAATTTGATCCCCTGCTGAGAACTTGCATATTCATCCCAGATAGACTGAATCAGAATCAGCATTTTTTAAATCATTTGTTTGGGGGCTCTCCTACAACGCTTATCACAATCCATCCATCCATCCATTGTGTCAAGCACATTTGTACATTTGTACATTTGTTGCCATCATCATTCTCAAAACGTTTGCTTTCTGCTTGAGCCCTTGGTATCAGCTCCTCGTTGTTGTTTTTTTTTGTTGTTGTTGTTGTTTTTAGCAAGACCCTCAGAATCACCTCAGGGTCCTTAAGATCATCACTTGTGTACCTTGTTAAATGGAAATTCTGATTCAACCTCTCTGGGACAGAAAGACGAAATCTTAACGGGGTGGAATGAGAATGAAGCCTTTCAGGGAGGTGGTTTCTGAAGCTGGCTCTTAGGCTTCTCCACTCTAAAGGAACTGACTATCTGGGAGCGGGGTGGGGTGGTGGAATCCTAATATTTAGTCAAGAAAACAAGAACTTTTCATTTTGAACATGGAAATTTCTTTATGCTTTGGTGTAGGAATGGAAAGGCACTGCACAATGATTTCCTATGACACATAAATAAAAGTTAAAGCAATAAAAAAAGATGGAGCATGACCCTTCTTGTAAGGATATATTAAAGCAAGACAACCTATCCAGGTTTTCCCCTAACCAATCCTCTTTGGCATAACAAGTGGTTACGTTACTCAATAGCCTCAGTCAGTAGCACCCACTGGAGAGTAACTTCACGCCCCCTGTGTCCCTTGGACTGTCTGCTTTGTGAGTCCTTGCAGCTGGGTTCCTCCACCCTCTCTCAAGAAGTTTGAATAGCTCCTGGCTCCCAGCAAGGGCAAGGTGCCAGGGGTGGGGTAGCCCTGCTTACTCTGGAGCACTCTATTTCTCTGGTTGAAAAGTTTCTAATGCAAAATTAGTCATCAATGTAGCTCTTTTTTCCCCCCATGAGTCGCAATCCTGGCTTTCTGAATGCAATGTGCAAAAGTAAAACAGCCAAAGCTTGGGAAGAACTGCGATCTAAATTTCATGCTCATCTACTTTACTTAGAAAGTGAGCAATATGCAAGTCACTCCCATCAGAAACTGCCACCTACAAGAGGATGAGTCTTTAGGACCATCAGAAGCCGGCAGGGACGCACTTTAGACATGATGACAAAGGAGGGGGATCCCAAGGGTAAGAGACTGAAGGATCCAGGCTTGGAGCCGGGCAGGACACAAGGCCACCAGAAATGATGGTGTAGAGGGAAGTGTATAATGGGGAAGAAATGGAAAAGATCATTGTTGTTGTTGTTAAATGCCACACAGTCTGTTCTGACCCATAGCAACCCCAGGCACAACGGAACAAAACACTGCCCAGTCCTGCGCCATCCTTCCTATTGTTTCAGCCCTTGGGTCAATCCATATTGTCAGGGACCTCCCTCCTTTTCACTCCCTCTACTTTCCCAAGGATACCGGGCTCCAGGAACTGATCCCTCCTGACAGCATGCCCAAAGTACATGAGACAAAGTTGAAACACCCTTGCCTCTAAGGAGCACTCTGGCCTTACTTCCTCCCAGACAGACTGGACCGACCTTCTGGAAGACTGGGGCGCGTTCAGTAGTCTTTGCCAGCACCGCAGGGCAATGGTTGTATGGGACCGTCTTCGAAATGACAATAGCTGCCATTGAAAGCAAGGATGGTGAGTCTTCATCTGATATATTTTTCAAATATGCTATCGGAAGAGATGGACTCCCGGAAAAGGACGGCATATTTAGTAAAGTGGAGGGTCAACACAAAAGAAGGTAGCTAGACGGTCACAGTAGCTGCAGCAAACAGATCAGCAATCGGGAGGATGGTACAGGCAGTGTTTTGTTTGCTGTGAGTTAGAATTGAATCAAGAGCAGCAAATAGCATTACTCACTAAGAAACCAAGGTCTAGAAGGGATGCGCAATATATTGGCCCAACTCTGGATTCGGTCAGGCATACTGACCTACAAGTGGTGACCCTTTAGGGCAGTGGTTCTCAACCTTTGGGGGAGTCGAACAACCCTTTCACAGGAGTTGCCCAATTCATAACAGTAGCAAAATTACAGTTACAAAGTATCAATGAAAATAATTTTATGGTTGGGGGTCACCACAACATGAGGAACTGTATTAAAGGGTCGCAACATTAGGAAGGTTGAGAACCACTGCTTTAGGGAGATTGTCCAGCACGAACCCCGATTTTGTAAGCCACAAGGAATGGTTTTGATTTGTGTTGGAGAAAGGGCCATCTCGGTCTGCATGGTGGTAGTCCACCCGCTGGACCAGCTGGACCTATGGCCGCAGCTGCTTATAGAATCTGATATAATTATTGGCATTGCCAAAAGTACCAGTCTTCAAACTGCATGCCCAGAGCCATCTACTTCTTGCCAAAGGCTTTGTAGTATCCATTCTGTTGTCAGGTGCTTTGGGACCTTCTTGGTGTAGAGAGTATGACCAGCAGTGCCCTGGACTTCTACTTGCTTGGGTGCCTGATATGCTGTGGCTCAGGCTGAAAAGCCTACTGCCACTGTCTTGGCTCCTGGCCCTAGCGGCTACAGAAGATCAGGTGTACAACTTAGACGTCAAGAGGAGTGATGGGAAATCTTGACCAAAGAGGTATGGGAGCTTCTACATGAAACCTGTCCCTTCCTCACCGCAGAGGTACTGTATTAAAGCACAGTAATTTATGTGTCCTTTCTGGTGATATCCTCAAAGACTAAGCAATCAGCAGTACTACTTAACAAGCATGGCTGCCTCAGAAATGCGCACCTTCACTGTGCTATTGCTCTCGCCCTTAGGCTGCCTCCTCCTTCTTTCCTGACCACTGCTTCTCTAGGATGACATTCCCCACTACATCGCTGACACATGCAATTTTGTCTCAGGCTTTGATTTTACAAGAACTCCAGGCACAGGTAAACAACGGAGCTAAGATGACATCACTTGAAAATAACGGGCAGGAATTTGAACCCTACTTCACCTATGTGTTCTATGAGCTACAGCTTGGCAGTGGTTCAGTCCTATAGACAAAAGAGTCCAATTCTAATTTTTTTTTCAAAAGAAAAGATAATAGTTGGCTGCCTAAACTTCTAAAGAAGAAATGGAGGAAGCAAAGATGGGGAACAAGTACTGCGTTCTGTGAGTTGGGCTCACTGTATCCAGAGAAAAAAAATAAAACTACAGATCTTCTGGGTCCCCCATCTTTCTGAACCAACAAGCTGTCTTGCATTTGTCTGTGGTCTCTGTTCCCCGAAGAGAAGAACGTGCCTAAGGATGATCGTGAAAGTTTGCTTCGAAGGGCCATTTGAACCCTCTCTAATCAGCTCCCTTCCCTTGATGGGTCACAGCGGGATGGCGTATCTTGCCCGCACCATCGTTACAGTAAAGCATTCTTGGTGACTTCACAGAAGACTGTTTCCGACATCCCCTTGGATTTAACATAAAAACGGCCGTTCTTGGATCTTCACCACAGAGCAGGAGCCCTGCTAGTACAGTAGCGAAGTGCTGATCTTCTCATTGAAATAGCGATCATTTGACTCCGCCAAGCACTCTGCAGCAGAAAGATGGGGAGTCGGTGAAAATGAAAGCAAAGAACAAAAGCCAAGATCCACTGCTATCGAGTGTGACCCTAACAGTGTTTCTGAGACGAGCAGATAAACTCGATGGATTGTGGATCATGGGTCTCCCACAGAGCAGAGGGTCAGTTTGAACAAACAACCTGGGAGTTAGCAGTTCAATGCCTAAACCACACGGCCACCAGGGCCACTTCTGTAACGATTACAGCCTTGGGAATCTTATGGGGCAGTTCTAGTCTGCCCTAGATTCTGACTACATCGGACACACATTGCCATGAGGCTCTCATCTTCTACCATCTTTAGGATTTTCTCCCTTGGCGAATCAATGACACTACAAATAGAAGGCCCTTATGCTCCAGGGAGAAGATTGATGAAATTCTCTACCATAAATTAGCAAGGATGTCTCTAAGGTGAACGAGAGGCAGATAAAAAGCATAGCTAGGGGGATTGATTTGGGTTCTTAGATCCTGGAAGGAATCACAGGTATGGGTGCCATAGCAAAGTGTGGTATAAAGAAATTAGATGGTATCCAGCTATCAGATAGAATAGCATCCGGGGTCTTAAAGGCTTGTTTACAAACAAATGCCATCTAAATTAGACATCAACTAAGCCTATATGGAAGAACCATACCAACATCCATGACACAAGGATTGTAAATTTTATTATCCAAATCCAAAAGAGGGAATACTATCAGAGCTTACATTGTGAGATTCTGGTAGCAGAAGGCTATGGATGACAGTGAATACCCAAAATACATTTGCAGGATCTGCACAGGGAATAAGCCTCCGGTGACCTCCCTCTCACCATAATTGAGGGATGGGAATCACCATGTTATCAGAGAGTATTTTAGAGACAACTATGGTAGATTAAAATAATAAATCTGCCTTGAACAGTTAAAACCTTGCCACTTTATCTCTCTTTGATACAATTTGAGTTTCGTCTGGTTTTTAATATTTTCTGATTTTCTTCATATCGGGGTTTATCACTGTTGTAGTTTGTCCTTGTTGATAGCCTTCTTGACTTTTTGTTATGTTTCCCTTTGTTTTTCGGTTTATGAAACCTGGGATGGCTGAATCTATAGAGACAACAAATGGAGTAGGGCTTCCCGGGGATAGGAAGGGGGAGGGGATGTGAGGGGAAGTAAGGGGCGGTGGGAAGGGGGAGCTCATATCAAGGAGTTCAGAAGGGAAGAAACTAATTTTGGTAGCAATTGTGCCCCACTGTTTGATGTGGTTGAACTCCAGAATGGTATGATATCTAGATTAGCTCTAGATTAAATGGTTTGGAGGAAAACATAGTCTTCAATAACAGTTAAACAAAATTCTTTACTTGGGGAATGATATAGAGCAGTCTTCTGGTAACATCCATCGTCTTCAGCAAAGAGATGTGATTTTTAAGATGATTGTGTCTATTTTGATTTCTTGTACTGTACTTAGGAGCTTTAGATTTGTGCATTGAACATTGACAGCTCGGTAATGAAAAATTTTTTTAAATGATTTCCAGTATACGTTTCCATGGATCTACAGCTAGCTTTCCCCAATTGTGAGGTATATGGGCTCCACATTACTAAAGAAATATATACTGGCTTCTCTCCTAGCAAATTGTGCACCCTTTCCTTTTCCTTGGACTCCAACAATCCTCCTAGCTCATCTCCTTGAGTTCTCATCCCAGTCTCCAGCATGTCTGGATTAAGACAACATCATCGTTTGCTTATTTATTTGTTTGTTTTATTTTGAATTAGGTGAAATTTAACAGAGCAGATAATCAGTTTTACATTCAACAGTTTTTATATGTTTTGTTTCAACTGGTCCACTGCAATTCCTTCAATGTGCCATCATTTGTCCCATTTCCTTCCTGCTTCCCTATTTCCGTGACGCCTCCTTTCCGAACCCTTACCCCAGTGGTTCGCAACCTTCCTGATACCGTGATGCTTTCATAGTTCCTGACGTTGTGGTGACCCCCCGACCATAAAATTATTTTTGTTGCTACTTCATAACTGTCATTTTGTTATTGTTGTGAATCAGCCAACCTCTGTGAAAGGATCATTTGACTTCCAAAGGGGTCGCGACCCACAGGTTGAGAACCACTGCTTTATACTTTGATCTTGGGTAAATGCTGCACTTTTTATCATAATGAATGATTCTTCTAACAAAGAGGTGAGTTCTGTTTCAGACCTGAATGGTGACTAAGGTCCATCGTCTCAGACTAGTAACCCTAATCTCTTTTATGATTTTGGATTTTGAGCCACATTCCCCATTCTATGCAATATCTTCTGGTGAGAGCCTTTTCAGAGCAATCGGTAGGGATGGCTCTGTACCATCTAGTTTTTCTGGTCTCAGAGTCATGGATGCTGATGTTAGCAAGGTCTATGAGTCATGGACCAAATGTGTCCATGTGTTTTTCCATTTTCATC
>NW_022103915.1:53260207-53260960 GCF_000313985.2 Echinops telfairi
GATCCTCAGAATTGTTCCTATGTGACAGCCCATCGTTGTAACCACTGTGACTCCATCTTGTGGGAGGGCTTCCTCTTTTTCACTGCCCCTCGACTTTATCAAGCATGATGTCTATCTCCAGGGACTAGTCGCTCTAAATGAACAACATGGCCAAAGTAAGTGAGACAAAGTCTCACCATCCTTCCCTCTAAGGACCATTCCGGCTGTACTTCTTCTCTGACAGATTAGTTTATTTTAGCAGTCTATGGTACTTTCAATATTCTTCCCCAGCACCATAATTCAAACGCATTAATTCTCCTTTAATTTTCCTGTTTCAGTGTGCAAATTTCATGGAGGTGATACAAAATTGCTGGGTTTTGTTCGGTTGCCCTTTGGGCTTCAAGGGCCGTTTTTGCTTTTCAAGCCTCTAAAGAGGTTGTGTGCAGCAAGTTTCTTCTTATCTGATGTTCCTGATATCTCTATAGCTCATCACTTTTCTATCACTCCATAAGCATTGATTTTGGATGCTAGCAAGAGGAAATTCTTGACAACTTCAAGCCTTTCTCCATTTATCAAGCTGTTGCCTATCGGTCCATTTGTGATGATTTTTGTTTTCTTTACATTGAGTTGTAATCCATAATGAAGGCCGAAACCCTTGACGTCCATCAGTGAGTACTTCAAGTCCTCCTTACTTTTAGCAAACACAGTTCTGTTATCTGCATATTTCAGGTTGTTCATAAGCCTTCCTCCAGTCCTGACGCCATGTTCTTCTTC
>NW_022103915.1:53263277-53265160 GCF_000313985.2 Echinops telfairi
GATCGAACCACCATTTAAACGTCGTCGGGTCTCTGGGCAGATGGGTAAGCCATCAATCACTTGGCTGGAAGTGGAAAATCTTTTCTTAAGTCATCAGCATTCCCAAGTGTAATCCTACCTGTGCTCAGCTGGGGGAGTTCTGTTTTTCTACTGTGATTTGATGTTAAGAAATAACGAGAGCAGATAAGCTTTATCACAGCACTAGAAGACTATTGGTTCTAACAAATGAGAACCATTGGACTCCAGGGGCTGTACTCTGGCCCACTGGTAGTGCATATAATGACCAACGTACTGTGGCCGGCTAGTCACTCAGAGAGAGCTGAGCGAAAGAGCAGAACAAGAGAAACAAGCCCAGGGAAGGGCAGATAGAACCAAGGAGATATTCCTAAATTTTAAAAATTCCATTAGTTTTCATATCACAGTTAACTGAGAGTTAAGTCTTGCCCTCCAGCTCTGTGGTCACATGGATCGCAGCCAGAGTGGCTGTCCTGACCTTTTTAAGATGAAATTCCTTCCCTCCCCGCTCTACTGTTAAGGCTTCAAGGAAGACTGTTAGGATTCAATGCCTGGTGAGAATGTCCAGCTGGCTTGCTATTCAAATGAGCTTCCTTCTCTTTCTTAACCATTTGTAGGACACCAAAGCCTCTCATGGGCTCATCCGACTCTTGTTCACATTTCTCACCGTCTGTGGGGAAATCCAGTGAGCTGTGAGGGTGGTAATGCAGCCACATGATGGGAACCAGCATTTTTTGAGACATTGACCCTAGTTAAGAGTAAATCCTATGTGATGATTATTCAACATTTTGCCAAGAGATTTGTGTAGGCATAAATATCTATGTGTATGTATGTGAAGACACATTGAATACATATGTATTCTGAAAATAATTGGGGTAAAATAGGGATAAATTGGGACTGGCGATCAAATGCTTCTTCAATTTAACCTGATTGATCCAAGTCCATTATAAACAAAAATCATGGAATAATGATACAAGGCACAGCCTTAGACCAAAGTTCCCTGGATTGAGACTTTACTTCACCATTACTTTATTGTGTGATCTTGGATAAGCTAGTGAAACTCCATATGCCTTAGTTTCCTTATCTGTAAAATGGGGATAACAATATTAGTCAGAAGTTTGTTTTAAAGATTAAATGAAAACATATAAAAGTTCTGGAACACATCATTTGTTGCTGGGTGCCATCCAACTCTTGGGGACCTCGGCGTGTAAAGTATCACTGTTCCAGAGGGTTCTAGAGGTGATGGCCTTTGGTATCAAGAGACCTGTCTTTGGAGGCACCTCTGTGGATTTGAACCACTTACCTCTCAATTAGTAGTCAAGAACTAAACTCTGTATGCAATCCAGGGATTCATCCCACTGTTGTTTAATGTTACAGAGATATAACTTAATAAGTATCAAATCAATTACTTATCAATAGTTTGTGTACATTAAGTAGCCATTAGTTTCAAACATAAAGTGTATATATTCAGCATTAATGTTAGCTATAAAAGGTTTAGTAAAATTAAATAATTAACAATTGACTGCTCACCAAAATCTTGAGGTGGGGCTATGTGACTAGTTCTAGTCTATGCACTTTAAGTGAAATGATGCATGTCATGTCCTGGCTGAGGGAGCTAAAAGCTCTTAATGAACATCTCAGCTTTATTTTTCCTCCTTACATCAACCATGGAGACCACATATTGGAATAGTGGAACCCTTTGGTAGAACCAGATGGGATCCTTGAATTATTCTCAGTTAAAGCTGTTATATAGCACCTTTTAAGACTTAAAAACTCACCTTATGTGAACAAGAAATAAATTTTCATACGTAATTGATGATTTCAGTTTTGTTTGTTACTGCAGCAAAAACTAGTCTATACTAGCAAAT
>NW_022103915.1:53267362-53268436 GCF_000313985.2 Echinops telfairi
GTGGATTAAGCACCTGCTGAATCCCCTCTGACCATAGACCAGGAATGAATGTGAATCCCCTCGTTAACATGAAGAATGCATTGGAAAGTAGATCGGTGCAGTTAGGTTAAAGTTTAGATTGGTGCAGTTAGGTTAAAATTTAATTGGTGCAGTTAGGTTAAAATTTGGCACCCTATAATTTGATTTCCCTTATTATCCATTTTAATTTGTTCTGGTTTCTAATATTTTCTGTTTTCTTTTCCATTGAGGTTTTAAGTGTATTTTTTTTGTTATTCTTGATAGTTTTTGTTTGGTTGGTTTTTTAATGTTTTCCTGAATATGAGATCCAGGATAGGTAAATATATACAGATAATAACTGGATTAATGTTTACTTAGGGGTTTGGCAGGGGAAGTTGGCGAGAAATGAAGAGCTAAAAATGATGAGTAAAAGAATAAAGAAAATGTTCTAAATCTGATCATGGTGATAATTGTACAACTCTTCTTAATGTGCTAGAACTATTGAATTATATGATATGTGAAACATATATAGAAATATATATATATTTAATATATATTGACACAAAGTGATAACCACTCCGGCAAGGAACTTCTAAAATGGCTCTCCATGATCCTTGCCTCATGATATACATGTTTTTTCATAAACTCCTCTCAAATGTGGGCAGGTCTGTGTAGCTTGCTTTTAGTGAAAAGGTTATGGCAAAAAAGTGGATGTCCCTTTCAATTTAAAGTGTCGAAATGACTGGCATTTGTCTTGCATGCCCTCTCCTGCACTCTCACTGGCTTGTTCTGAGGAAAGCTGGCTGGCTGCCATACTGTGAACTGGTCTATGGAGAGGCCCATATGTATCACTATTCCTGGCACGTAATAAGCATTCAGTAGATATTTTTAAAATGTTTTTATTGAGTTTTTCACAACCAATTTACTCATCATGTAGATGCTAGGTATTATGTTAGTCTGTGGATAGAGCATTTACTTAGTAGACATGTTCCTTATACTCATTAACTATGGCTAGTGCCTGGTGTATAATGAAAGATCCCAAATTCATTTTGAGATTCCCAAGAAAAATTCAAGAAA
>NW_022103915.1:53275503-53277055 GCF_000313985.2 Echinops telfairi
TTATAGATAGATCCTTGTGATTGGTGTTCTTTATAAAATGATAAAAGAGTTCCATCCTTGCCTATCTTATAGGTAAAAATCAAATGAAATAACATAATAAATATAAAGTATGATACCCTAAATAGTGGCCTTTCTATATAATCCTGGGACATGACGTCCTATGTCAGTCAACCAGAGAAGCAGAATCATGAGGAATTTGTTATAGGGAAATGGCCTCACGCAGCTTTGGGAGCTTGTTAAACCTTTTTTGCAAGGCTATTGTCTCCCTGTCTGATGCTAAATCGTAAAGTCCAGAAATAAAGCAGTTGGGAAGAGAAGACAGATGTAAAGTAAGGGCTATCAAGACCAGGTTAGAACCCACAGCACAAACCAGATTCTCACAAGAATGGAATAAAACAGTGTTTGACCTCAGTGGCTGACAGAAGTGGTCGTTGTCTATTACCCAGCAGAAAAACACATACAACTTGCTCAAGAATGGAAAAACTGGAAAAGGTTCCAGGAGAAGGTAAAGTAGTTGCAGGTGTAGCTGCTGATCTAGCCAATGATCAGGTGCTCAGCAATAACCTGGGTGAGCTACAAAATGGCGACCACTTCCCTTCAGTTCATCAAATCTTCCAACAAGTTTCCTTGTGGCTCCTTTGCAGCCAGAAACATAAAGAAAGTGAATGCTGGGAAGTGTAGTACAGCTTAGCCAGGTTGAGTACTACAAAGCCATCACAGAGTCTTTGATTAAGGCTAGGATATTGATACAGTGATGGGCACATTCTTATCAAAGATCTCTGGTTCTAAAGAGCTGGTACATGCTTAGTGCAATGGGTAAGAGGAAGGCCTTTGTACAGGCTACGTGATTCAAATTCTAACCCAAGGCTCACCATTTTCTTTGTGGCCCTGAGCAAGAAATTTAACTCTGTGCCACAATTTCCTCATCTGGAAAATTGGGATTATAATACCTACTTCAGTCAGATCAAAGAGTAAGAGAGATGATATAGATAAATGCTAGTACATTTCCTTTTCTGTAGTAAATGCTCTGTCGGTGACAACTCCTCCTCCTGGAATGGCCATTCAGCATCAGCATCAGCATCAGCATCAGACCTAACCACATTAGACCTCACCTGTCTAAAGAGGTACCCAGAAATGCTTTACTTGCTCAGCTACATTGTATGCTTCAGAGGAAGGCCAATGAAGTGTTCAAAGAGCATTCTTGAGGCAAATAAGAATGGACCCCGTTTATACAACAAGCCATAGCAACTGATAATTATCATGTTTTTCCAGCTGCTGAAGATATTTGCTGAGAGAATCTTGTTCTTTTGAAACATTAGGCTTTCAAACCAAGTCTCATAATAGGTTCATCAGAAAAAGCATGTAATGAGGAAATCAAATTATGTCAGACTATGTGTGTCAGAAAATAGAGTAATGACTATACACCGGAGGGCAGACTGCTTGGGTTTGAATCCTAACTCCACTGTTCCTTGTGCCTGTCCAAGTTATTTAAACTACCTATCTCATATTCTACCTCTGTAAACTGAAAATTATACTATATACCATGGGGTTC
>NW_022103915.1:53278555-53283575 GCF_000313985.2 Echinops telfairi
TTCTAGGATGGGACCCTTCAGCTCCCCTCACTTTGGACCTCCACTGCGACATCTGAACTCCTTGGAATTCAACAGGAAAAGTAAAAAGGAGATTGTGTTTGGGAACCCAACCATAAATCCAAAAGTGTAAAAATATAGATAGAAGTTAAAATCTAAACTTTCTAAAAAATAGATATGACACTTTAAAACAGAAATTTTTGGTTATTTATATACAATAGAGAACCAAAACATCCAGATGAAAAAGTCTCATTCTTTTCAGACGTGGGGCTAAAGTAGGCTCTCACTGTTCAGGTAGGCTTGGTTGAGTGGTATATGTATAACAGACCCCAGGCTTCCCTTAAGGACAGAGGACTACTGCCACTAGGCATTTCAGCTCTGCCCCACCAGCACAGAGAAAGAGGGCAGAAGGAAGTTTAGCCACCTGGAATAAATATAAATTCTTTGAATTCAGAAGATACATTTCCTCTTCTAGTGAGGCATGATGGTTCCATGGTAATACTCTCACCTTTCTGGCAGGAGATCCAGATTCTATTCCTAGCCAGTGCACCTCATGCACAGTCACCATCACCTGTCAACGGAGGCTTATGAATTACTATAGTACCGACAGGTTTCAGCAGAGCATCTAAGAGAAACTAGTAATCTACTGCTGAAAATTAATCAATGAAAACCCTATGTATCACATGATCTGATCCTCCGTTGTGAAAGCTAAAGGCTTATGTCAACTTGGCTGGACTAGGATTCTTGATAGTTGGGCAGGGAAGACGGAATAATCCCCTATAGTGGGTTTATGGTTGGGTTCCCATAAACAACCTTCTTTTGACTATTTCTGTTAACTTCCAAGGAGCTAAGATGTCTCCATGGAGGTCCAAAGTAAGGGGAGCTAAAGGATCCCATCTATGAAGAGTGGCCCATTTCCAATCAGAGTAGACACGGTGGAAGGTTTGCTTGCTTTCTCTAGGTCTGGATATGCCTTGTCAACTTCTGTTCCTTTGAACTTGAGCCAGCATCCTGCTCTATTTCCCGTCAATCCTTGCAGTTGTCATCAGCTAGCTACCTTACCTGTTAAACTTGGATTCATTTGCCTCTGTAGCCACATGTTTGTGGTCTTCCTGTTGATTTTAGGTTCATCAGCCTCCATAGATACATGACTCAGGAGAAGCCTCCAAACCGACGTGTGGCCCATGGACTAGGAATTAACCCTGGCTTGGGAATTTCCCACTTCTACAATTGTGTGATCAATTTTCTTGATATAAATCTCTTTGTGTATGTCCATACATAAGCTCCACTGTTATTGCTTCCTTAGAGCACACAGCCTAAGACAGCAACCAATTATGGGGATGTCACATAACTGGACAGCATTTTGATCAGTTGTGCATGGGCTTACACTGAGTCAAAGGCCAACTCCATGTAGATAGCAAAAAGAAATTTCCTCTTCTGAGCAGGCCGTTGGCCCCAGAAGTCTTTTACCTTCTGAAACATGTTCATCTAAAACCCCAGGTAATTCTTAAAATGCTATGGCAGCCTTGAAAAGTTAACTCAAATTGGAAGAATTCTGTTCCCTATAAGAAGTATTAATCTGTTGGGCCTGATTCTGTTGCTGTCAATGAATATTATTGAAAGCTTTGCCTTATTACCAACCCTATTGTTTGTGTAAATAGTGTCCAGTCACTTAAGAATTTGATCTGTGCAAGTCAATAATTCATTTATTTCAGTTTGTAGCCAGTCTGCACTTAATCTCCTTTTCTCAACTGGGTTTTAAATGTTCCACCACTGACTTAATTAATGACACTATCAATAGAATAACCATATGCGCTTTGGGGGCCGAACAACCCTTTCACAAAGGTCGCCCGATTAATAACAGTAGCAAAATTACAATTATGAAGTAGCAACAAAAGTAATTTTATGGTTGGGGGATCACCACAACATGAAGAACTGTATTAAAGGATTGCAGGCTGAGGAAGGTTGAGAACGACTACTCTAAGATAAACCAAAGGCACATATGAACCATAGATTTATTCAAGGATTTTGGGCTCCCACTTAATTCTAGCCCAATCTAAGAACAATTGGTCTTATGACATGACCCTGATTGCTACATGCCCTTATGAAGAGATCACTGATATTATAGGTGCTACAGCAAAATGTGATGAAAAAAGTATATGGTACCCAGTTATGAGAAAGAATAACATCTGGGGTTTTAAAGACTTGTTTTCAAACAAGCAGCCATCTAAGTGAGGCATCCACTAAGTCCACATAGAAGAGACACACCAACCTGTGTGATGCAAGCATGGTAAATAATCTAAACCAAATCCGAAGGCAGGAATGGTATCAGAGTTAAATTGTGAATACTTGGCTTGTAGAGGCTATGTATGACAATGGAATCCTAATATCCATTTGCAGGATCCACACGTAAATTAACCCTCTGGTTATTTCCCTCTGACCACAGCAGAGGGATGTGACTAGCCTTGTTATCAGACTGAGTCTTGTAGAGATGGTTACAGTAGATATAACCAGGTTAAAATGTAGTAGCTGATTTGATCCCCCTTTTGACCCATTTTAAAGTTATTATAGTTTGTAATATTTTCTGTTTTCTTTTCAACTGGAGTTCTCTTTTATTTTGTTATTGTTAGTTTTTTTTTTACTCTTTGGTTCTTATTTTTGTATGCTTTTCCATATCTGAAATCCAGGATGGGTGAATTGATAGGGACAGTACCTAGATTAAAGGTTCCTTGGGGGGGTGAGGCAAAGAAAGATAGGGGGAAATGTTGAGCTAATAACAAGGAGTAGAAGAAGGAAGATGTTCTAAAATTGATTGTGGTAATGATTGTACAACTCTTCTTGATATGATTGAACTATTAAATTGTTTGATATTTGGATAACATCCCCCAAAAGCTATTTATTAAAAAAAGAAAAGCCCTGATATACCTAAAGATAGTTTATTATTTCATGCTGTTAATACTTAGATAAGGGGGGTTCCAGTCAAGATGGCAACAAGGTGAGCAGCCCATATGGGGAGCTCCGGTGAGTCTGGTCAAGTGGTAGTGTTCTGCTGTGTGGAAAGGTCCCTATGAGGGATCCTTCCTGTCTAGGAGGGGTCCCTGCCCCGCATCTGCTTTCTTTCAAATCCTGGAGATCTGGGTCCATATATCAGGAATTTCCCACTGGCCGTGTAACCCTTGTGCGACTTGCCACCAGCCAGTGCCTTCCCCCATCCACCCCCTGGCCTGCTTGCTGCCCCAGGAACAGGATGGCTATTGTGTAGAGCTCCCCAAGGCCGGGCCTGACCACCACATAGCAGCTGTCCACTCCTCATGGCTCCCACCTGGAGAAGCTGCACCCGTGCCTGGGTCACCTCCAACCCCCGAGTGGTCACACCTGCCAAGTCAGTGGGGCCCAGCCCCCGCCATTTCAAGGGTGCCTCAGCTGATCATAGTCCCAGCATCTCTCCAGCTACAGGGAGCTGCGCCCACACTTCCCGTCCACCATTCCCCTTGCACCATTTCTGGCATCCCCTGCATCTCGCAGTCTCTGTTTCTCCCAGTCCTGCGAACTGTGCCGCACACTGTCTCCACCCAAGCTGCGCGAAGTCCAAGTAGACCACAGCGCCAACTTTCCCGGAGCCGTGGGAGAGTGAAGACATGAACCCGGGCTTTTCAAGCCCGCTGCCTACAGCTTCTATGCCCCAAGCTGCGGGGAAGGGGAGACATGGACCAGGCCTTGCAGGCACGCCGTGCACCACCTCTGCCTTAACAACAAGAGTCCAATTTGTGAACTGGGGCCTTAGAGGCCTGCTGCACAAACTCGCCGGGAGCAGCGGGGAAGCAGAGATGCAGACCGGGCTTTGCAGGCCTGCCGCTGCCCGTGGGGAAGCGGAGACAGATCAAAGTTGTGCAAACCCACTGCCTGTAGCTGCCACCCGGAGCCTCAGGGAAGGGGAGACACTGACCGGGCCTTGCAGGCCCACTGCTTGCCGCTGCGCCCAGAGGGTCCAAATCCTATCCTCCTGAGCGTCTTAATTAGGAATGGGTACTGGATATTGTCAAATGCTTTTTCTGCATCTATAAATAGTATCATGTGGTTCTTATACTTTCCCTTATCAATGTGGTGTATAATATTGATGATTTTCTGATGTTAAACCATCCCTGCATCCCTGGGATGAATCTTACCTGATCCTGAAGGATGATGCGTTTCATATACTTTTGTATTCTACTGCCCAATATCTTGTTGAAGATTTTTTGCATCTATGTTCATTAGAGATATCGGTCTATAGTTCTCTATTACTGTGGGATCCTTGCCCTGTTTGGGTATCAGTTATACTGGCTTTGTAATATGAGTTTGGGAGTTTGCCATCCTTTTTTACTCTCTGAAATACTTTATGGAGGATTGGTGTCAGCTCTTCCTTGAATGTTGGTAGGATACTCCAGTGAAGCCATCTGGTCCAGGAGCTTTTTTTGTTGATAGCTTCTTGATAACCATATCTATTTCTTCTTTTGCTATGGATTTGTTTAGGTTCTTGACCTCTATGTGGAATAGTGTACGGAGGAATTGTTTTTCCAAGTATTTGTCCATGTCTTCCACATTGGTTGAAATCATTAGAGTACAGACTTTCATAGTACTTTGTGATTATCCTTTTAATCTCATTAGGGTCTGTTGTGATTCCCCCCTGTTTCATTCCTCATCCTGGCTATTGTTTGCTCTTTCCTTTCTTTAGTTAGGTTTGCCAGTGGTCTGTCGATTCTGTTGATCCTTTCAAAGAACCGCTTTTTGTTGCTGGTTAATTATCTGCATTGTTCCTCTCCCCTCCCAGTGGTTCAATTCTGCCCTGATTTTTATTATTTTTTTCTTTTGCTGTTGGAGGGATTGTTCTAATTGCTGGAGGTTTTGTGAGAGCGTATCTGTCATGAGTCTCTCTGCCTTTTTCATATATGCTCCTATTTCAATCAAGCTACCTCTGATGACTGCTTTCATCATGTCCCATAGGTTTTGATATGAAGTATTCTCATTCTCATTAGCTTCTAGAAAC
>NW_022103915.1:53284607-53295239 GCF_000313985.2 Echinops telfairi
TGGCGATACTTAAAGAAGATGGAAATTGAGCTACCTTATAACCCAGCTATCCCTCTACTGGGTATATACCCAGAAGAGGTAAGAAATAAACCACGACCATTTGTATGCACTCCAATGTTTATTGAAGTGCAATTCACAATCGCAAAGATTTGGAAACAACCTAAATTTCCATCGGTAGACAAGTGTATCAATAAACAATCTGGAGGAGCAAACAATAGGACTATGGTTCCAGAGGGACATGGGAGATGGGGAGGTGGGGTGAAGGAAGTGGTGTGAACAAACTCAGGGACAAGGGAACAACAAGTGGTCTAAAATCGGTGGCAAGGAGGGTGTGGGAGGACTGGTAGGGCTTGAGCAAGGGTAATGTAACTGAGTGGAAATACTGAAACCCAAATGAAGGCTGAGCATGATGGTGGGACAAGAGGAAAGTAAAAGGAAATAGAGGAAAGAACTAGGAGGTAAAGGGCATTTATAGAGGTCTAAATACAGGTCTAAATATGTAAATAAATTTATGATGATGAGGAAATCTATGTGCATATATTTATAGGTTTACTACTAAGGTGGACATTGGGCCTCCACTCAAGTACTCCCTCGGTGAAAGAACACTTTGTTCTATTAAACTGGCATTCCATGATGCTCACCTTCCTGATATGATTGTTGAGGACAAATGAGGGTGTAAGCAAGTGTGGTTAAGAAAGCTGATGGTGCCTGCCTAGCAAAAGATATAGGGTCTGGGGTCTTAAAGGCTTGAAGGTAAACAAGCTGTCATCTAGCACAGAAGCATCAAAGTCCACATAGAAGAAGCACACTGGCCTGTGTAATCATGAGGTGTTGAAGAAATCAGACATCAAACATCAAGGAACAAAAATCACATCATTGTGAATGAGGGGGAGTGCAGAGTGGGGACCCAAAGGTCATTTGTGGGCAACTGGACATCCCCTTGTAGAAGGGTCTCAGGGAGGAGACGAGCCAGTCAGGGTGCAGTGTAGCTACGATGAAACATAAAACTTTCCTCTAGTTCTTAAATGCTTCCTCCCCCCAACTATCATGATCCCAATTCTACCTTACAAATCCAGCTGGACCGGAGGATGTACAGTGGTACAGATGGGAACTGGAAACACAGGGAATCCAGGACAGATGGACCCCTCAAGGTCAGTCGTGAGAGTGGCCATACTGGGAGGGGGGAGCAAAGGTGGCACAGAAAGGGGGAACCTATTACAAGGATCTACATATAGCCTCCTCTCTGGAGGATGGACAATGGAAAGGTGGGTGAAGAAAGATGTCGGACAGTGTGAAATATGACAAAATAATAATGACTTTTAAATTATCAAGGATTCATGAGGGAGCGGGGAATGGAGAGGGAGGGGAAAAATGAGGAACTGATGCCCAGGGCTCAAGTAGAAAGCAAATGTTTGAGAATGATGAATGATGAGGGCAACAAATGTACAAACATGCTTGACACAATGGATGGATGGATGGATTGTGATAAGCGTACAAACCCCCAATAAAATGAATTTTAAAAATACTTAGATAAGACAGTATAAGAGGTATACAAACATAGATTTTTAAAAATACTTAGATAAGACAATATAAGAGGTATACAAACATAAGAAAGTTTTAAAATATTAATGAATAAATATTAAATAATACCTGACCCAAAAAACAAACCAAAAAATCCTGTTATTTAAGCTAAATAAATAAATAGAATGATACAAGTTTTTAAAAATACTATCTTTTTGCTTCTTTTATGTTCTGTGGACCTAGGGATACAATTATTACTGATTATAAAAATCATATTTGCCAACTAAAATAAAACTTCCACACTGAGCAATCATGATAAGATATTATGAATGTATGGATTTTATTGTTTGGATATATATTCACTTGAACTAAAATTGTCCACAGATGTAGTTTTGACTATGGGATAGATACCCCCCCTAAAGAGTTGGCAGGAAATCTTTGAAAATCGGAATAGATCCTGGGGGGAGCACATTATTTCCAAGAACCTGAGATGAATTACTTAGCAAAATAGAAAAGTAATGTGTGTTTATGGAAGGTGTAACGTGTGAAGAATATGAAAGAAGTATGACATGATCTTTGTCATCAAATGGATTCTAATTCAGGGAATTGGTTCAAAAAATTTAGATTTTTATTTATTGAATTTTCTTAAAACAAGACTTCCTGTATAATCTCACATTATACCAAGAAGAAATTGTAATAGAACATCGTCTGGTCAGGTAATGCTTCTTTCTCATAGCTGAGACAGTTCTGAACTTTCTAGATATCCAGGACCACACAACTACAAAGGTAGGTTGAGCATCTTCTAAGACTGAGCAACCTCTAAAGTTAACTTGAGCAGCCATTCTCCATTTCCCGCCTTCCATTGGCTTCCTGTGTCGTTCCTGTCTTTTTTAGTGGTCACACATAGACTGGCATCTGGGGAACACACACAGGTGCTAATGTCTTCGGTTATCTCTTGACTGTCTCAGACCTTTCATAATGAAGCTTTACTGGAATGCGTTAAATATTCCATTCTCCAGGTCCTCATTGACCTCATCCATCTACCTTAGCTCCTTCAATCAGAGGAGAACTGGGGACAATATGGAGAAGAGTCCTAAATCCCTCAAATCATACCAGCAACATCTATTGCCTACGTCCTGTTTAATCCGAAATGAACATAGAACAAATACACCGCAGAACAGTGATTCTCACTCTTGGCTCAGTCAGTACTTAAAAAATATGCTCATTTGGTTTTTTGTCCAAATAACTACTGAAAACAATAAGATAGTCAAGATAGATAACCCTTCAGAAATAGTTACAGGAGTAATAGGTCCCTGAGGGTATGGGAAGGGAGGGGGGAAAGAGGGAGAATGAGGTGCAGATAGCATGGGTGATTATATAACCCCGCTCAATGGGATTGAACAACAAGAATTGAATATGAAGGGCTATATTGGATTGCATAAGATTGGTCAATAAAACCGTTATGTAAAACACAAAAACAGTAGTAGCAGTATTATCAACAATGACAATAGTAATAATGGCGTTCATTTAGTGGGTGATTCCTATTGTACTGGGTTTAGTACTTAGTATTTTATTCAGTGTTGAGTATAGCTCCCTGGATTACCTCAAGCCCTAAAAACCACCTTCTCACATTATTGTTTCTCTTTATTTTCTCAATTAATTTAGAAACTATAGATAAGTTAATAATTCCAGAATTTCTATCTCCAGCACAGATTTTTCTCGTATTTTTTCTTTCTTTTTTTTTTTTGGCAAACCAACCCACCTTTTAGAAACTCTTGTTAGGCTCTAGGTACAAAAGAGTGAAACAACACGTCCCAGCCCTGGGCCATCCTCACAATGCTTGCTGTGTTTGAGCTCACTGTTGCAGCCACTTTAACAATCCATCTTGTTGGAGGCTTTCCTTCCTTTTGGTGACCTGTTCCCTAACCAGGAATGATGCTCTTCTCCAGGGACGAGTCCTTCCTGGATGCTTGTCCAACTACTTAAAACTCAATATCTTACAATTGGCAACATTTCTTGACTATGCCACAGGAATCTCAAAGTTAACTCTGGCTCTTTCTCATGCAGCAGGCACTATACCTTTTGTGAAGGCAAGAAACACGTCTAAGTCAATGCTCTATCTACAAACTAACACAATGCCTGGCATATAGATGTTGAGTAAGTCATTTCTGAATAATTGAATACAAATAATTTTAAATCTCCACTGAATGCTTAGTATGTGCCACAGGTGGTAATAAGAAACACTTGGGCTTCTCCATAGGCCAGCTGACAATATGGCAGCTAGCGTTCCTCAGAGCAAGCAAGAAAGGACATGCAAAACAAAAGCCAGTCTTGTTCCAGCTTAACCTTGAAAATGACATCCATTGTTTTGGCCATTACCTATTCCTTAAAAGCAAATCATGCAGACCTTTCCACACTCAAGGAAAGGGAATTTTAAAAGGACGTGAATATCAGGAGGCAGGGATCGATGAAGGTCATCTTAGAGGTGGCTTGCCAGAGTGGCTATCACGCTGTGTCAATATATATAACCTATATATTTTTTTCATATCTGTTTAGTGTGGTTAATTCCTCAGAAGTGGATAGCCTATTCCTTCCTCATGGTCTCCTCCTTAGTCTGGAAGCTCTACTTAAACCTGTTTTCCTTGGGTGACCCTGCTACCATTTGAAATACCAGCCACATAGCTTCCAGCATCAGAGCAACACACAAGCCACCACAGTACAAACCGATGGACAAGTGGTGGCTCCTCATAACTGGACTGGTAGGTAACATCATGATAAACAGAGAAAAGATCAAAGTTGTCAAGGATTTCATCTGTTTGTATCCACAATCAATGCTCATGGAAACAGCCATCAAGAAATCTCATGATGCAATGCATTAGGTAAATTTACTACACAAGGCCTCATTAAAGTGTTGAAAAGCAAGGATGTTATTTTGAGGATTAAAGTGTGCTTGCCTCAAGTCATGCTATTCTCCATTGCATCATATGCATGTGAAAGCTGGATAGTGAATAAGGAAGACCAAGAAGAGTCGATGCATTTGAATTACGGTGCTGATGAAGGAGATGGAAAGTACCATGGACTGCCAAAAGAACAAACAAGTCTGTCTTGGAAGAAGTACAGCCATAATTCTTCTTAGAGGCAAGGATGGAGAGACTTTGTTTCACAAACTCGGGACATGTTGCTAAGAGAGAGCAGTCCTTGGAGAAGGACCTCATGCCTGGTAAAGTAGCAGGTCAGGGAAAAGCAGGAAGACTTTCAACAAGATGGGTTGACACAGTCCCTGCATCGATGGGCTCAAACATAAGAACAATTGTGAGATAGCATAGGACCAGTTAGTGGTTTGTCCTGCTGTCCATTAGGTCACTATGAGTCAGAACAGACTTGACGGCACCTAATAATTTATTTTTGCTGCTAATTTTATACAATATTCTAAGACGGTGGCTGTTGCATGTCATTTAGTCATTTTGGTGTAGAAATTAAATAGCCGAATCCTTGTTGTTGGATATTAATAATTTCTCACTAGCTCTACAATAAACATCATTGAATCTATATACTTTTATGCTTACCCAATTATTTTTGAAGGATCACTTTCTAGAAATGAAATTGCTGGGATGAAGGATCTACACATTTTAATTATTCACATATACTGCCAAATTGCCTTCCAAAAATATTGAGCCAATTTACCCATCAACAATTTGGGGTTAATACCTTAAATTTTACGTATGCCAATGCTTTACTATTCTACTTTCTAATTATGTAAGAAATGCTGGGACGATGCTACCTTCGTGTTATGGCCCCAGTGTCATTTGCCGTCACTAACTGCACCACTCGGGAATTTGGTGATTAGAAGATGTGACTTTAATAACTACCTATTTAACCCTGCCTCCCTTTACAGCTTCTCTTTTTTATTAGAGAGATACTGAAGAAGGATATATTAGCTAGGATAAATTAGGTTATGGTGTAACGACAACAACAACAACCCAGAAATTTTAAATGACTTACACATAGCCAGTTATGTCTTGCTGGCATAATGTGTGTTTTAGGTTTTGAAAAGCTCAATATCACAGCTTTCCTTCCAGGGTAATTCAAGGATCCCATCTGGTTCTATCAAAGGGTTCCACTAGCCAACACGTGGTCTCCATGGTTGAAAGGAGGAAAAAGAAAGCTGAAAGGTTCAGTAAGAGCTTTTAGCTCCCTCCGCCAGGACATGACATGCACCATTTCACTTAAAGTGCATAGACTAGAACTGGTCACATAGCCCCACCCAATTATTTGGGTGAATATTCAATGATTAATTACGTAATTTTACTAAACCGTTCACAGCTAGTATTAACATTTAATATATGCATTTAATGTTTTGTACTAATACATACTGAATACATACAAGCTATTGATAAATGATTGACTTAACATCTATTTTATCTGTGTAACATTATGCACCAGGTGAATACAATTTCACGAATGTCTGAGGCCTCCTTCAGGAGGCTCCAATGTTTTCTGCAAATCGACTGCCTTGGCCTGACTTTGGTCTTCTTGGGAAAGGTGTACAAAAATATAAACCCCAAACTGTTGGTCTCTAACTTCATCTTGCTTCATAAAGATAATGATGTGCCATTTTGCTCCACATGTTGAAATGACCATTGCCAGATGATGTATTATTTTTAAGTGGACACAACTTGGCACTGGACGTTTCTACCTCTCCTGTTTCTAATCATGCCTTGCCTGGGCATGTCAGGGTCAGGCTTAAAGACTTGCTAGAACTGGATTCAAGATTTACGAGAACGAGATGTAACCAAGCCTCTCCCAGAGGTTTGGGAAGAACAGCTGGAGTCTGGCCCTTTGCATCATGACAAGGACTATTAAAAACTAAAGCCTCCCCCCACCCCCAAAGATGAATGTAGAAAAGCAAGAAGTAATCTAAAGTAATATCAAAGGCATCCTCACAAAAGGAGCATTCAAAGCAAAATATTCTAACTGACCTGGCTCCTTCCCCGCACACATTTCAAACTCTTTGTAAACAAGAGGGGAAAAAATTATTAGGTTTGAACTGTAGATTCTCCCCCTTGACTCATTCCTGAATGGAGTTGAATCATTCCCACTCAAAGCAGTGAGGGGCTGTTTTTGTTCTCATGGCCCCACCCTGTGCTGATGTAATGCACCACGGCTGTGTTTTCCCATTGAACATGCTAGGGAGGGTCCTCACCAGGAGAGAACTGTTGCCCAGTGCTCCTGGAAGGGTGGGGAGAGAGGAGGGCTCCTAGTTCAGATGCCTGAGATGGAAGGGACTCACAGCTCATGCTGAGTATCGGAAAATTCACCTTTGCCCCATGTCTCTCCAACTCAGCAAGATTGCCCCCTACCTCCACCCACCCCGTCCAAGATCATCCATCCCTGATAACTCATCGCTCTCATCAGTGGGTTTCTTCACGCTGTTCCTGCAGCCACACCTTCCTTCCTATGCAAAACTAGACAAAATCTACCTATCTAAGTTCATGCCCTAGGACTGAAGAAACAGCTCTAGGACCTCACAGACAGCCCACAATTTTATTCTTACTTGGCTAATAGGCAGCCGTGTCATTTTTTGGTTTGTTTCTTTGTTGTTGTTGTTGTTGAAGAGGCTTGCTTTTTAGCTGCTTGTTTTACTTTTAACATTTAATTTGTATTTGTGAACATGTCAGGAATATCAGAGCAGAGGGAAACTTTTTAAATGAAATTTAAATTAAAAAACTTTCGCTGGCCAGCTGACCCAGACTCATGGTGACCCAGAGGAGAACTGATTTCCATAGGGCTTTCTTGGCTGTCCTCATTCAGAAACAGACTACCAGGCTTTTCTTCTGCAGTGCCACTGGATGGGCTCAAACCACTCACCTTTTGTTGAACAGTCTAATGTAGACCATTGTTCCACTACTCACTGCCCTCGAGTCAATTCCAGCTCATACTGATCCTATAGCCCTGTGGGTTTTTGAGACTAACTCTTTATGAGAGTAGAAAGCTTCCTCTTTCTCCCACAGAGCAGCTGGTCATTTAGAGCTTCTGTCCTTGCAGTCAACGCAGAACCCACTACACCCCCAGACCCCCTCTGCTTTATTCCACTCAAGGATATAAAAATATAAGCATTCCATTTGTTTCATACTCGCCCTCCAATTCCACCTCACTCCTGACTCACATGTTCAGTGTCTTCTACATGTCTACCAGTTCCCACTGTTTCCCAACGTCTGAGAATTGTTTCAATTTAAAGAATTAATTATGTAGTTAAAATATATATGGTTGTGATATATCCAGATAAAAATGTAATTTCTCAAATGGTCCAGGCCACTTCGTTAGAATTGTAACCAAATTAAGTGTTTTAAAGACAATGTATTGCCTTACATATGAAAGCAACCCTAGTGAAAAACTTCTACTGGAGATAATCCCTCAAAATGAAACTCGCTTATTACCACGCATGAAGAAAAATTAAAAATTAGTTTTTCAGCTTGAGATAAAAGAAAATTCAGAAATTAAACCTGTTTGTAAAATTTTCTGGTGCGTTAGTGCTTACTCATTGGGCTGCTAGCTACAAGGTCAGCAGTTTGAAACCACCAGCTTCCCTGGGGGAAACACACGAAGCTTTCTAATCTCCTAAAGAATGGCAGCTTCAGAAACTCACAGGGGCAGTTCGCCCTGTCCTTTAGGGAGGGGCACTGTGAGTCAGATTCGACTAGATCACGTTGAGTTTGGTTTGGGTTTGGGATTTGGACGAGTTGAAGACACTTGAATATCTGACTGGTTCCCTTGTAGGATTCTGTCTAATTCTGCTCCCCTAGAATGTTCCCCTAATTCTGTTCCCCTGTAGGATTCTGCCAAATTCTGCTCCCCTAGAATGCAAGGGACACTGTGGTACCCCAGGATTTGGTTAGCCTTTTCTACGGCTTTGCTTAGGCACCCAGCCTTCACACATTTGTCAGTCTGTCATACCCTGGTGGCATTTGAGTTGCTATGATGCAGAAACTTTGCCTCTGGTATTTCAAATACCAATCAAGGTCACCCATCGTGGACTAGTTTCAGTGGAACTTCCAGACTGAAACAGACTAGGAAATACCTGAGATAAAATCTTGAAACCCTTGCTTTTAAGGAACAACAGATTTTGTTGTTCTTCTGGCAATCCGTGGCACCAGGAACATTGTAATTCAAGTGCGTTAGTCGTTGTCCAGCTTCAACTGCATACAAGGTGTATCAGTGGTTTGGGTCAGGTGTACCTTTGTCTTGAAGGTAACATCTATGCTTTGAATGCTTAGAGAGTTGTTTTGCAGAAGATTTGCTCAATACAATACATTGTTTCATTTCCTGACTACTGCTTCTATGGGTGTTGGTCAGGGATCCACTTAAAATGAATTGCTTGACAACTTCAATCTTATGGGTTTATCATGATGTTGCTTATTACTCCATTTGCATAGAATTTTGTTTTCTTTATATTCAGGTGTAATCATAGTCAAGACTATAGTCTGCTCTTCATCAGAATATACTTCAACTCCTTTTGACTTTCAGTAAGTAAGGTTGTGTCATCTGCCTACTGCAGGTGGTTAATGAGTCTTCTTCCAGTCCTGATGTCACATTCTTCTTTATACAGTCCAACAACTTGGATTATTTGCTCAGTGTAATTGTTATAGAGAGGTTTATTGTGCCAACCTGGTCAATAAACACATGTGGGATTAATAAGGTTGCAGTTTAATTGAAGGGCAAAGACATAAACGGCTCGGTGAGTCTTGCCTTTCTGTATCTTGCTATCTGATGATCAGACCAGTGTATGGCTGCCTGAGCTAGTTCTCTGCCTCAACTTGTGAGCTCCACTACCTGTGGGACACCATACCCATGGACTGTGTCGCTATAGTTTGAGGTTCCTTCCAGATTTGCTTCGCCACACTGCTGGTGTGTACATCCTTTGACCTGGGGACTGTCAGACCCTGTCCTCTGGTCTACTGTTGGTGACCTGCCCTGCTGTTTGCTGCCTGTGGCCGGACTGCCTGTGTTGCTCTACAGAAGACTCAGCTGTCTGCTTCCTTGACTTACACCCAGCAGCTCTCGTGAGTTGAAGGACTGCTAGTATATTAACTGTCTCACGGAAGTGAGTTGAACTGAGCCCTCTCTACTGCTCTGTGGACTAATTTGCTGTTTATTTCTTCATGTTGTATATATCTATCCATATATATATATCCTGGTTTTGTTTCCCTAGAGAACCCTGTCTAACACAGTGAATAAACATGCTAAAAGGATATAATTCTGGTGCATACTTTTCCTGTTCTATTTTTCAAAAAAACTGCCTTGTGATCTATGTGCAGGTTCTACTTGAATTCAACTAAGTGTGCTGAAATATCCATTTTTCACAATGTTGTCCATAGTTTGTTAGGATCAGCATAGTCAGATGCCTTTACATAGTCAATAAAAACTAAGGTTAACATCTTTCTAATATCTTTACTGTCAGCCAACATCCATCTGACACCAGCCAGGTTACTCCTCATTCCATGTCCTCTTCTGAATCCAGCTTGAATTTCGAGCAGTTACCAAGATTTGTGGCTGCAACCATTTAAAAATTTTCTTTAGCAAAACTTCACGTGTGTGTGATATAAACAGTATTTCTCAAAAATGTCGGCATCCTTTGGAATGCACACAAAATGTGGATATCTTCCAGTGGATTATCCAGGTAGCTGTCTCCAAACTCCTTGGCACAAATAAGCACTTCCAGTGTTACATTCATTTGTTGAGACTTCTGGATTTGTACCCCATCATTTTCTGGATCCTTGTTGTTCGTCAATGCATTCAGTGAAACTTGAACTTCTTTTTCTCAACTCCATTGACTTTGATCACATGTTACCTCCTCAAATGCTTGAACATCAATTTTTGTTGTTGTTACAGTTACTCTGTAATCCTTCCAACTTCCTATGTTATTTAATATTTTGCACATAGAATCCTTCAATTTTTCAACACAGGTGATATAGTTTATTATGCCAGCCTGGCTGATAAATACAAGTAGGATTAACTGAAGGGCGGAGAGATAATGGCTCAGTGAGCCTCATCTTTCTTGTCTCTTGCTCTTTGATCATCGGACCAGTGTGCGGCTACCTTGCTTGTTCTTTG
>NW_022103915.1:53295668-53311840 GCF_000313985.2 Echinops telfairi
TTGACAAATGCTAAGCATGTTCTTTTTATGTTTTGTTTCTAACCAGGTCTTTGAACATTTCATTATACTTTATTTTATTTTCTCAAGCCACTCTGACATATTCTGCTCAACTCTTACTTCGTCTTTTCTTCTTTTCATTTTAGCTATATGCATTCAAGAGCAAGTTTCTGCATTTCCTCTAACATTCATGTTGGTCTTTTCTCCCTTCTTTTTAGTTACCTTTGTTTTCTTCATATGTGGTGTTCTTGATGTCATTCTACAACTTCACTCGTCTTTTGTCTTGAGATGGTCTCTAAGTTCAAATGGGATATACTTAAGTTTATACTTTGACTCTTATGCACTTACTGTAATTTTCTTCAGCTTCAAACTAAGCTGGAAAATGGGAAATGGATGGTCTGTTTCACAGATGGCCCTGGGCATATTCTGACGGTTGATACTGAGCTTCTCCATTGTCTTTTCCCACAAATGTAGCCAATTTTATTCTTGTGTATTGCATCCAGTAAGGTTCATGTGTATGATCGCCACTTCTGTTGTTGAAAACAGGAATTTGTAATGAGTAAGTTGGTTTTGCAAAATTCTATCATTCAATTTCCAACATAATGTCTGTCACCAAGTTCAATTTGTCCCACTACCAAGACTTCCTGTATGTTTCCAACTTTTGCATTTCCAATCACCAATAATTATCAACTCATCTTGATGACATGTTTAATCAATTACAGACTGCCAAAATTGGTCAAAAGCTTCCATTTCTTCATCATTGACATTATTGTGAAAAGTTAAATAATACTTGTATTAATATTCGTGGATATTACCCTATCACTGCAGGATAGATCTCCAAATATTCTTTTTGCTGATGAATGCCATATCATTTCCTTTTTATCATCCTTGGTTCAAACCATCCTTTTATCAAACCATTTGGTTGTCTGATTTTTAAAAATGGCCAATACCAGTCCATTTCAACTCACAAATACCTAGTATATCAATTTTTATATGTTCTATTCCCTTTTAGAGAACTCCAAATTTTCATAGATTCTTTATTTGTACATTCCTTGTTCCAATTATTGATGCATGCTTGCAGCTGTTTCCTCTCAATTTGAGCCTTTCACATCAGCCAATGGAAGCACCAAAAGCATTGCTCCGTACACATCATTAAGGTTGACTCTACTTTTAGGTGGCCGCTCTTCCCAGTAATATTTTAAGTACCTTACAACTGAAGGGGTTTATCTTCCAGCACTATATCAGACAATGTTCCACTCCTACTCATAGGTTTTTACCAGCTAATTATTTTCGTCAACAGGTCCTTCTTTCTAGTCTTAATATACAAACTGAAACCTATCAACCATGGGTGGCCTTGTTGGTATTTGAAATACCAGTAGCATAGTTTCCAGCATGACAGCAACACACAAGCCGCCACAGTACCACAAAGTAATAAATGCGTGTTGGCATATATACTTAAATCCCTGTGGGTCAGAAGAATGACAAAAATAGCATATCTGTATTTACTCAAGAAAACAGAAGCCACTCTGTATTCCAAGTATAAAAGGATTAATATAAAAGAGACTACCTGTCTGTTTTGGGTCTATATGTTCTACTGAAACCTTGGGTCACCGTGGGTGACCCTGCTGGTACTTGAAAATATCAGTGGCATATCTTCCAGCATCCTAGCAATGGAGAAAAGATTGACGTCGTCGAGGTTTTCATCTTGCTTGACTCCTGAAAGCAGCAGTCAAGAAATAAAACAACATATTGTATTGGGTAAATCTGCTGAACAAGACCTCATCAAGGTATTGAAAAGGAAGGATTACTTTGAGGACTAAGGTGTGCCTGGCCCAAGCCATGGCACTCTCCATTACATCATATGCATGTGGCGGTTGGACATCGAATAAGGAAGACGGAAGAAGAATCGATGCATTTGACTTTTGGTGCTGCCAAAGAATATAGAAAGTACCATGGACTGCCAAAAGAATAAATCTAGCTTAGAAGAAGTACATCCGGAATGCTCTTTAGAGGCACGGATGGCAAGATTTCATCTTACATACTTCAAACATGTTATCAGGAGAGACCAGTTCCTGGAGAAGGACATCATGTGTGGTAAAGTTGAAGAACAAAGAGGAAGAACTTTGACAAGATGGATTGACACAGGAACTGTAACCATGGACTAAAACATGTAAACAATTGTGAGGCTGTTGCAGGACCGAGCAGTATTCTGTTCTGTTGTGCATGCATCACAACCAACCCAAGGCGCCTCACAGCAGCATGTCTGTTGGAAGAACTATAAGACAGACACTAGAAACCGATCAAGAGGTTGGCAGTGAAGGTCTCAAGTCCACAGAACTTCCAAATGGAAGCTCACAGAGAGATGTGGAAACTTTCATATCTGATCCCACACCCCACTGAGAGCAGCGGTCTCTGATATACTTTTACTCCCAAGTCTCAAGTGAGTTCCTCTTTTTGGTCAACTTAAATCTCAGTTGTATAGTAGAGGCAATTCTCAGAAACAGAGCTCCTAATTTTTTAGGGAACTAGTAATGTAGGGCCAGATCACTCTGGAAAATCTTCCATAGATACAGAGGCAAAGGGTGCTAGAGATTGGAAAGAAAGGTCGGCCAGCCCAAGAGACAAAAGCCAAAGAGGAGAAACTGACAAACTTCCTGGGGGGAAATTGCCTTAACTGGGTCTTAAAGAGTGAGTCAGTTAGCCAGCCCAAAAGAGGCACATGGTATGAGCACAACTGTAGAGGTAATGTTTAGTGAGGATGTACATTTTTGATGGACATTAACATTGATGTTAAGGTATTCATTTTCCTTCCTAATTTCATTTTTGTTTTCAAGCAAAGAATAAAATGATGATTTGTTTGTTTTTAACTTTTAAACAAAATCCTGAGTGAATCTGCTGAAGGACTCACTCAGAGACAGCAATAAAGCAATACAAGTCCTGGAATCACACTGGGAATGGGGCTCCATACTTATTAGCTGTGTGACATCTAACTAGTCACCTAACTTCTCTGAGCCTCTGTTTTCTTGGATGTGCAAGGCTGATAATCAGGGTACCTCCTTTTGGTGTTATTGTGAGCTCTTCCCTGAAAGCACTAAAATTACTAGGCATCATTAGCTTCATAATTATGACAGTACAGGGAGTTTTACCTGTTTAGAGTTTCTCAGTGTTTTACTCACATACTCATTATTTAGCATATATTCATAATTGGTTTTCAGTTATAGTTAGAAAGTATAAAGAATAAAGAATAGATTAATAATTCTGAAAATTATCTCGATGCTATCTTAATCAGATTCACCAATGACATTCATTTAATCAAAATTCATTATATGGTTGATACATATATATATACATATATGATATGTCATAATGCAATATATCCTGTTATGTCCAAAGTCACAAAAACTCATCAGACTATTAATACCTAGTGGTTTTCATGTACTGGCAATAAAAAACTATCCATATTTAAAATGCATTAATTGGGCAGAGCACAAAAAGCAACCTTAAAACTTTTCTCAGATATAGATTTAGGAAGAAAAGAAGATAATCGCAAAATCAAACCTATTACATTTTTAGAGCACCAAATCAAAGAATTATAAACATTAAAATATTAAAAAGCATTTTTGTCTGTTTTCAATGCCATCAAAAGGTGAAATGTCAGTGTGAATTTGGTATATATCTGTCTCCCTATCTAAGTTCAATGCGATTTTCGATGTTTCTCTTTACATCATGCTTTCTACTATACAATTTATTGAAAGAAATTAAACAATATCCATAACATATTAAATGAGGAAGAAGCAGAATGGATATATATAATGTAAATTTTACTGAAACTAGATTAAAAATAAAACTTAATCTAAAATAACATTTCCTTTCTCTAAAATAGCTATTCAGCTATAGATCGGTTCCTGTAGAGTCTATTCTCACTCATAAGGACCCCTTGAGTGTCAGGATAGTGTACGCTATGAAGTGTTCAAGAGCTAATTGTTTTGGAAGTAGATTGTGCCAGGCCTTTCTTTCTTTCTTTTGATAAATCATTTTATCGGGGGCTCTTATGGCTCATAACAATCCATACATCAATTGTATCAAGACATTTGTACATATGTCGCCATCATCCTTTTAAAAACATTTTCTATTTGAGCCTTTGGTATCAGCTCCTCTGTTTTCCATCCCTGCCCCACCCTCATGAACCCTTGATAAATTATGAATTATTATTATTTTCATATCTTACACCATGTGCTTTATTCCTTCACCCACATTTCTGTTGTTCATTCCACCTTCCCCCTACCTTCATGGTATCACTACTCCCATTACTGTTCCTGAGGGGCTTATCTGTCCTGGATTTTGTGTCGAGAGCTCTTATCTCTACCAATATACGTGCTCCATTTTAGCCGGATATGTAAAGTAGAATTGGGATCATGATAGTGGTGGGGAGGAAGCATTAAAGAACGAGAGGAATGTTGTGTGTTTCGCCGGTGTTATGCTGCATCCTGGCTGACTTGTTTCTTCTTTTGTGGCCCTTCTGTGCAAGGATGTCCAATTGTCTTCTGATGAGCTTTGGGTCTCCCCATCATTTTCATTGATATAATTGTTTGTTTTGGGTCTTCTGATGCATGATACCTAATCCTGTCAACACCTCATGATCGCACAGGCTGGTGTACTTCTTCCATGTGGGCTTTGTTGCTTTCCTGCTAGATGACTGCATGTTTAACTTCAAGCCTTTAAGACCCCAAATGCTATTTCTTTTAATAGCCAGGCACCATCAGCTTTCTTCACTACATTTGCATAAGCCATTTTGACTTCAGTAATCATGTCCAGAAGGTGAGCATCACAGAATACCAGGTAATTAGAATAGAGGTTCTTGAGTTGAAGGAGGATTTGAGGAGAGGCCCAATGTCCATCTGCTACCTTAATACTTAACATTTAAATATATGTACATAAGCCTATATCCCTGTCATTATATATTAATATATTTCCCTATATACATGCCCATATTTATACCTCTATAAATATCATTTACCTCCTAGTTCTTTCCTCCTGTTTCACTATCATATTGATCTTCATTTGGCTCTCAGTAATTTTTCTGCTTCACCTGCTTCATTGCACTTGATCAAACTCCTCCAGGCATTCTACGCCCTCCTCACCATCGGTTTTAAATCTCTTGTTGTCGCCTTGTCCCTGGGTTTATTGTCCCTCACTTTCCCCCACCTCCTCTTCTCCCATGCCCCACCGTAGCCATTGGCCCCATTGTTTTCTCCTCAGGATTGTTTATCCGGCCTATCTTATATGGATAGACATGAGGTGGGGAGTGGGGGTGGATGGAAGCCTATAAATTGTTTCGGGTCTGTCTGATGGACCTTATGACTGCTTTCCACTTGGATCTGATGAGGTGCTAAGCCCTCCCACCAGTTCTGAAGCTATATTTGGGATTCCTCCAGGACTTTGTTGCTTTGCTCCCCTTGCTGCTCTGTTGTACTCCCTTCATGTTTTCCCCCAGTGTTGGGGTGTCAGACTGGGCACAATTCCAACTCTATATCTCCAGTGCTGTCCCCCATAGTGCTGTGGGTCAGTGAGGAGGTGTTGTGTCTTTTGGCGTGGCTGGCTCTACAATCCTCTATGTGCATTGGCTGCTCTGAGCAGGGATGTCATCCTCAAGGCTTGGTGGACCAGGATGCAGTGCTTGTTGTCCCCCCCTCCCCCCTCCTCTCTCCTCTTTCCTTCTTAGTTTGCTCCTGTGTAGTCTGAGCAGACCCACCACTCTCCCCAGTCTGTATTTTCAGTGCTGTCCTCTTTAGTGCAGTCTTCTGGGGAGGGGCCAAAGTAGCTGAGATTGAGACCATCCCTGCAGACCTTTCTGTTAGTTCACGGCTTCATGCCAGTATGTTGCCCTCATGACTTGGAGCCCCAGGTTGGGGCCTGGTCCCTGTCTCCCTTTCTTGTGGAGACATGAACAATACCCTTCCCATGTGTAGGTTAGTAACCTATTCCACCACTATCCACATTCTCTTTTTTTTTTTTTCTTTTCCCCTCCTTTTTAGTTGGCTGCCATATGCACCCCTAGGTTGGGTCTACCCCTGCCAGAGGGCCTGGACCTCACCCCAGGAATGTAAGCATTTAGTAGTTTTTCTCCTATACCCCTTGTGCTTTTTAAGCTTACCTTAGTGTACTCATGTTGTACTTGTGATTTTGTGCTTGGTTTATTTTGCCTAGCATAATTTCCTCCAATTCTTCCCATGAGACGATATGCTTCATGCATTCATCATTGCATTTTAGGGATGTGTTCTACTCCATTGTATGTCTATACCAGAGATTTTTGATCCACTCATTGATTGATGGAAATTTAGGTTGTTTCCAATTCTTTGCTATTGTTAACTGCGCCACAATGAATATTGTAGCACAGATATCTGGTGATGGTCTCTTTCTTACTTCTTCTGGGTATATGCCCAATAGGGAGATTGCTGGATCAGATGGCAGCTCAATTTCCATTTTTTTTAGGTATTGACAAATTGATTTCCATAATGGCTGCACATACCTACAGGTCCACCAGCAGTGGATAAGAGTTCCTATCTCACTACATCCCCTGCAACATTTTCTGCTTTCTGATTCTTTGAATTGGGGTATCTTTGAGGGTGTTGGGTGATACCTAATAGTTCTTTTAATTTGCATTTCCCTATGGATAATGATTGGGAACATTTTTTCATGTGTTTATTCGCCATTCAGGTTTCTGCCCTTGTGAAACTTCTGTTCAGGTCTTTTGCCCACCTCCTCATTGGACTATTGGGTTTTTTTTCCTATTATAGGCTAGCAGAGTATTGTAGATTTTAGTAACTAGGCCTTTGTCTGATGTGTCATTGCTAACTATGTTTTCCCAATATGTGGGCTCTCTCACTCTCTTGGCAAAGTCTTTTGATGTACATAGGTGTTTTATCTTCAGTATATCCCACTTGTTACTTTGTGCTTCTTCTGTGTTTGTGTCCTTCCTTATTTCTGATAGCCTATCTATTTCCTGCACTAAAGTTCTCAGGTTTGTCCCAATTCCCTCACTGATGGCCCTAATAGTTTGGGGTTTTACCTCAAGATCTGTGATCCACCTTGAGTTTATTCTTGTGCATGGAGTGAGGTAACAATCTTGCTTCATTTTTCTGCAGGAAGATATCCATTTTTTCCAGTACCACTTGTTGAAGAAGGCATCCACTTCCCTTTGATATTTTGGACCCTTATCAAAGATCGGTTTTCTGTTTGCTAATGATTTCATTTCTGGGTTTTCAGTTTTTTTCCAAGGTCTGAATATCTCTCATTATACCAGTACCACCCTGTTTTGACCCCTATGGCTGTATAGTAGGTGCTAATGTCAGGTAAAGCAAGCCCTCCCACTTTGTCCTTCTTCTTGAGGAGTTCTCTGCTAATTCTGGGCTTCTTCCCTCTTCATATGAAGTTGGTAGTCAGTTTTTCCAATTCTTTGAAGAAAGATGTTGGCATTTGTATCAGTAAAGTATTAAACTTGTGTAGTGCCTTCGACAGGACTGACATCTTTACTATATTGTCTTCCAATCCATGAGTATGAGGTATTCTTCCATTTGTGAAGGTCTCTCTTGGTTTCTTGTAATAGTGTTTGGTAGTTTTCCTTGGACAAATATATTGGGGTTTTTTGGTTATGTATATCCTAGATATTTCAATTTGTGCTTGACTAGTGTGAAGGGTACTGCCTTTTTGATCCCCTCTTCTGTGGCCTTGTCCGATGTATATTGCAGTCTGATAGACTTCTGTTTGTTGATCTTGTATACTGTCACTCTGCCATTTTACTTTATCACTTCCAGCACTCCTCCTGTGTAGCTTTCGGGGGTTTCCATATATAAAATCATACTAAGTATCTGCAAATAATGATAGTTTCACCTCTTCATTCCTCAGATGAATACTTTTGATGTATTTCCTTTGCCTTAGGTTTTTAACTAGGACCTCAAGTACATTAAATAAGAGTGGGGACAAGGGGCATCCTTGTCTGGTCCTCTTTTTCAGTGGGATTGTTTTCGTGTTTCCCCCATTGACTACCATGTTGGCTGTTGGCTTTTCATATATAGCTTATATTATATTGAGGAATTTTCCTTCCATTTCGATCTTCTTGAGTGTCTTAAGCAGAAATGGGTGTTGGGTGTTGTCAAATGCTTTATTCTGCAGCTATTGATATTATCATGTGGTTTTTTATCCTTTTTTCTTGTCAATGTGATGAATAATGCTGACAGATTTTCTGATGTTGAACAATCCTGCATCCCTGGAATGAATCCCACTTGGTCAGGGTAAATTATTCATTTTATAAACTTTTGTATTCTATTGACTAGTATTTTGTTAAGGATTTTTGCATTGATGTTCATTAAAGAAATTGGTTTGTAGTTCTCAATTCTTATGGGATCCTTGCCCACTTGAGGTATCAGAGTAATGGTAGTTTCATAAGGTTTGGGAATTGCATCTTTTTCTATGCTCTGGAAGAGTTTGTGTAGGATGGGTGTCAGTTCTTGCCAGAATGCTTGGGAGAATTTTCCTGTGTTGGCGTCTGGCCTGGGGGATTTTTTAGTTGTTTTTTTCCTTGATAACCTTGTCTATTTCCTCTATTGCTATGGATCTGTTGAGGTTCTTTCTCATCAGAGCCTTGTCAGGAAGTCCTACATCTGGGATAATCTAGGGAGGGATTGTTTTTCTAAGCACATGTCCATGTCATCCAAGTTGTTGAGTTCATTGAAGTATAGGCCATCATAGTACTGAGTAATTAGCTTTTAATTTCATTAAGGTCCATTGTAACTTCCTGTGTTTCATCCCTCATCCTGACTATTGATATTTGTTCCTTCCTTTCTTGGTTAGGTTTGCCAGCAATCTATTAATTCTGTTAATTCTTTCAATGAACCACCCTTTTGCTGCATTGAATTTTTTGCATTTTCTTGTTTTTCCACTCATTTATTTCTGCCCTGATTCTTTTTTTCTTTTTTCATTATTTCTTTTCTTTTTCTACTAGTAGGATTGTCCTGTTGACCCCGCTCTAATTGCTGGAGGTTTTGTGCCAGAGTATCAATCACAATCTCTCTTCCTTTTTCATGTGTGCATTTATCACTATCAAATTTCCTCTAACTGCTTTGCTGTGTCCCAGTGGTTTGGGTACATCGTATTCTGATTCTCATTAGTTTCTAAAAAGTTTCTGATCCCATCTCTGATCTGGGGCAGTACCTACTCATTTTGCAGTAGAGAGTTATTCATCCCCCGATTGTTGGCCCTTTTTTCCCTTTTCTTTGTTCTTCTTCATCTTCTTCTTTTTTTTTTTTTTTTTTGCCCTTTTTTTCTTAATCATCCTTTTGTTGATTCCCAGCATTATGACATAGTGGTCCAAAAGGGAAGTCTACGTGACCTATTTTTTTAAATCATTTTATTGGGGGCTCATGCAACTCTTATCACAATCCATACATACATCAATTGTGTAGAGCACATTTGTACATTCATTGCCCTCATCATTCTCAAAACATTTGCTCTCCACCTAAGCCCCTGGCATCAGCTCCTCATTTTTCCCCTCCCTCCCTGCTTCCCCCTCCCTCGTGAACCCTTGATAATTTATAAATCATTACCTTTTTGTGTTTGAATTTACACAGGCTCAACTTGTGTCCCAGCATGTGTTCTATCTTTGAGTATGTGCCATGTGGGCTTGAAAAGAATGCGATTTTCTTTTTTGTATTTGGGTGGAGAGCTCTGAAAATATCTATCAGGTTAAGTTGGTCACGCCTTACTTTCAAGGCACTTCTGATGGATTTGTATATCCAATCTCTCAGTTACCAGCTGAATAAATTAACTATTTGCACCACCAAATGACTCTTTATACCACACAGAAATCATAAAAATAAAACTCCAAAGGTGACCAAAAGATTATATTATTTTATCGGTGTATACAAGTTAGAAAACTGTCGTAGGCAACTGGATTTTACAATAAGAAAGAGAGGATGAACTTAAGAATAAGACAAAGAAAAGCATAAAGGAGCTACTAGAAGAATCCATGTGAAAAAAGGTACAGACCTGAATTTAGAAATGATAACAGAATTGCCCTATACTGGAGAAATGTTGGAACAATTTACAAGTAAAATTCGCTGGATTTTGAGAGGTAGTAATGGAGCAGATTTTCTTAATATGTGTGAAAGAGACAAGTCATAAATGTTTCCCTGTGATTGATTACTTTGGTGACTATCGGGGTATTGGTTCCACCTACTAAGGTAATAAGTGTTTAAGGAGAAACCATTAAGAGAGAAGATAATGAGTTCAGTTTTAGTTAACCGAGAAGGTTAATTTCCCCCTTTCCTTCTCCCTTTTTTCATTCTTATGCTTCGCATAAGTCCACATAGCTCTGTGACTTTGAAAGGCTCTAGAATATCTTCACAATTATGTTGACGCCGTTGTTGCAGCCACTCAGTCAATCCATCTGGCCGAGTGTCTTCCTCTTTTTCACTGATCCTCTACTTTACCAAGCCTCATGTCCTTTTCCAGTGACAGTTCCCTTCTCGCTAACATGCCCAAAGTAGGGAAGACAAAATGATAGAAAAGATAAAAGTCATGTGGTAAGGGAAAACATTTCTATTCAAGCCCCTAAAGCTCTGTTATATACTAGCAGGTTGCTCCCTCTCTGCTTTAATACCTCCAATAATAAAAAAGAAAGGGTGGGAAAACTCCCCATCTCTACCCCAGTGGAACTAGGAAACAGTAAATAATAATATTAAAGTTTCACAAAATAAAGAGCAGCACTGCAAAAAACATATATCTATTTTGTTTTTGGAGAAAACGTCTATAAATACTTTCTATTAAAAATGCTAAGCACTTTGGTTAATTCTATACCATTCATTTGCTTTACATTACTCCTTCCAAATGAAAGAATATCTCTGAAGTGATTTAACCATATAAGAGAACTTCATAAGGAAATTGGAATTTAAAAGATATTTTTAAAGTCTTTCCTCAGACTTGATAAAAAGTATTAAAATATGTGTAATACAGAGATCATAATGTACTCTTTCAAAAGATTGCTGTCAAGATTAAATGTCATCCATATACTTAAAGTCCTTAGCAGAAGACCTGACATAGTATAGATTTAACAAGCATATTTTCTGCCCGTTTCCTCTTTATTCAGCCATAACATGGTTGAATTATATCACTTACCTCCTTAAAAATTTGTCAATAGCTTCTCATTCATTAGAAAAAGAAGTCTGTATTCTCTAGACTGGCTTTCAAATCCCCTGTCCATCTACAATCATACTTGACACTGCAACCTATTTTCCTGGCATATGAAACCACTTACGATTCTTTAGAGAACTTTATTTCTTGTTCCATGTGTCTGGTAACCTCCCATTCTTCCTAAAAGATCCATTTCAAATGCCCCCCCCCCCCGTTTCTTAGAAGCCTTCCCTGTTTCTGTTAGTTGAATTGGGCACCCTTACTACTGGGAATTTCTTGAGTTTAAAATTGACTCGGTTCGTCTCTGAATTTCTAGTACCCAGAATACTATAAGGATTCAAAAGGAAATAAATATAGGAATGGAGAGAAGGGTGAAAAGAAAATAAGTAAGAAATAAAGGAAAGAAAACTAGGGCAGAAAGAAGAGGAGCCTGGAGAAGAAAGAGTTAATCCCCGAAAAATCCACTTGATCAAAGGAGGTGTCAAAGATCTGAAAGAATTATAACATGCCTAATTCTCCTCCATGTCAGTGATATTATGAAGTTAAGAATTATGATATTCCTATATTGTAATTAGACGGACGAGGGGGATTCAAATTTAAAGAATTTTTTTAAGACTTTGTGTTGATTAAAAGAAAGCATAGGCCAAAAATGAAGTTTTTCACCTTCATGAAGAACAGAAGATGTAAATGCTATAGCAAAGTGTGGCGAAGAAACTAGGTGTTGCCCAACTAACAGAAAGAAAAGTGTCTTGGGTCTTAAAGGCTTATTTTCACACAAGCATCCATCTAAGTGAGGCATCAATTAAGCCCACATGGAAGAACCACATCAGCCTGTGTGGTCCAAGGACTGTAAATAATATAATCCAAATCCAAAGGAGGGCATGGTATCAGAACCTAAATAGCAAGCAGCAGGTTTGCAGAGGTCATCAATGACCGTGGGAACCCAAAATCCATTTGCAGGGTCCACACATAGATAAGCCCCCATAGAATTCCCTCTAACCATAGACAAGCAATGTAAATAGTCTTCTTGTCAGACAGAGAGCATTGTAAAGATGATTGTGGTCGATATAATGGAATCAAATGTAATATTTTATTTGATCTCCTGTTTGACACATTTAAAAGATCTTTCATTGTTAAAAAAAAAAAAAGTGAAGGGGAAATACATGTAGATTAAGCCTCTCAGGAGTCCCATTTGACCACGGACTGGGGAGGTGAAGAGCCTCACTGTCTCTCATGCCGAGTGCATTGGAAAGTGGATTAAGGCAGATGTTGTCAGGTTAAAATCTAACACCTTATCATTTGATCTCCCTTTGGACTCATTTTTAAATTGCTCCAGTTATTAATCCTTTCTGTTTTCTTTTAAGTGGGTTTCCCCCTCCATTTTATTTTGTTATTGGTGTTAGTGTTTTGATTGTCTATTTTTCTGGAAGGAGGGCTTTGGTGTGTTTTTCTCTATCTAAAATCCAGGATACATAAAGCAACAGAGACAATCAGTGGAAGAATGGTCTCTTGGGGATATGGCAGGGGAGACGGGAGGGGGAGGGTAAGGAGAGCTAATAGCAGCGAGTACAAGAAAGTAGAAACTGTTGTAAAATTGATTGTGGCGATGATTGTGCAATTCTTCTTCACATGACTGAACTACTGAATTATATTATATATGGACTGTGTGCCAATAAAACTGTTTAAAAAGAAAATAACGAAAGTCCATGGTTATTATATTAAATTAACCAAGCACTTCACTTTTTGCACCACCTGAGCTCTCCTAAGCAACTACTGCTGCTGTCGCTGTGTGCTGTTAACATGTTAAACAACTACAGAGCAGTTCAAAAAACTATGTTCATCAAAATAAAAGCTTGTACCATATTAATGAGTCACAACACAATTTCTCCTCTTGCTCTTTTGGTGACTACATCCCTGGTCATGCCTCTCCAGTGAAGCATTACAGAAATGCAACCAAGTAGAACATTTGGTGCTGCAAAGAGCAAAGGCGGAAGCTCCTCAATAAACTGTTACACGAAGAAGAACCATAAGAAATGTGAGGGTAGGCGCGGTACTCACTCACAGACAAATCAAGCAGGACTCCTTTATGGCAGAGGACATCTTTATGGTGAAGCTTTTTCATTGCTCTTGAAAAGGACATCCTGTCTGGTGGCTGGGCTGGCTTTCTGGCATCTGACCTTGCCTAATTTTGCTCTGCTGATTCTCCGGCCCAGCTTTGGAGAAGTGTGTGTAACCTGACTGACAGAGATACCAAGCATAAGCCCAAGATTTCCACTCACAGCACCCTTTGACTTGTGGGACTGAATTACCACACAGCCACCAAGAAGCATAATTTCTAAGCAAGCTGCTTTTTAGTGGAGGAGGAAAATGCTTGATATACCCTCTTTAAACAATTATTTGCAGCCTATCCAAGATTTTTTGCTAGGTCTCTCATTATGAGGGTTTTGCCCATTCACATATGAACTATAAACAGACTGACAGATGGAATCCCTTTATATAAACAATTTCCGATACACTATTCCTCCATGGCTTTGTCAGTTGTTTACAGTATCAGAAAAAGCCACAGATATGCCTAAAAATAAGGAAAGGCCATATTTCTGCCAAACATTTGTATAACATCGATCCATAGCTTGGACCCGGGGAGCTTAAAGTGTTGCTGATAAAACACAGTATCTCAAATGTATTTGTGAGCACTGTGTCAGCAGGACTCTCCAGGAACTTTCTCAAAGCACACCTCTCACCTTTCAAATGTTCCATAGCTTGTGAAGAGGCCACATCTGATATATTGTACCTCATTCCCTTTTTATTGCTGAACACTATTCCATTGCTTGGAAACTAAGGCTCAACCAAGTAAGGAGAACCTACCAAGGTCAGATCATCTGACTCTCAGTACATGCACACACGCACACACACAAATTACTCTTGGTATCCACTGGGGGATTTGAACCACTGACCTTGTAGTTAACAGCTCAGTTCATACACCAGGCCCACTACATCCAGTGCACAGTCTCCTTCAAAACAATGCCTAACAATGATTAGCCAGCACTAACACATAGAAGATCCTGTGGCTTCTGCTCAATGTTTGCTTGAGATGGCCACTGAGTGAGGACTTATTTCTTCAGTGATGGAGAAGGCAGAGGTTTTGTCTCAAAAGTTAAGAAATGTGTTCTATGTTTTGCATTTAAATCAAGATAACAGAAATTTAAGGTAAAAGATGTAATTTGTCGGTGCCCTGAAATGGAATTCTGTGGCAAAAATACTGAGAGGGATGATCCTTTAAGCATTCATCTACATAAACCTGGTTTACTTGTCGATGGAGATGTACAGTGAGTAGAAGCCAGTGCCCAGACGCTTACACTGAACTTAAGCACCCAGAGAAAACATGAGCTCAGGGTAGTGGCAAGTGCAAGCCACCGAATTTGTACATCTTTTATTTTAAAAAAATGTAATAAACAATTTAGTACACGATGAAAGGCATTCAAATATACTGCAGAGTGAACTAATAGGACCCTGAAATTAATATTTGACTTATAAAATGGAGATTTTTCTGATTTGGATTAGAGATAGTCAGCATCATGAGGATATAATAACATAGAACCAAAAAATTCAAAATTCATGGCTACCTAAGAAATTCAACTCACAGCTACTCTATAGAACAGAGTAGAGGTGCCCCTGTTGGTTTCCAAAGCTGTACATCTTTACAGGAGTAAAAAGCCTCATCATTCTCTCACAGAGTGACTAGTGATTTCAAACTGCTGACCTGGAGGTTAGCAGCCCAATGTGAATGTGCTACACGAATCTGGCTCTTCTAATGTAAACGAGGAATGGAATAGCTTTACCAGTAGTACGGTGTAGAGAAAGAATGTGAGGTTGGAATTCAGTCATCTCAGATCTCAGATGGTAAGTGAATGTTGTTATTGTTGTTGTAGTTGTTAGGCGCCACCAAGTCCACTCCTACCTATAGTGGCCCAATGCACAACAGAAAAAACGCAGCGCGGTACTGCGCCAGCCTCACAATGGTTCCTATGCTTGAGTCCAGGTTGCAGCCTCTGTGTCAGTCTGTCTCCTGGAGAGCCTTCCTCTTTTTCACTCCCCTCTATTATACCAAGCATGACGTCTTTTTCCAGGAACTGGTCGCTTCTGACAACATGCCCAAGGTGTGTTAGACTTAAGTACAACACTCTGGCTCTATTTCTCCAAGACAGATTTGTTTGTCCTTTAGGGAGCCCATAGTACTTTCCTTATGCTTCACTAGCACCACAATTCAAATGCATTGAATCTCTTTTTCTTTAAATCATTTTATTGGGGGCTCATACAGCTCTTATCACAATACATACATACATCAGTTGTGTCCAGCACAGTTTTACATTTGTTGCCATCATTATTTTCAAAACATTTGCTTTCCACATGAGCCTTTGGTATCAGCTCTTCGTTTTTCCCCTTCCTCTTACACTCTCCCTCTCTCACGAACCCTTGATAATTTATAAATTATTATTATTTTCATGTCTTACACTGACCGATGTCTCCCCTCACCCACTTTTCTGTTGTCTCTGGCCCCCATGGAGGGGGTTATATGTAGGTCATTGTGATCAGTTTTACTTTTCTTCCCCCACCTTCCCTTACCCTCCTGTTATCGCTACTGTCACTGTTGGTGCCAAGGGGTTTATCAGTCCTGGATTCCCTGTGTTTCCAGCTCTGATCTGTACCCGTGTACATGCTCTGGGATCATGATCATGTTGGGGAGCAGGGGCGTGGCTAGTCCCAATGCATTAAAGAAGTAGAGGACAGTTGTATGTTTCATTGGTGCTATACTGCACCCTGACTGGGTGGTCTCTTCCTTGTGACCCTTCTGTAAGGGGTTGTCACTGACTCTTTTTAGTCTTCTTTATTTAATGTCCAACTTTTCATATGGATAGGACAGGCTGGATGAACAATCTGGAGGAGAAAACAACGGGACTGACAGTTCCGGGGGACATGGGAGAGGGGGA
>NW_022103915.1:53312918-53315144 GCF_000313985.2 Echinops telfairi
CAATTTATAAACTATCAAGGGCTCATGAGGGAGGGGGGAGCGGGGAGGGAAGGGAAAGGTGAGGACCTAGTGTCGGGGGTTTAAGTGGAGAGAAAATGTTTTGAGAATGATATACAAATGAGCTTTACACAATTGATGTGTGTATGGATTGCGATAACAGTTATATGAGCCCCTAATAAAATGTTTTAAAAAAAATTAAAAAACACGGTGGGTGCTAATGAAACCTAACTTGTGAGAGAGGACCAAAAAAACAAAAAAACAAAAGACACAACTGGACCCAGGCCCAGGGGAAGGACTGGGGCGCAAACCGTCTTGAGTAACAGCATGAATCTGCCTTTCCCAGCAGATTTAGCCAAGGCAGATGTACCCAGTGATTGTGCCGAGTATGTGCCCAGCCCCGCTTGTGGGCCAGGGGTGAGCGGAAATCCTCATCACTGTAAGTTAATTCTTGTCTAAGGTATTTGTTTGAAGTTGCGTGGCTCGGACTGCTTCAGGTTTTGTCTCAGTGATTTGAAGTCCAGGACACAATCTGAATCATTGGTTTACTGAGTGGGCAATTCCAGCACTAGCAACATAAGCAAATTTAGCATCTGTGGCCCAAGATGCACACATTTTGACAGCTCATGTGAGGTCGCCTCAATTTACTCCTTACATTTCACGGAGGTTTCTATAACAAGTTGAAGAAAGGGCATTGGTATTTTTAGGATAAAGGCTGGCCATCATTTCCAAGTCTAAATATCACAGAAATCTATATATCATACAGTTCCTGATTTCTAAGATCTTTTCATGATGGTATATTAATATTGTATTACTTAGTGGAGATGCATTAAAAATTACATACCACTAGTTCAATGACTAAGGAAGACCACAGAAGAACGGATGTATTTACGTTATGGTGTTGGCAAAGAATATGGACAGTACCATGGATGGCCAGAACAACAAACAAGTCCATCTGGAAAGAAGTACAACCAGAATGCTCATTAGATGTGAAGAGGGGTCAGACAGCATCTCACCTACTCTGGACATGTTATAAGCAGAGGCCAGGTCCTGTAACAGGACTTCAGTGTGTGGTACAAGGCTCACATACAGCCACAATTGGGAGATGGCGCACTGGGCAGTGTGTCTTTCCGTTGTCCATCGGGTCCCTGTCCAGCTGAACTGACTTGAGGGCACCTAACCACCAAGAAAGCAATGTCTTAACATGTGAGGGCTTGCATTACAACAGTGTTCAGCAACACGGTGCCTCAAAGGAGAAAAGAAAAAACATTAATCCAGAACCCCAAAGGACACGTGATTAAGAATCAAAAGGTGAAGTGTCACCTTGAGGAAATAGAAGTGACATGATAGAGATGGGAACTACAGGTTACTACAGATTTATAGCTGCGCTGTCCAATGTGGAAGCGACTAGCCTCAACTGGCTAAAGGAAAGGGTGACATGACCGAGGAAGTGAATTTTTAATGTCAGTGTTAACTCATTAAGGTGAATGGAAAATTCTGCTCCGCAGCCACATTAGTCACTCATCCCAAGTTTGCCTTAGCCAGTTGTTGCCTGGTGGCTTTCACCTTGGACAGCGCGGCGATAAACCTGTAGTAACTGGAGAGCGTTCATCTCTAGCACGTCACTTCCATCTCCCCAAGGTGACACTTAACCTTTTGATTCTTGACTCACGTGTGCTTAGAAAATTTAAAACTATGGTAGTCAGTTTAGTTCTTTGCAAGCTGTTAAGTATGTGTAAGACAATTTAGTGTGTGAATCGACTTCAATTTTATATTATATGAAATCTAAATAGAGATCAAGCTCTATCTCTCGGAGGAGAGTTTAATGTTAAGTATTCAACACATAGCACTTGTTCTAAGATTTAGTTTAAACCAAGAATTAAAAAACCCAATCATTCATTTATGAAATGGATTACATGTTGAAATGATATTGTAAAAGTTGGATGAAATACTAATCAATTCATTCTGCCTGTGTCTTTCCCCCCAACAAATTTTAAAGCAAACATGTGGTCTCCTTTTATTTCTATTGGACAACACTGACTTGGAGGATAATGTGCTCCTGGGCACGGAGGAGGTTCTACTAGCAAATGTATATAAATATGCCTAGATAAAGGCAATCTCGCAGCCAAACGGGAACTTATGGCACACAGTGCTCCTTGAAGGATCAGAGCAAAGAAGTTCATGCTGCAAAGCCACGGTCATGCTGGTTTCTCACCCAGTCTGGATTGG
>NW_022103915.1:53315422-53319074 GCF_000313985.2 Echinops telfairi
AGATACAGGTAAGAAAGGAAAATCTAGGCTGAAGACAGAACTAGAAAGGGCACTGTGTGGGGGGTGATGTGGGGGCTGATCCAGGCCTGAGAAAGGAACAGAAGGCTTGACCTAGAGGTCTCTCCACCTCTGGTTTCTACAGTCCTTTCAGGATGGTGTTTTAATTTGCTGAGAGCAGTGCAGGGAATGGGCAGCAGAGGAGCTACAAACCCAACAGAAAGAACTCAATGGTGATTTCAGATCTGCATCAGCACTGCAGCGGTCATTGTCTCCCTGTCCCTCTGGTTTCCTTAAGCACCTCTTTGATCCTGAAGTCAGTGCGTGATGCCTCTTGGGGAACTCCATGCTGTCCTCCCAGCACCCATGTGTGTCTGCACAGCAACACCATCAGGAGGCATGTGTTCGAGGCCATGCTGCGGAATGACGTGGGACGTTTGGGGAGGCTGCAGACCCGGTGCACCTGTTTACCATGAAGTGTTCCTTCCCTACCACACTTGCTTTGTGAAACCGAAGTAGAGAGATCAGAGCCCCATCCTGAAGATTGAAAACAGACTGGCATTCATACCTAAGCACCAAGCTCCTTGCTTTCACAACAGCCTTCTGCCCCAGGCATTGAGAAACCCCTTCCAGTGATGAAGTGTGAAGCACTGCGTTCAGACAAGGTGGTCGCTCCTTTAAAAGGGCCAGTGTCAGCCCCAGAATGATCACCAGCCAGCGAGCATCGCTCTGGCAAGCTCTGGATAAACTTTACCTACGCTGTTAAACGAAGGAAGCCAAAAACAAAGCCTGTCAACATCAGTGGGAAGGAAATGAACGTCTCTGCTTCTGGGAAACACGGACACAAAGGCAGCTGTCATGGCGAAGGGTGTATGTGCGGTGGGAAGGGGATAGTCATGCAGTCTTATGATTAAAGGAAAAGAAATCATCAAGAATTAAGGGTACCAAATGCCATGATACCTCAAGCACTGGCTCATACTTCTCCAGCAGTTTCCTCTTGGGTCTAGTGATTTCTTAAATGCACAATGGAGGCAGGTCTGTTCCCATCTTCAACAATTAGCTCAGATGTAGGACTTCCTGACAAGGCTCTGATGAGAAAGCGGCTTCTAGAATTGGACCGCCATGGTTCAAATGGCAGTTTTCTAATGGGAGGGTCACTAGGAATCGAATGGGCTCGCTGGCAGAGAGTTGGGTTGGGGGTTTTAATAAAGAGGTGTAGGACTTTGGGCAAGGCACTTCCTTTTCTGGGCCTCAGTTTCCTTGTCACTAACCTAGGTGCTGTATCTCTCCTACGGACTGCTGAGAGAAGTGCATGAGCTCAGACCTACACCACCCTCAGCATGTGCTTGGCACCTACTTATTAGTGCTGTTGCTATCATCATTAGTCGTGGTATCACAGCCGCCATGCAGCTGTTAAGGATGTATCCGCAGTTTCGACAATAGAGAGTACACGTCAAAAGGAACTGGGTCTCACTAAGGAGAACCGCACGGCGTTTTACCTGCCACACACTTACTAGAGACTATACGCCACTCTTTGTTCAGCAAAATGACTCTTGAACCACAGGATCAAATGGCTTGGGCGAGCATCTTTGAAACTGCCAGTGCATCAGTCTGTGAAGGTGAAACTGGGATACATTATTAGCATGGCCCAGGCACTGGGCTTCCTTGTGCAATCAGAGATTCTGTCTGGTTTGACTTTTCATGTGAAAAATATCTCAAAAACTCAAACCAGAAAACATTTGGAATTTTTTTTTTAAGTCTATGGCCAGATCTTACAACATCCGTGATTTAAACCAGGCATAGAACGTGAACTCAACTAGGCCTCTAATATTTCTGCACGACTTGGTTACAGCAAACCGCGCAGCGCAGTCACTGGCTCTGGACGGACGTCGGCAGCAGGCAGCGGCTGAAGGGATGTTTAGGCAACTGGGGTTGTCCCGCCCTCCTGGTATGCTGGGATAGTGTACTAGTGCAATGCTTAAGTCTTCCCCCACCATAAGTAAGAAATAAAAATATTAAATTAAATAAGCTCAGAGACAAAAATCAAAGCCACGTTTACTGCCAAAGAAACCAACCAACCAACAATGGTGTGAAGCCTATGTTCACCCTGGTTTCAATTGCCAAGAAAACAGTCGACCAAAGAATCGGCTCTGTAGCTCAAATGCACCAGGTCCTTTCCCAAAGCCTTCAAGACGTACACCTCAGATTTCCTAAATCCCCGATGCGCTGACTTGCTAAATGTGACTTGCTAAATGGTTACCATTTTTCTTATGCTGCTTTTTCCTGAAAGGGGCAGCTGTTTATTTGTATCTTTCTAAAGAGTCATTAAGTGATGCAGGGAAGCTACAGCAAGTACCTGAAAAGAATAGGATCAAGGCACTGGTACAAAGCTTTGTCCCAGCAATCTGAATGCAGGTGTGAGAGACACAAACCAGGTGGCTAAAAGGCTTCTTTGTTTGAAGCTGTCAGCGGGAGAACCCGATTAATCTCATGCCCCATCCCTAAACTCCCTTTTAACTCCGTCAAGACATCTCCTCACATCAGGAAGTCTACAATGACATGGCTGTGTGCTAAGCTCAGTTAATGTGGTCCTAGGTTTAAACACTTCAGGTTGAAAGTGGATAATTGGTGGTAGTGGATTTTAAAAGCTCACACAGGTGCCTTTGAAAAGAGGTCAAAAGTCAAGTGCATCTCTCCTGAGAGCACTGGTGAGCCTTTCCTAAGGAGATCAAAATTCTTTTACACAAACCCCCAGGGGCTTGTAAGAACTGTTATTAATTTAGTTCTGTATGTTCCAAATAATGGAAAAACAATACCACATGTGTGCATTACCAGTAACCTGGGCATATTTGTTCCAGAGAGGTGTATGTTAGATAGATTTTCACCGGGCACTTCGGGATAGCTAATGAAGTAATCCACTTTCGACCAGGGCCAAACTGGGGAGTTCAGGTCAGGGTAATGAACCTTGAAAACAGTGAAAAACCTGGGGAGGGGCGGGTCCTGGGAAGAGTATAAACATAGGAATGTGTTATAAATGACTGAGCATAGTTGTAAGACCAAGGCTATGGAGTTTTAATTATTGCACGTTTAAAGAAAGCAGAAACAAACACTACTGTGGATGTTCTGATTTCAAAAGCAGATACTGTTAGCTACTGAGCCTTCTGCTTCTTTCTGTTTAATATAAGCTACAGCGTTTTCACCATCATAGCGTGCTGGGTGTGTTTTGAAATGCATCGGCATACTCACCTGCTAACTGGTGCATTTCAGTCTCACTGTGGAAAGAGATTTCCAGTTTGATTTGAAGGGCTTTCACTTTATTTCCTTCACTTGTTAGACATTTTTATTCAGTGACTCCGCTGTTGTATGAAATACAGGGCGTGTTCATTATTAAGGTATTGTATTGGAGGCTAACTTCAAAACAGGGACATCAGTGGAAAATCACATGTTTCTTCATTGATCCAATAAAAACTGTTTAATGTTATTCCTCTAGGGTCTCCATGGGAAGTTACAATAGCATACCGCTTTAAAAACTTCTTCCTGTCTGTGAGGGTACTTCAAAATGTTCCTGAAGAGATTTGGATTTTCCCACCAACTTTTTGAAGCCCTCGTACACTGATGCTCGGGAACTGGGACCTGGAATGGGCTCAATGGGCTG
>NW_022103915.1:53319436-53328669 GCF_000313985.2 Echinops telfairi
TTAAACTGGATGTGTTCATTGTAGCTAAGAAAGACTTGCCAAGGCATGTTAGAAGCTGAGCTTCCAATTTGAACTCGGACTACACCGGAAATGGCTCTAAGATCGGAGTCGCTGCCTGAACATTTACACAAGTCCAAGAAATTCCAAGCTCAAATCCCAGGAACATGAGTCTGTTTATTCTACTTAAAGTGTTAACAGAGGACAGTTCAATTAACAGCATGTAACATTTTTTAAGAAGACCTCAAAATCCCTTAACTTTGCCAATAGTAGTTTTAAGGCTCGATGGTGTTTTAAAATCTGGGAAAGGTTTCAGTGTCTACCAGAAGGGAGATTGCCCTTGGAAAGCTAGCTAAAAACTTTGGTTAACCAAGAAGCTATAAACCCCAGTGTTCTTCTTATTACTCACATATCTTTCGCTATTGCTAGATCACAGTGGTTCACTCGATAGCTTATAATTAGCAGTATCCTCTGGTAGATCTTCCCTAACCGGAAGAAACTTAAAAAATCCAGTCCTCTCCATTTCTATTTTCCCAGCCAATGTTCACCTACCAATAATAATGATAACCACAAGAGCCTTTGGATGATCATAGGGAGGGAGACTATGTTGTCACATTTAATTTCTGCTGTCTTTTAAATCAGCCAGATTGCTGAATTTTTTCTTAAAAGAATAACACACACACATAAACCTATGTACATGCAACCTTGGTAAAAATGAAGGACCACAGGGGCAGAAGCTTTTGGTAGAACTAAAGATTTAGAAGAGATGTTCATTTCCTTAGCATGATTAGAGGGGAACTTGCTAGGTGAAATACCAGCAAGAATCTTCCCTTGGTTTTGACCTGGACGAATCAAATTCTACTACATTATGAACTTCACGAAGTCAGACACTATGTCTGTCGTGGCACAACTAAATTCCCAGTCTCTAGCACTGTACTGGTCCATGGGAGGCACTCAATACGTATGTGTTTAGTGAATAAATGAATGAAAGCAGGTGCCATTATTGACAGTCCTTGGAAACAAACAGAATCTGACGAATTTAAAGCCAGTCATGAAATGCTATATTTCCAATCCCAGTCGAAGAGCTTGATATAGAGCGAGTCACTTGTTTTGCTAAGCCATTCTAGGATTATCTTCATTTTAGGGTGGAGGAAACGGAAGCCCAGGAAGACATGCTGTTTAAGTGGTGGAGCTGAGAAGCAGGCAGTCTGGTTTCATGGGCTACGCTCTTACTCAATCTATGAAAACTAACGATTCAACTGTTTGTATGCTAAAAAGTAGCAAAAACTCTGGTCCTCCTCTCCCTAAAAACAAGGTCTCTAATTTATAACATTTTAAAAACACTAAGGTCACTTTCTTCAGAGACAGTCTTTCATGATCACACACAAGCATGAGAATGAACTTACTGGGAAGAGAAAATGGAAATGGCTTGGTATGTCAGCCACACACTAGACAACAGTGGTTTGAAAAATTGCATCCTCAGAACCACCAAGTATTAGAAAAAGAAATCAACAGGGTCCTCTAGTCCCATTCTTGAATCTTTGCAAGTGTTTAGAACTGACCTTTCAAGTGCTTGCAAAATGATATGGCCATTATTACCCAATCCTTCCTGAAGACTAGTATGTAAATATTTCTTCTATTTATTTATTATTAATTGGGAATGAATACATATACCATATCATTCCATAGTTCAATCACATCAAGCAGTATTGTACAATCAGTTTCCAAACATTCTTTTCCTTCCTGGACTCCTTGACACCATCTCCCTTTTACCCCACCCTATCCCCCCACCATTGTATCTCCTGCCCCCAAACCCTTATTTGACTGGAAGCAGTTCATTATCTTTTAAACCCTTGAATTGTACGACAAATGCGTTGTCAATAAAACCGTGCATACATGTTTAAAGCATGCTCAAGCAGCACTGCTCTTTACCCTGACACTCATTACAGACAAGCCGAGCTGTCTTGGGGCAGCTGAGGAATCTTAACTCAGTGCTCAAAGCTGCTGCCAGGCAGTGAGCAGTAGGATTCCATCTTATCTCTTAGCGCTAATCTGCTCACCACCCCTTCTTTGATCTGGCTGTATCTGGATAAAATAACACCCTTTTGGTTCCATTGCTCACACGCTGGAATTTTTTCTCATTTTGGCTCAGGGTGTTACTCAATAAAGTACAATTGTACAAAGTGCCGAGACAACACGTGCTCTCAACCTTGCCCGCACATTCCAAACACCAAGGGGAATTTGTATGAAGCTTCATTCCAGGACCCTCTTGGAGGAGCTCTGGTGGCTCAGTGGTTATGCGTTGGGCTGCTAACTGCAAATTCAGCGATTCAAAACCACCAGATGCTCCACTGGAAAAAAAAAATGAGGCTTTCTACTCCCATAAAGAGTTACAGTCTTGGAAACACACAGGGGCAGCTTGAGTCAGAATAGACTTGGTGGCAATGAATTTGGTTGTTGTGTTTTAGTTCAGAGGCCAATCAGAAGTTCAAGGGGTAGGTCCCAATGCCATAAAAGGTGACCTGTTGGTTCAAATGTAAGCCTAGGAGTGAGAACCAGACGTGGAACGATGAGTGATACAGGAATGGTAGACAGCAGTAAAATCATGAATTTGGTTTCTAAAACTATTTAAAAGGTGTTGTTAACTGCTCTTGAGTGGATGTTCCATTCACGATGACTCCATTCACAACAGAACAAAATGCTACACAGTCCTGCACCAACCCCATGATCAGTTTGAAATTAGATTGTTATGATTCCCATGGTTTTCAACAACCGATGTTCAGAAATAGAACTCCCAAGTCTTTCTTCCTAGTTTGTCTTCGACTGGAAGGTCCACCGAGACCTGTTCAACATCACAGCAACACATAGGTCTCCACCAACACGTGGGTGACACTAGCACATGAAGGACATTGGCCGTGAATCAAACCCAAGTTTCCCACATGAAAGGGGAGAACTAATGAATCACCACGAAACCTTCATTTCGAGGGTAGTCATTTAGAAAGGTGACCCAGAAAGCTTGGCCGATAAATCCCAGTAACTCCCGGCAACTCAAACTCGTGTTTAGATAACTTGAGTCTTCAAAAGACAAAGGGAGGTCTGTGGCTAAGCAGACACAGGTGCAAGTTCATCTAAAGAAGACAGCTGTCACTCCGTTCTGGTGAATTTTGTCCGCATAGAATGTGAATCACAAGATCAAATAGAAGGTAGGACACTGAGTTTCAACAATGGATAGATCACCTACTTCCATTGGAGTTGATTCTGACTCATTGCTGTCTAGGGCTTCCAAGGCTGTGAATCTTTTAAGGTTCAGCATCAAAGTTGACAGCCTCAACTTTCACCTTGTTGTGGTTGGCAGGCCAATGCTTCCCCCCGCCCAGCAGCACCACCCAGGGCTCCTTTCTCAGGCCTGTCAATTTAGCATCAACCAAGGATACTTAGTTGGATGGTAAACTCAGGTATGTGCGTAAGAGAAATTAATAGGTGGTCTGTTTATGAATGCCATACATAACCAGTAAAGTTATTTTTGGTAACTAGGTGATGAGAGAGCCAGAAAAAGAAAGTGTCAAGAAAATCCTGAGAAGAAAGTCTGACTTTAGAAAGTAGGTGTGAAACGTGACTGAAGTTTCAAAACTCAGGGTGAAAGGCAGAAGCTGTAGGGAATGAAGTCCTCGCAAAGCTCTCAGAAATGTCCACCTAATCGTCTTACGCCCTGACCCCTCAGGAAACTGTGATCATTTAAAGAGCTACTGTGTAGAGTTCCCAGGTATTAGGAGCACATGTGATCACATGTCATTTCCAGCTACCCAGCAGTTTCCTCAGCTCTCCACCGTTCAGGCGGGGCAGGTGAGACGTAGTCCTTCACCATGGGAAAGAGGCACTTATGTTCACAGGCCAGGCTGCTGGACAGAACTGGGCCCGTCAGAGTTTTTTCTCTGTCTCCCCCTCCTTTATTACGACATGGTCCAATGGCTTCCCATGCTTCCAACAGGTACATGAATTTCTTCACTTGACTATCATCTAGGAAATGGTGAGGGTTATAGTGGGTACACATGTGGCTTTCTACTCCCATAAAGATTTATGGCCTTGGAAACCCGCAGGGGTCATTCTACTCTGTCCTTCAGGGTCCTTATGAGTTGGCAGAGACTCAATGCCAGTGAACCTCATTTGGTTTTAGAGCATTAGACCAGCTCTCATGCTTGAAGATACTATTCTATTAGCTACCCTGACACTGCTGTTCCCCAGGGGCTCTGTGACCTCTCATGTTTCCCATGGTCTCTAATTGCAGGGGGTCTTTCTGTGTATTTAGTGCCTGGTGACTTCAAGTGGAGATACTTTTCTGTTGGCATTATGCGGCCCCTTATAAAGCTAGACAGTGCCAGCTCCAGGATGGCAGGCTTTTCTAAACATCATTTACAAAGGGAGTGGGCTTCTGTATCCTAGATTCTAATAGGCCAGGCCTCTTCACAAATTACAAAAAAAAAAAAAGCCAGACCACTTAACAATGCATCAATACCCACAGGAATATGTCAAACCTGAACTAAGCATTTGCAATTCTTTTTATTAATTTATAAAATCCACTTAACAAGGGCAAAGAATAAAATAATTTTCTAATTAAATATTAAACAACAAATTATCATCATGTCAATTTACACAAAGAATTTCAAATAAGTAGCAGACATGTATAGAAGTCCAATACTCTGCAGTGGCATTGCACATAGCCCATGATTAATAAAAGTTAAGTGAGTGTATTAGTGAGAAAGCTCACTGGGTTAGATAGCTCTCGGGTCTATTTCTTGGAGGACTACTTACTGATTACCAGAATACTTTTGAATCACAATTCCAAGGCTGAATATATTTATGAGACCGTGTACTAGGAGGAGTAATCCTTTTTTTCCCTATACCTCCAGGTCTAGGAAAAGCTGGAATATTCCTTGGTCTCAAACGTTACAATAACTGAAAACTTAAATTCTGCATATGCAAATTATCAACACAACCTTTAATATTGTCAGTTTCATCCGTCATTAGCTCCTAAATCATAATGGTGATGCCTGATGATTATGAGCAGTATTAAAAAATGTAGCAATTATCTTTTTTATTGCTCTTTGGTATTTTAGTTCAAGTAAGAAAAAAAGATTCATTTTTAAAAAATTAAATAACCATAACAAAATACACCCATAACCAAACCTAACTAGTATCCTTTTTCTCTTCCTGTCCTACCTCGCCACCACATTTCGTCAAAAGTCCCAAACTCCAGATTAAAGTGAGATCATACTCTTAACATGAAATGCATTTTATAGCAACAAGTGTAGATGAAAGAAAGTTAAAAGGAACAAATGACCAATTGCACTTTTTCAAAGCAACTGCTACATCTATTGCTGGGTAAGCATGCCAAGCGGTTCTTGGTATTCCTCGTGGGGACACGGATGACTGAAGATACTCAAGAAATGAGCTATGCATCTAGGATGCTTGGTTACCAACAGCATAGAAACTGAACTGAATGGTTACGTGAGCTAATTTTATTCCAGAATAATAACAGGTCTAGCCTGTTTATTTGTTTGGTGTCATGGGAATTTAAAATTTTAGATGCAAAATAAATATTTTTCAACACCTTTTTACTGCACTTCATACCATTAGCCTTATCAATTGCACCTATTCCATCATGAGCCAGAATTTACAGTCTTTATTGATTTTCAAATTCCAAGTATTATCAAAGCCTCCTATAGTAATTAGCCAGTAGTGACGAAACAACAGTAGTGTCTCATTTGTATTTGAGACAGTGGTGGAAAATTCTCAGTGGTTGACCTTACATTATTTTCTAGCCACTGGTTTTCCAGGCAAAAGTAACAGTTGTTGCTGTTGTGAGATGCATTCAAGTGAGATACATTCAAGCCAGATCTGACTCATGGCCACCTCATGGTACGACAGAACAAAGCACTGTCCAGATCTGTGCCAGGCTCACAGTTGCTGGTATGTTTGAGCCCACCATTGAAGCCATTGTGTCCATCCATCTCATTTTCTCTTTTTCGATGACCTGCTACTTTACCAAGCATGATGTCATTCTTCAAGAACTGGTATTTCCTAATAACTATTACTCTTGATAACATGTGCAAACATGAGACATATGTCTCGCCATCCTTGCTTCTAAGGAATATTCTGTGTGTACTTGTTCCAAGATAGATTTGTTATCTTGGCAGTGCATCGTACTTTCAATATTCTTGACCAACATCATAATTCAAACTCATTGATCGTTCTTCAGTCTTCTTTATTTACGATCCAAATTTCACATACTTATGAGGTGATTGAAAATACCATGGCTTGAGTCAGGAGCCCCTTAAGTCTCAAAGTGACATCCTTGTTCTTCAAAGCGTTACAGAGGTCATGTATAGCAGATTTGTCCAATGCTACACATCACTTGATTTCCTGACTGCTGCTTCCATGAGCACTGATTGTGGATCCAAGCAGAATGAAATCCCTGACAACTTCAATATTTTTGTGGTTTACCATGATGTTGTCTATTGGCCCATTGTGGATCAAAACAATTGCTGGGCATTCAACCATTTCATATCATCAAGAGCCTATGGTAGTAAGGAAAGAAGTCTGAGCTGCACTGAGGGCATTAGTATACGCAAGGTTCCAGGCAACTGACAGAATACCAATTGAGATGTTTGAATAAATAGAGACAGTGATAGAACTGCTCAGTTTTCTACCCAAGATATTTTGAAGGCTCCTGTCCACGAGACTGGAAGTGATCCATCTTTGAACTTTTTGTTCTTGATTTTCAACCACAAGTGTTTGAAGTCCTCCTCATTTTCAGGAAGCAAAAGTTGTCTCACCTGCATATTGAAGGTTGTTCATGAGCTTCCCTCTTGTTCTTGAATTCTTCTTCAAGTAGCCCAGCTTCTCCAAGTGTTTGTTCAGCATACAGATGGAATAAGCATGCTTCCAGAGCACCACCCTAACACAGTTCTTTCCGGATCTGAAAACACACGGTCTCCCCATGCAGCTGTCTCTCTGTCCTGGCACAGGCTCCTCAGCAACATAATTAAGTATTCTGGAATCTCAGTTCTACATAATTTTATCCGCAGTTTGTTATGATCCACGCAGTTCAAGGACTGTGCATGGTTGAAACTTAAGTAAACAGATTTCTGACAATCTCTGCTTTCAGCTAAGATGCAGCTAATGTCAGTAATGATCTCCTTTGGTCCACGTCCTCTTCTGAATCTGGCTTGAATTTCTGGAAGCCCCTTATCATTGTAATGCTGCAACCATTTTTGAATGATCTTCAACAAAAAATTTTGCTTACATGTGATATTAATGCTATTGTTCAGCGGTGTCCACATTTAGTTGGATTATCTTTCTTTGGAATTGGCACAAGCAGACATCTCTTCCAGTCAGTTGGCCAGGCAGTGGTCTTCCAAAATTTTTGGCATAGATGGGCAGGTGAGTATTTCCAGTGCTTCATCAGTTTGTTGAAATATTTTCATTGATATTTTGTCAATTCCTATAGCTTTGTTTTCCTGAATACGTTCAATGTTCCTGGTACTTCTTCTTTCGGTACCACTGATTCTCGATCATATGTGACCTGTTGAGACGATTGAATGTTGAAAGTAACTTTTGCTTTCCCCTTCCAGATCTTTGCATATTTCATTAAAATTCTGTACTTTGTTGTCTTCTGGAGCTTCCCTTTGGAATTTTCTGTTCCACTCCTTTACTTCATCACCCTCCCATTCCTTTAGCTACGCCACAATCAAGAGCGCCCTTTTTCTTCCGCTGACCGGTTTCATGTGGTAGAACAGGAACCCTGGGGGCATAGTGGTTATGGCTGGACTGTAGTCCAAGGTCAAAAGTTTGATCCACAGGAGTACAGGGCTTTCTGCTCTTATAAACAGTGTCAGTCTTGGACACCCTGTCGTTACAGAGTCACTGTGAGTCGGCATCGACTTGAGGCCAGTGAGAAAAACAAGATGTGAATGAACAGAGCTATATACTTAGGGACACGACATACCTACCTACCTTGCTGAGGAGACAAGCTTTTCCCACAATTTTTTTTAAGTAGAAAGCATATAATCCAGGGCTGAACTGAATGAGCCAGCTCTCTGACTTAGTGGACATCTTCAAGTTTCAAACCCGCCCTGTCCACAAGCTGAAGCAAATGAAAAGGAATTTGATGTCATTGGGAGTTCCCTTGTTGTTGCATTCTGTCAAGTCATTTACAACTCCTATTGGCCCTGCCATGCCGAATAGAACCACCCCGGGGGTTCCTGGGTAGAAGTGTATCTACGGAAAATAGTGTCTTTGGCAAGCACTAAAATTGTGCCTTGGTCCGAATTTCTGACATGATCTTTTAGATAAGCATATAACCCAAAATCAAATTCACTGCTATCAAGTTGTTGCTGACTCATAGTCACCCCACCACTGGTTTCCAAGACTAGAACAGCGACCGGAGTAGAATGCCCCATCTCTTTCCAGAGAAGCAGCTGGTGGTTTCAAACTTCCCACTGTGAGGATCACAGCTCAAAGCATAACCACTACACCCTTAGGGCTCCCTTTACTGAAATGGAAGCTTAAGTCAAACTCAATTTCCCATTGAACACATCAGGGCACTACATGAAAAGTACAACTGCATCTTTGTTTTCATGAGCTCAAAGACATTTATTGTGATTTTAGTCTTCATTCTACACTCAGCAAGGGAAGATCATACAGTCTGCCTTGACCCATAGAGGCTTTCAAATAAGAAAGTATTAGTTACAACCTGCTGAATGAGCCCTCCCAGCTGGCAATGAAAACTGCCATAGTTAACAGAGAGTGCTCAGTGCCTCCCACCACCCTCCGGGGAAAGTGCCATCCTTGCCTTACCCTACATGCAGCTCTGTCCTTGGGCTGCAGTCTTTATGGAAGCAGCTCTCTGGGTCTTTATCCACTTCCTCCCCACTCCTAACATCATTGATTGGAAAACTGTTGACCTTTTGGTTAGGTCTATGGTCAACCATAGAGCCAACAAGTCAGTTGCCCGTAGTCTTTCTTTGTTACTTGCCTTGAAAGAACCTCCAAGAGCTATAGCCAAAGAAGCCCGTGGCATAGAAGTTGGGCCCACCTTGGAGCTTCAAGACTCCTTTTTCAAATATAGAACACCTAAGATCAACCAAAACAACGTATTACTTGACTTAATGAAGACAACAGTTTGTTTGTTTTTGTTTTGTTTCCGTGATTCTGAGATCAGACTCTGCTGAATCAGC
>NW_022103915.1:53329463-53330893 GCF_000313985.2 Echinops telfairi
CACAATGCACACTGTCTTCTGCTCTCTTGATTGCTGTTTCCACAAGCATTGCTGGTGGATCCAAACAAGGCAAAATCTTTGAAAACCTCAATGTTTTTTCCATTTATCATGTTAACTATTTGTCCAGTTGTGAGGATTTGAGTCTTCTTGATATTGAGTTGTGATGCAGATGAAGACTGCACTCTCCTTGATCTTCATCAAAATGCTTCAAGCCCGCCTCACTCACTTTCAGTAAGCCAGGTTGTGCAACCTGCATATTGCACATTATTAATAAGCCTTCCTCAAATCCTGGTATCACATTCTTTTTCATATATTCTAACTTCACTAGTTATGTGCTCAGCATACGGTTTGAACAAATGCTAGAGGGTAGAGATTCTATACTGTGTTTCATGGGGTTCAAATCAATACTCTTTAGCTGAGAAATTGGAATGAATTGGCCAGGAAAGGATATCGAGATGGATTAAAAAGGACCAAGGGATGAGATAAAGTCTGAAGAACAATGAATGAGCACAAGGAACATAGAGATGACCCTTGAGCAACATAGGTGTGAATTGTGCAGGCCTCTGTATGGATGGCTTTTTTCCCTGTTACTATTGAAGTGAGTCTAGGTGTTACAGGTTTCTCCCTGAAACACTGTGGGATGATAGTCAGCTCTTTACTAGAAAGGTGAACTGATCACACAGAACTGATTTGTGCCACAGGCATTGTAAGCAAATATTGGCAACACTTGAGCTCCCTTCAATAGCAAGAGGAAAAAAATCTACATAGAAAGGGCCCACGGAAGTCAAACCTGTGCCACTCAAGAGTCAACTGTAATCTCCACCATGATTATGATAGGCTGTAGTTTCATAGAACTTCACATTTTTCTAAGACTTTTCACATAGCTCATGGAGAATTATTAGTGATATTTCTTCCCTACTGAGGGACAAACTACAAAAAATATTTTATTCAAGGATGCTTCCATGAAAGTTTCTCACATATCTTAATGGGAAGGGTAAAAAGTAATCAAACTGGACAGAAAGGGAAATTTTTCTCAATGTAAGTGTTGTCTAGTGCTAACATAACTACCTAAAAGTTTGTATCTTGTTCCCTAAAGACATCTAAGAATGTGCTATGGACCGCACTTTCTGAAATTGATTAGATATAGCCTTTCCACAGGAAGAAAATCATATGAGATGATTACAATCACAAGAAAGTAGCTCATTATTATCCCATATTCATAGACTGCCAGAAGAACAAACCAATGTGTCTTGGAAGAAGTACAGCTCCTTAGAAGTGAAGATAGCTGTACTTTTTGATAGCCAGGCACGATCAGCTTTCTTTACCACATTTGCTTATGTACCCATTTGTCTTCAGTAATCCCTTCTACACCTCGTGATCACACAGGCTGATATGTTCTTCCATGTGGGCTTGTTGCTTCTGAGCTAGAT
>NW_022103915.1:53332680-53343912 GCF_000313985.2 Echinops telfairi
AAAAAAAAAAAAAAAAAGAAGAAGTGAAGATAGCAAGGCTTTGCTTCACCTCCTTTGAGTGTGTTATCAGCAGAGACCAGCCCCTGGAGGACATCACGCGTGGTAAAGTCAGGAAAAAATGCACTGTCTTCAAGTTGATGCCAGCTCATAGACCGGGCAGAACTGCCACTGTGCGTTTCTGAGGCTGTACCTCTTTATGGAAGTAGAAAGCCCTGTCTTTCTCCAGCAGAGCAGTCAGTGGTTTTCAACTGATGACCTTGTGGTTAGCGGCTCGGTGCATGAACACTCTATCACCAGGGCTCCACTCTATCACCAGGGCTTCTCTCGGTAAAGCAGAAGTCAAAACAAAAAGACCCTCCATGAGATAGCTGCAAACACAATGGCTGGAAACAACACCATTTGTGGGGATCGTGCAGAATCCGGCAGCATTTCATTCTGTTGTACGTCGGGTCACTGTGAGTCAGAACCCACTCCATGGCACCTACCAACACATTCGTAGTGCAGAGCTGCAGTTCCTTCACCCACCCCCACCCTACACAAGCACATGTACACACACACACACACACCTCATCGGAGACCCTGATTTTACCCAGAGAAGAATCACATTGCATTGAGTTAAGAGCCCACCCAGTGGTTAGTTTGAGAATTGATGTACTTCCCTCTCGTGATGATACATGGGGAGCCATGGCGGCAGAGCAGTTACATGTTGGGTGCTAACTGCAGTGAGCAGGTCGAAACCACAAGCCAGCTGCTTTGCAGGAGAAAGACAGACTTTCTGCTCCAGTAAATTTTAGTCTTGACAACTCACAGTGCCAGTTCTCTCCTGTCCCTTAGGCTCCCTAAATTGGCATCAGCTCGATGGCAGTGAGGATAATTCTGCATATATATCCTCTTTCTCTACCCTGTCTCCCCATAACTTATTTCTCTTATGCAAAAATAGCCTCCGGTCCTTCAGTTCTGAAACAACCGGACCAATAAACAACATCATGATACACAGAGAAAAGTTTGAAGTTACTAAGGATTTCCTTTTACTTGAATTCACAATCAAGGCCCATGGAAGCAGCAGTCAAGAATGAAACAAAGTATTGCTGTAAAAGTCTTCTTTGATGTCCCTTTGAGGATTAATGTGAGCTTGCCTCAAGCCGTTATGCAGATGAAGGGTAGACAAAGATAAGGAAAATGGAAACAGAATCTATGGCCTTGAGTCATGGTGTTGGTGAAGAATAGGGAATATTACATAAGCTGCCAGAAGAACAGATAAATCGATCTTGGACAAAGGACAGGCAGAATGCTCTTTAGAAGGAAGAATGGCAAGACCTGGTCTTGCATGCTTTGGACATGGTATCACTAGGTGCTGGTGGTTGGAGAAGATCATCATGCTTGGTAAAACAGAGAGTGCGTTATAAAGAGGAGGACCCTTAATGAACTGGGTTGATACAACACTGGGTTCAAACACAGCAATGACTGTGAGGATGGACAGGACCGGTGTTTCCTTACTTGTACATAGGGCCACTGTGCATCAGAACAGACTCCATCCCCCAGCAGCAACTTCAATAACCTGAGCATCTTGATTTATCAACATTTATTTGTGTCCTTCTCAAAATATGGTATCTAATATTGAATACAATTCTATACAGATAGCCTGACCATAACAAACTGAAGCAGGAGGGAAGCTTTCCCTGACCAAGTACGAATGTACTAAAGTACTAATGCACTTTGTTGGCAGCAACTCCATTGGCGCTCCTAAGCTTCTTCTAAATTACCTATGTTAGAGATCAGCAGAGCTATGCTAGCCTTTACGATAACCCAGTAATTCACTTCATGATCTATGTGTGCGCTTACTGCTGCTTCTCGGTGCCACTGCGCCGGTTATGATGCTCCATGCAGAGCAAACAGAACAAACCCCTGCACAGTCCCGCGCCATCCCCACAGTTGGTCCTATGCTTGAGCCCATGGTTGAAGCCGCTGTGTTAGTCATTCTTTACAAGAGTTGTAGTTTTTGCTGTCCCCCTACTTTACCAAGCATGGGATCCTTCTCCAGGAACTGGTCTCCTGATAACATGTCTGTGTTAGTCTGGGTCCTTTAGAGAAACAAATCCACAGAAGCTCTATGCATAAGAGAGGGTTTTATAGAAAGGGTAAGTGCACATCAAGAAAACATCCCAACCCAGTGCTGCCCAGGCCCACAAGTCCAACATTAGTCCATATGTCCGACACCAATCCACAAAGTCCTCCTCCATCTCACAAAACACATGCAATGACGCCAACTGCAGGAGGAAAGCCGAGTCAGTGAACGTGTAAGCATCTCAGTGCTGGCAGGGGTCTCCACACGGCTGCTCCAGCACTCAGGGCTGCATCAGGAAAGGTTCATGTGGGTTCTCCTTGGGGATGTCTTGCAGGAAGTGAGCTTTGCCAGCTGAAGCAGGGAACTGGCTAAGGCAGCTACACCCTAGTCCGACCATCAGAAAACAAGAGACCCGAGAACTAGAAAGGCGAGGCTCACAGAGCCATTCATCTCTCAGCCCTTCAATTAACCCCAAATGTGTTTATTGGCCAAGTTGGCACCATAAACTTTAACCCCACGTGTGTTTACTGGCCAAGTTGGCACCATCTTAGAAATTAATGTATTTAGCCAATATAGCTCAACTTTCAAACAATAAATGCACAACCAAAGAGTCTTTATTTATTTTTTTTTTAATAATTTAAGGAGAATATTTATTAAGTCTTAAGAGACAAAGACAACACAAAGACACAGATACATCATCCAGATGAGTGAGGCCGCCAACACAAGGTTCAAATGATGTTGAAGAGTTCATTGTGATACCAATCCTCAAAAAGGGCTGGGTGGGCAAGGGAAACTGTCTAAAAAGCATGATTGGTGGCAGATCAATGCATCAGTTACAGGTGGGACTACAGAAGCAGGGACAGGACCGCGTGATTGTGACATATATTGTTAGACAGAAGGGTTTACAAGATTGATGCAGGGCCTTCTGACCAAAGCAGTCAGGGTCAAACTGATAGGGCATGACTCATGACTAGGCTGAGTCTATACTGTCCCCAGTATGGTGACCTCTATCAAGAACATACCTAGGCTGGGGAGGGAGGGGCAAAATGAGCAACCGATATTAAGGGCTGAGGTGGCGGGCAAATGTTTTGAGAATGATGAGGGCAGGTAATGTACATATGTGCTTGACACAATGGATGTATGTATGGATTGTGACGAGAATTGTACGAGCCCCCAAAAAAATTGTTAAAAAAAGAACATACCTAGGCAAGCCCCAGAAAGACTGGGCAAGCCAGAGAGGAGTGGAGGCAATCCACTCTCCAAGGCATTCTACCTGTGGGTAAGATTATATAGAATGGTTGGTTAAAGATCAGAAAGCATTAGATGCAAGTTTAATTTACGTGGTGATTCTGTAAATGGATTTTGTGTTTTCACTGCCATTCATACCCTTATGTAAACCAGGGTGCTCAGAATGTAAGCTCGAATGTAGCACTGGACTGCTAACATCAAGGCTGGGGAGGCCGAAGTGTCTTTATAACTCACATTTGTGTTCTAATGTCCAAAGTACATGAGATGAAATCTCGCCAGCCTTGCTCCTAAGGAGCATTCAGAACGGCTGTCCTTCTTCCAAGCCAGATCTGTTTGTTCTCTTGGAATTCCATGGTGCTTTTAATGTCTTTTACCCGAATTCAAATACATTGATTCTTCTTCGGTCTTCCTTATTCAAGGTCCAGCTTTCACATGCATGTAAGGTGATTGAAAATCTCATAGCTTGGGTCAGGTGTACCTTGGTCCTCAAATTAACATCTTTGAACACTTTAAAAATCTCTTGTGCAGCATATTTACCTAATGTAATGTGTCCTTTGATCTCTTGTCTGCTACTCCCATGAGCGTTGATTGTGGATCCAAGCTAGATGAAATCTTTGACAATTGCAATTTTTTCTCCATTTACCATGATGATACCTATTGTGAAGACCTTTGTTTTCTTTATACTGAGTTGTAATCCATACTGAAGGCTGCAACCCTTACTCTTCAACAGCAAGGACGAAAGCCTTCCTCACCTTCAGCAAGCAAGGTGTGTCACCTGCATATTGCAAGTTGTTGATAAGACTTTTTCCCATCCTAGTACTGCATACTTCTTCATATAACCCTGCCTCTCTGATTACTTACACACAGAATTAGTATGGCAGAAATACCACCCTGATACACACCTTTCTTGACTTTAAACCATATAGTATTCCTTTGTTCTGTTCCCACAACTGCCCCTTGGTCCATGGACCAATGAAGTGTTCTGGAATTCCCATTCTTGTGTGCTTAGCTTCACCTAAATTAATATTACTAATAGCTTGCTGGCATTTCCATCTCTCCAGTATTATTTAATTAGTGTGTTTGCAACCGAGGTGTTTTGGTAAAGAGCCTTGGCAGCAGTTAACCATATCTTAGAAATTAATATATTTAGCCAATATAGCTCAACTTTCAAACAATTAATGCACAACCGAAGTGATTTTATAACTCACATTTGTGTTCTAATTTGAGTTACAACATTCTCTCTAGTTTAATGGTTTTCTTGTCTACTTTCTCCATCAAGAATTGTTTAGTTTAAGTCTTAGCCAACATTTGTATTTACACAGTCATACATTTTCCCGCCTTAGCTCCTTAGCAGCCTCTGCTGGAAGGGTCCCTCCTCTCATTTAACTAGTACTCTGGCTAACTCCGGAGACCTGGTGACATCGTGGTTACACATTGGGCTACAATCTGCAAGGTCCGCAGTTTGAAACGACCAGTTCTGAGGGAGAAAGCTGGGACTTTCTACTCTCATAAACAGTGACAGAGCAGGAACGCACAGAAGCAGCTCTGCCCTGTGTTTTAATGCTGCGATAAGTTGTCATTGACTTGATATGAATTTGGGTTTTGGATAGTCAATTCACCCTTGTTCTCCAAGGCTGCAGGAGTGCAGGTGTGCCCTCAGCCACAACACCTTCCCTGACTCCCTGCCAGGGCTAGGTGGACTTTATTCATTTCCCCAAGGTATCTAGTCCCCCATCTCTAGACTGAAAATTCTGAGAATATTCTATTTAACCCCAGGATGTAGCACAACACTTACACACAGAAAACACTTGGCAAATGTTTGCAGAATGGAATTAAAATAACAATAAAAGAGGAGGTAATAGGTGGGAAGACAGGCGACTCTCTCTTTATGTGAAGCACTGTGAATTATCTAAGGTCCCTACATGGTGGTCTATCAGCCATTGTGAATTATCTGAGGTCCCTACATCTTGGTCTATCGTCTCCGTTTTGGGGCGGAGTATGTTTGAACACAATTTCCTTCACTATTTTTCATGTTTGACTCTGACTACATTCTTCTGAGCTCTAGATTCATGGTTCGTTAAAATGAACAAGCAAAGTTATAAAGTCTTTCCCGGGGCAAACTTTAGATAAACTTCAACTTTTATGTCTATGAGAGAAGGGAGATAACTTAATCGAATTGCCAAAGGTAGTTTTTCATGTTAAGCATTGGTAAAGATGTGGTGCTAGAGTAAAGCTTACCAACCTAGGAAGCAGCCTGCTTGAAAACGGAGGTATACTGGCTACTTCCTTCGAAGAAAAGAAAACAGCACAGACAGCTTAGGTCTTAGCACACATTTTGGAATCCACCCTCAAAAATGTAAAGGGAGAAATTAGAGGAGCAACAGGAATCTGGCTGAGTGTAGATAGATATGATCAGCACCTGAAGAAAGAAAAAGATCAATGTTCTCATTCATATTTTACCCAAGTGTAAAACTGAGCTCTCTTCTAGGTGGGAAAGAAAGAAGAACGGTGTGGAAATGCAGGGATATTTTGTATGGTGTATAAGCTGCTCAAAATGTTAGGCTTTAAGAATGATCACAAAGCTCTGGATCAGGCTTGCGGGTGTGGTGGTTGGTGGTGGAGGCAGAGGGGGCAGGGGAGGGAGTGGGGAGAATTTCCCCTTTCCGTTCAGGAGAAGGTGTGTAGTGTTAGTCTAAAGAGGCACACTCCCCCTTTCCACATGCACCCAAGGCCCCCTGAATGCAGACAGCTCAGCTAATGACCTCGGCTGAGTAAGAAGTCAAGTACCCACCCCCTTTTGAAACCGCCTGAAGAGCATTAACGGCCTTTGCCATCCTCTTTTAAAGGACTCTGGCCGGGTTTCCGTAGGCACCTCATTTATCCGAGACTCTTTCATCTATTATCTGACTGTAAGTGTGCTCATAGTTCATCTGCTGAAGGCCCTTTGACAAGAAGTCTGATGACGAGCAGCCAGCAGCCTCATGTCAGGCCGGTATCTCTGGCATTAAGGTGATGGGAAAAGGGTAACCTGCTACGCCTAACCGCATGTGTGGAACAACAAAAATAGAGCCCTAAATCACCCTCCATTTAGGAAAGCAGGGCTGCTGCCTTTTTTTTTTTTTTTGCTATTCTTAGAGTGGAGTGCAGCTGGGTTCATGCTTAGATCAAAACCAGCACTTGGGGCCACCTCTGGATTCATGCTTAGATAGGTGCTTATGATGTGAGCCATGACATGTGCAGCTGTGGAGATAAAACGTTACCATCTAAATGGTGTTGTTGTTTTTAATTTGGACATGCTCAGGTATCTTTGACAGTAACCCGGAAAAACAAAAAAGGATCAGGATAGCCCATCTTTACAGCTCAGGTGTCTGGGCCCAGGAACACGCAAGTGCGGGCTGTTTCCTTTCTTCCTGAGGGACTGGAAATGGCTTTGGTGAGGAAATCAAAAATACCTGTCCTGCAAACATAACATTCTTATTTTTAAACAGTTCCAGCTCGGTTTACAAGAATTTGAAAGTGCCTGGTGCTTGAACCAAGGCTTTCTGTTGACAATAACTTACAAGAATTAAATTTCAAAACAAGGTTAAGGCTGGCTATACACAGTCATAAATATTTTGAGTAACTGAAGTAGAATTTTGAGAAATCTTGCCACCACAGATTTTAAGGTTTAAACTTCCTGTGGACAGAACAGGAGCTTTCAGAAATTAGAATTTACACAAACTTGGCTAGGAGGTGCCTGGTGTCCTGACCCAACATCTGCCCCACCAGCATGGCCATATCGGACCTGCCCAGCTGATGAGGAAATCAACTCGCTGGAATGTATTTAGTTTCACTAATGATCTGATGATTATTCAGAGTCCTATAAACAGAACTTTTCCATTCCCCAGGTAAAACTATGTTATAAACAATGGCTTTCAGTCACTCCGCACTCAGTCAACACTTCTGCTCCAATCCTGTGTGCATCGTTTCCTCTAAGATGGAAGGACTCTGGATATGGAGAAATTGGAATCTTTGTCTATTGCTAGTAAGAACATACACGGTGCAGCCACCACGGAAAACAGTCGAATGATTCCTCATACAGAGTCACCATATAGCACAGAATTCCACCCTAGAAACACACTCAACATTTGTCTCTCTTTTCTTGTCTTAACTCCTAGTTTCAGGTCCTGGACCCTGGACTCCCCTGCCCAAGGAGCCCCAGGCCAGTGATGCTAAGAAGACAAAATGTAACTATAGTTAGGCTAACATCCTTTCTGGGTTATATTTTTAAATGTGTGCATCTCTGTGTGTATCTGTGAGAACATGTCACTCTCTCTGGTTGGTTTGTTTCCTACCTCCGAGCGTTTCCCCTTCCCTGCAAATGCCCCATCACTACTGAAGTCTGCTTCTTTTGGTGTGAAAAGCATTTCTCTTGATTTTTTTCTTTTATAGTAGACCCAACATCATTGAAATTGGGGACTAGCCCAAATATGTGTATGCCAATATTCATCGCAGCATTTTGTCAACAGTCAAAAAGTAGAAACTCAAGTATCCATCAAGAGTTGACTGGCGAACAAAATGGATATCCATACATGGAGTATTATGTAGCCATAAAGAGAAATGTAGTTCTGGTGTATGCTGTAACATGGGTGAATCTTGAAGACATTACACTGAGTAAAATAAACCAGACACACACACAGAAGGAAAATATTTGAAATATCAAAGTAGGCTAATCCATAGGGACAAAACATAGGTTACTGGTTACCAAAGACTGGGTGTCAGGAAGAGGGCGAGGGGCGGGGAGGAAATGGTAAGTTATGGCTTAAATGGTACAGAGTATTAGGTTAGAGTGGTGAAAACTTTGGCAGCATAAAGTAGTGATGATTATGTAACACTGTGAATATAAATAATGTTTCTGAAATGTTCAATTAAAAATAGTTAAAAGACCATAAACAAGTTTATGCTGTAAATATTTTATCACAATAAAATATGTTCAAAGATCCCCGGATATTTCAAGGAGTACCTAAAGGTATCATCTCAGGGAAGGAAAAGAAAAGTAGAACCCAGTGTAGACATACTCTAAAGTAATAATAATAATTAATGGCTATCATTTTATTGAAAATGGTTTTTCAATCTCCAAAGCCTTTGAAACAGAACTATCGTATAGCACCCAAGAAATCCACATCATTCCTCTAGCTCCTGAAGGCTTCCTTTCCCCCACTACCATAACCCAGTTCTCCTTTCAAATCCTGCTAGACCGGAGTACACTCATTGGTACAGATTAGAGCTCTGGACACATGGAATTCAGGACAGATAAACCCCTCAGGAACAGTAGTGGGAGTAGTGATATCATGAGGAGAGGTGAATAGTGGGGGTGGGGGACCCATCACAAGGTTGGATATATAGCCCCCCCACAAAAGGGAATAAATAACAGAAATGTGGGCAAAAGGAGATGACATACAGTATAAGATACAAAATAAGAATAATATATAATTGATCAAGGATTCACAAGGGTGACGGGGAGGGAAGGAGTGGGGAAAAGAGGAGCTGATACCAAGGGCTCAAATAGAAAGAAAATGTTTGGAAATGTTGATGGCAACATATGTACAAGTGTGCTTAATACAATTGAATGATGGATTGTTATAAGATTTGTAAGAGACCCCCAGTAAAATGATTAGTTTTTTAAAAACCCAGCTATAATCAAGTGATACAGGAACTTCTATTAAATTAGTTTCTGTACAGTATACAACCTTCTTGTACTTAATGTTTTTCTATTTACATCCTTTTGTCAGACAATTGATAAATAATGTACTTGAATTTTCATAGACATGACAAAGATAAAGAGCTATCCCTTATTTAGGTGCTGGGGAGCTGGTGGTGGGGTTGCGACGAACTAGGTTGTTAACTGCAAGGTCAGCAGTTAGAAACCACTAACCTCACCCTGGGAGAAAAATGAGACTCTCTACTCCCTGAAACAGTTACAGACGTGGAAACCTACCTCTATTCTGCCCTATGGGTCCCTGTGAGTCTGGATCCACTCAATGGCAGTGAGAGTAGTCAGCTATCGGTCCTGTATCCTGCATTAGCATTCAAATTCTGAGGCCTAGGTTTGCGGAAGGCTACAGTTTACGGTGGGAGCCCTCCATCCATGCTTTCAGTTCAGCCTCCCTTGAGTTCTTTCTGACCACTGACTCAGAAACTCAAATGCTCGCTGTCAGTAAGTGAATGCTGACTCATAGTGACCCGATTAGACAAGAGGAGAAGTGCCCCCATGGGTTTTCAGGGCTGTAAATCTTTACAGGAACAGAAAGAGCCTCATCTTTCTTCCACTGACCTGTGGTTACAGCCCAAATACCACCCCAGCACCTCCACCACTGATTGGCAGTGCGGAAAAACGCACATCCAGGTGGAGGATGGTTGACAGTGCATTACTACCAATCCCCTAGCCAGCCTGGCTTGGCACTCAGGGACTTTCCTGGTGTACCCTTGATGAAAATTGGGGTGCTGGGGTTGACACAGTCATACTATCTTGGTCAAATTCCCCTGAACCAGACTTGTAAGCTTTTCTCATCTACAATAGTGTATATATCCCCATCATGAACCCTCTACAACTTCCTGGGTCCACCTGCAATGGTGATAAACTGATGTGCTTCAGCCATGGTTCTAGGTCAATACCCTTTGTTGCTCATGCCCTGTTTAAGTGAGCAGGTGGCAGGGGATCCGTGGAAACCATTATGGCCATGAGCTGATGGTTTCTCGCCATCAGATGATTGATTTTTGTCTTTGCCTTGGTCCTTCTTAAGATTTAATAAATGGATCTCTATAAAATACAGCTAATCTGGGGTCTCTATAAAATATGTTTGAATCCTGGATCTCTTTTGCATCCTAGTGGTGTAGTTACCTGTCGGGCTGCTAACTGAATGGTCAGCGGTTTGAACCCACCAGCTCCTCCACAGAAGATGAGGCATTCTACTCCCTTAAAGAGTGATAGTCTCGGAAACCCACAAGGGCCCTGCTCTACCCTGTCCTGTAAGGTCACGCGCTAGGAGGAGGGATCGTCTCCATGGCAGTGAGTTTGTTTATGTTTTGCTTTTTTTGTTTGATTTTCCCTAAAACAGTTCCTGAGGAATTGGAAGGCAGAACCAAAAACCCCAGACTCACTGCCACTGAGTCAATTTTGTCTCCTACTGATCTCATAGCACAGGGTAGAACTGCACCCTGTGGGTTTCCTAGACCGTAACTCTTCACGCGAGTAGAAAGCTTTATATTTCTTCCGCAGAGTGGCTGGCGGTTTCAAACTGCCGACCTGGCATTTAGCAGCCCACAGTGGTTATCTTGTGCATGAAGCTGGTGATCTTGCAGAAATTCTTGTCTTTCAGGGTGAAATTTTCTGGAAGTTGTTTTTCCCTTATGAACTAAGAATAAAAAGCAAGAGTATTAGAAAAGGATTAATAGCTATGATGATTCTGCACATGTGTTCCAGCCCAAATAGCTCATTGGAATAATGTGATTATGTAGATCGTTGGGTTTATAAAGTTGTAATTTTTGTTTCCACCTAAAACAAAAGAGCAATGTCAGCATCCACAGTACAAATTTAAAATAAGAATGGTTCTGCACTCCCTCTACCCCCTACTACCACGCTGGACCTCACCCTACCTCTATACACACAGATGTGGAAACTTATGCTACGAAACACTGTATCCCCCACACCGGAGTTCCTACCTCTCTTGCTGGGGTTTCCCTCAGGAGCCCTCTGCTGAGCATTGTAAAGTTGATTAGGGCCGACCTAGGTATGTCAAAAGGTAAAATCTTATCATTTGATCTCCGTTTTGACCCATTTTAAAGCTATTTCAGTTTTTAAAGGGGGAGGAGGGAAATACCTGTGGATTACTCTCCTCATGAATTCCCTCTGACCGTGGACCAGGGCTGTGACCGTGGAC
>NW_022103915.1:53344713-53376187 GCF_000313985.2 Echinops telfairi
AGGGCTGTGACGTGGACCAGGGCTGTGACCGTGGACCGGGGCTGTGACCGTGGACCGGGGCTGTGACCGTGGACGAGGGCTGTGACCGTGGACCAGGGCTGTGACCGTGGACGAGGGCTGTGACCGTGGACCGGGGCTGTGACCGTGGACCGGGGCTGTGACCGTGGACTAGGGCTGTGAACACAGCCTGGCTAACATGCAGCATGCATTGGATAGTGAATTGTGGCAGTTGGGTTGAAATTTAGCATCCTATCATTTGAATCTCCTTTGTGGTTCATTTAAACTTGTTTTAATATTCTCTGCTTTCTCTTCAATTGAGGGTTTTATCTGTTTTATTGTGTTATATTTGTTACCTTTGTTGGCTTTTTAAAAAATGTTTTTCTGCACGTGAAATCCAGGATAAAGTAAAACTATAGAGACAGTAATTGGATTAATGGTTCCTTGGGGGTGTGGCAGGGGAAGTTGGGGGGAATGGGGAGTTGATAAAAATGAGTACAAGAATGAAGAAAATGTTCTAAAACTGACTGTGGTGATGGTAGTACAACTCTTCCTGATATGATTGAATTGTTGAATTGTATGATGTATAATTATATACCAATAAAACTGTTGAAAGAAAAAAAAACAAAAGTTACAAAAGAAAAAGAGGTTGCCCAATCTCAGGTAACTAATGTCACTGAATTATACACATATAAACTATTGCTGTATGTCCTGTTGTATATATTTATCACAGCAGAAAAAAAAAAGTAGATTCACATCTGCCTCTGCATCTTATCCTCTGACCTGAGTCAATTCCCGATCGCCAACTGTCCTCCATGTCTTTACCACTGAAGTATTTGCTGGAAAATCAAGTTGGCACATGTGGAAGCGAAGTCACTCCAGGAAGGCACTGCCTTTGCCCATCTCAACTTTGTGGCCTCCCTCAACAGCATCCTTGCATGCCTCCCTCTCATGGGACTGACCTTCGCTGTCACCCAAATTGCGGCCTTGCTATTGGGTTGCAGCCCCCATCTCCTTCCTTACCTGGATCTGTCATTCCCCGTGTCTTGTTCACGTTCTGTAAAAATGCCTCTCGAATTCAGGATTCATCCTCATTTCCACTTCTAGTTTCTACTTATGAGCGGGTCCATCATCTACACTTGGATGACCGTGGGAGCTGCCACCTGACAGCCCTCATGGCAAGCTCTCTCTTGGTCCAAATCTCTATACCTTATTGAACACACACCACGAAGCCATCATCAATACGCTGCTGCCAGGTCTAGCATCGTCACATACTTGTGAGAAGGGTGAAGCCATTTCCAGGTCAAATCAAGCTGTTTATTATATAAAGTTAATGACCTCCCTATATAATTCCTGCCTATTTGTGCTGTATCAAAGAGAAAAGGTCACGTTTCCTTCTACAAGATCACCTTTCGGATATTTTAAAGCAGCTCTCATTTATTAATTCACTATTCTCTCTTTCGACCCAATTCCTTCCACTTTTCAGATGGTTTTTTATCCCCCAGATACTTTGTCATCCTCAAAGTCCCACTTAAAATGTGGAATACCGTACTCCTGAGTTTAATATGCTATACATAGTACAGCCCACAAAACCAGGACCTGAACAAGGACAAAACCTGTCAGAGAAGGCAGATGAAGACATTTCTCCCTGGAATGAGCAATACAAAGCAGTCAAACTGCAACCCATCAACGGAGGGAAAACTCTGAGACGTGAGAAAACCAGGCAGTCCCATCGAGCGCTAGCTCTCACCGCTCATTTTACTTGTACTCCTTTTCGGATTTCTCCAGGCCCCACCGGTCACAGGAGAATTCGATCAGAGCCGTTTTCATAGCCTCCTGATAGCATGGAGGCATTTACAAATGTAAGCTCCTGTGAGACATGTCCTTTCTGCATTGCATTTTAAGTCTTCATTGTGGCACATCATTTGCATTTATTAAATAATGGGTCCTTTGTTAACTTCAGTTACAAATAATTGCATTTGAGGAGGTGCACAGGATGGAGCAAGTGTCCAGTGAACCTAGGCCCTTTAGACATAGTACAGGGGACTTCAAAGAGTTCATTATGTTTAAACCGAATGTTTCCGTGCACTTTTTGAAACCCTTCAGTATAACTCAGGCAGAAAACCAAAAGAGCTCACTTTACATTGTATCTTTAGCTCCCTGATACTGTCACCCAAAAAAAGGAAACAAAGCGGGGTGGGGGGTGGTGGGGGGGTGGGGGGGGGAACCCCTGTAGCTATTTTCAAACAAGAGTTAAGAATCTTTAAACATACTTTGCAGGAAACAGTCAGTCCACTTTCATTTTCCCAAACCCCCAGCCAGTGACCTTCCTTGATCTCTGAGATGACAGTTTGCCAAGTTGCTGAAGCTGGCATTCACAAATGACCCCATTAGATTTCCTAAAGACCTTAATTGCCCAATTCCTTTCCCCCAGGTTTCTGAGGTTCCAGGAATGTCATCCTTCAGTTGCTCTCTCGCCCAGGTTCCAGCTTTTGTTACCTTAATCCTTGCGGAATCCCCGAGAATGTGAAGCACCGCAGCAGACTTTGATTCTCATACGAAATTACAAGATACTTTACATACTTCTGTCACAAAGTGATTCTCCTGTTTACTGTTCAAGACATTCACTTTCATGTCTGAGCATCGAAGAGAAGCCCCACTGCCGTGAATATAATCTTAGAGATTCAAGAGCTCACCCCCTTCAAAGGACCGTGTTAAATACCTAAGGAAAGTCATCACTTCCTGCTAGCCTAACTCCATACTTCAGTCTTACCTGGGCAAACACACTAAGCTAATAGGCCGAGTCTCCCCTCTGCATCTGTATTGAAAAATATTATTTGAGCTCTTTCTTGCAAATCAAATCCACATATGGTCCTAGAGTGGAGCAAGTCCATTGGAAACAAAGGAATTTCCTTTAAAGTTTAGCTTTACTGCCAGAGTTTGTGATGATCTTAAATAAAACAAAGGTTTTAGACCACCTTTGACGATATCAATATGCACTAAGTTCAGCAGGTCTATCTTTCTATCATGTGGAGTGTATAAACTGTCATGTACTTATACCGTGCATTTTCTAATGAGACGGAGGAAATGTGAATTGGGGAGCAAGCATATGTAAAAGATCAATAGTAAAAAAAATCAGGAATTCTCCTATATTCAACTCATTCTAGAAGAATAATATCAAATTCCTTTAGTCTGAACTTCCTAATAGTATTATATTGAAACTGTGTGTTTCGGCTCTTAATTCCATGACACTTTGTTGAACCAGGTAGAATATCTCTGGGTATTAATCTTTCCTTTATATCTAGTGCAGTTTGTTTCCAGAGGCAAATGAAAGTGTGTGAAGACCTGTGGGGCTTGGTTTATGCCCAGAGTTCATGGACATCCCCAAACACAACACACACACACACACACACACACACACACACACACCGTATCACCATGTATGCAGACACAACCTCATTTAAAACATTCACAGGCTAAAGTTTAAAACCACGCCTTTAAAAATAAAGCAAGAGAAATGGAAGGGGCTTTACTTAAATGGTAAGCCTCAGGGAAATTAGTCACCCTTTAAATACCCTAACGACCACCATTACCTCCAAGAAATTGTAATATTGTTAAATGATAATTAGTATGCAACTAAATTGCCCAAAATGATTTATGAAATAGTTCAAACAATTCTCCAAAGCATAGTTAGTCGAACCCTATTTTAGTAGTTGCAGAAAAATTGTGCTTTTTAAAGAATCTCCAAAGAACACACCAGCTCTAAAATCCTATGAGTCTGATAACTGGAGTTCACAGCATTTGTCCTGCCTGGAAGAAGAGGAAACCCATATAAAACTGAGACAACATCCATTGAGGGATAGACTGATTACATTATTTCAGGATGAGAACCGCTTACCTCTGCATTTATTCTTTATTTCAATAAACAGATTTTTGAACAGTACCCTGAGCAAGCAAATCATTTATCCATAACTTCTATGAATTGGAACTCACAGCAAACAGTGCAGAAAAGGCAGACCACAGACTGAGCGAAGAAAGTTAGGAAATAGAGGTGTTCTGGTGGAGGGAGAAGGAAGTACAATAGTTTGGGCAAAGGAAACATCAAGATGGTGTATCGCCCTCCGTACTTGAAGACAGGTCAAGAAGTGCCAACCCTCTGCTAATTCTATGCCAGTGACCTTGAAATTGCCTGTGGATCCCATGAGCGCCTGGGGTGCTGCTCGTGGTTGCAATCGCACTGTTTTGGCTTGTGGAGGACCTGAAAGCTTGGAAGCAGGTGACAGAGTGATGGAAGCCATGCCCTAAGCCACCGCGTGTGCCTAGAAAGTACCGAGAAAGGGCAGACATCCAAACAAGCTCGGGGAAGGAAGGGTGGCTCATCTTCACATTGCGTCCAGCAATGGTCTTTGTTTGTCCTCTGAGGTTTCTTGATGTCCCCTTCTCAAGAGAGCGGCCAAGAAGATAGGATCAGCGAAGAACGAGCTTGGTTTCATCCGGTCTGTCCTTGTGCCCGGGGTCACCAGATGCCAAATGAAGAGGAATATTCATAAGCATTATGGTCTGAGCTCCCTCGGACTCTGCTCTTGTGGTCCGCAAGAAGTCTCCAATGGCTGTCACTTCTTTTATCAATTAAGCCTCCCTGCTCCTAGACGATCCAATAAGACCTCATTCTAGACTCCTGAAGCCAAAGAAATGTCTCCTTTATCTGGCGAATAACTAGTAATTGTAGTTACTAACATTCTCTATATTTGCTTGATCTGTGCCAGAATATTATATGATCCTTACCCACAGCTGACATCTTTTCATTTGATTTACTCCAATCAGGGAAACATTCTCAAGTTCCAAACTGCAGGTAAACTTAAACAAGAGTGTTCCTTCTTTTATTAGTTCAGAATGATTGAAACCGTAGCGATTTGGGCTGTTTGTAAGATGAAGTGAGATGGGGGCAAGAATATTACAGATTTTATTTTTAAGTTTGGCTGCTCTTGTGAGATGCAATCTAACATCGTGGTTAAAGTCGTAGGTTGCTCTCGAGCTGGGCTGTAGGAGCTCAGATCCCAGCCCCTGCAGTTACTAGCTGTACCTGACCTTAGGTGAGTCACCTAACCTCCTCATGTTTGGGTTTAAATAAGTGAATACAGGTAAAACACACACAAAAAACGTATAATAGTGCTTTACTTACAGCAAAGAAGTTCTAATTAATTATAATCAGATACCAGTTTTCCTTCCATTATAAACTATGAATATAATAATTGAATAAATACCACATCAGAGTCCTTCATATTCCTCAATGGTCTCCTGGTGGCATTAGAGCAAGGGCAAGCTGCATGCTAAGAATGATTTTTTACATATTTAAAGACTTGTTTTAAGGGGAAAAATAAAAAAAATGAGAGAAGGAATAAGTTATTTGATACAGATCAAATTTGACCCACAAGGTATAAACATTTACAAGGTGGCACTTTAAAGGAAAAATGTGGTGCCGATTTCAGTATTAGGCTATACATATATTACACACTACGAGAGGCAATATGTTAGAATAGGCTGTATGTCGCTTATTTTAAACTCGTGCATGTTTTGTTAGCTGGTATAATGAAACATCAGGGCCTGGTTTTAAGAAGCTATTTAGCTACATCACAATGGTAGCTTTGCCATTCCAGCTGTCCCACTGTCTTTAAACTCACACTCTGAAGCCCACTCCCAAACTGACCAGGCTGAGACACGGCTACAACAGGGTAAGGTATCTCACAGGCCCTCTCCATCCAAAAATGGGTAGGATTACTAGACTTCGCAAATCAAAATACAACGTGCTCTATTAATTTTTAAATTCAGATAACTAATGAATAATTATTTTAGTATAACTTAGTCCTGTGCAATATCTGGGACTGACTAATGCTAACAACTATTCACTGTTTACCTGAGCACATGGAATGCTTCATGAGGTGGATTTGTTTGGGTTGGATTTGGATCTTGGATCTCAGCACAGGGATATTGGCATGCCAACTTGTCTTCAAACAAGGGTTCTCACCCTCAACAATATTGACATTTGAATCTGATCATTCTTGGTGGGAACTGGACTATCTATCCTAGAGATCCTGGGTTCACTGAATGTCAACAGTAACCCCATCGCCTCAAGTCATCACAATCAAAATGTCTCCAGATGTGCTCAAACATCCCGTGGGGATAGCGGTGCCAGATCCAGCAAATGAAAGTGTACAATGCCCAGCTGAACTGGAATTTCAGAGAAACAGCAAGTGATGTTACGGTGTAGATATATCCCATGCAAGATTTGAGACCTATGTCTGCTAGAAATCAGTTTTTTATCTCAAACTCTTATTTAAGTAGGCATAATATCATTTTTCAAGTAATCCTAGCCAAGGGGACAAAGTCACACCCCAAAGAGATCCAATGTTAGAGTCCTGGTCAACTTCTCTCCCTTCCCTATGGTGAATCCCCAAGACAGGCTGGCAGGGAGGGAAGGATGGAGCCTGGGAGGTAAGGAGGCAGAAGACTTGCTTCAATCCTGAACCTACCATCAACTTGGACAAGTTACTAAATGAATCTGCACCTCCATTCATTTACCTGACAATGAAACCATAAAGGGGCATTGTGAGAACTACAGGATCGGCGTGGGCACTAGCTGCGTCACGGAGCAGGAAACGACAACACTGTTGCTGCTGAATCGGTTCTGATTCACAAAGGTCACAGCAGCCATTGAAAACCCTAGAGTGAAGTTTTACTCTGAAACATATGTGGTTGCCATGAGGATCAGGGGGGGAAAAAAGCACTAGGCAAATATTAGCTCCATCTCCTCCTTCCTTTCCCTTTTCTTCCTGATAAACAACAAAGATTGTTGCGACCTTCAAGAGCGAGTTAAGAATATTTCCTCCCAGCTCACCTCACCCCACTCCACCCTTTCCAATCTCACCCCTTTCTGCCCCTGCTAGTCTCATTACCCCATGTGGTCCCTTTTGGCTCTTTGAAGCAGTCTAAATTTTATAACAACTCAATCAAATTCAACTAATAGAATTTTTAAAGGGCCCGAGAAATTAAGGCTATATTTACAAGTGCAAAGAGACAATCAAACCTCATGCCCCAGAGCAAAAGTTTATGCTTTTAATGTGTAAGAAAGGCATTTGTCCCTGGCCACAGCCCAACCCTCCCTCCAAGCAGTCATCTGCAGCTTTACCCAACCATTTAGATCCTTTATGGAACTACGGTTGCATTCCTCCCAAGGGACAGCATTGGTCACTGGGGGGGGGAGGTGGGGGGAGGGGGTTGACTACTAAGCTGTTATGGGCTCCTTTAATGGCTGGGTGAGGGTTGTAATTGTAGTCATTTTAGCCATCCTGCATCCCTGTAGTCAACACACCAGTTCTAGAGGTCCTGAGGAAATGATCTTATCATCCCCCCATGATTAATGTACCTCTTGCTTAGAGGAATTCACCTAGCTATTAAAGGAACATGATTCGAAGGAAACTTCTTCACAAGGAAGTTCCTTCAGGACTAGAAACTGAGTGAATCACTGGATTAACACACCTAGAATTATTAAATTATGCTCTATCAGGGTGTGAAAGAGCAACTCCCCATTACTTTAGTCATGGAAAAAAGAAAAATAATCATGTGTTGCTGTGGAGTCCGTTCCAAGCAGCCAGGTAGAACAGACTGAAACTATCCCAAAGGGTTTCCAAGAATATAGATCTTTCTGGAAGTAGACTGTCTCATCGTTCTCCTGTGAAGCAGCTTCTGGGTTCAAACCACCAATCTTTCCATCAGTGACCAAGCACTTGACCACTGGATAGTTCTATCCTTTTTAACAATACCTTTGTGGACAAGAAGCGTTTGCCCTTCAGAGAACCAGTGAATCACTGGTAGCAGATGAATGCGTTTGGGGAGGCTGATTCCCTGTGCCCTTTTGCCTACCTAGAAGGGAAACCATGTTTACCCCTATTGGGTGGTTTCAGAGGCTCATCAACACTGTCAGTGAAGCGTATCCTTCAGAAATCCGTACTCATCAGAATGCCATGCAGCTCAGCATCATGATTCTCCTTAATGCTGCCCAAGCAGGGATGATGTCCAGGGTTCCTCTAACATGAAAAAGAACTTCTCGGAGGTGAGGGAGGCAGGGGTGTGTGGCTACTTCCCTGCTCCTCGGCTCAGAGGAGATCAGTCGGCACAGGGAGCTGCGGACGCCGTGGGTGTGGATGCCTCCCTGGGCGTCTCACATTCACGAGTGTGTGTCTGGGTGGTTGACACATGTCGTTCTGACTGCTTGGGCTCCCACGGGGTTGTTTGTCCCAGTGAGGGAACTCCCTCTTTACATCCTCATTCCAATATTGTTCAAGAGCTCATCTATTTTTTTAAGCTTAGATTAATAACCTTAGGCTGTTTCTGTTTATGGTGATGGAAAATTTGGCACTGAATATTGGTGATGTTTGTACTAGCTGAATGGATCAGCAGTGTCACTGATCATACATTTGAAAACTGCAGTATGAACAAATGCATCATCCCTGCTTGTGCAGCATTAAGGAGAATCATGATGCTGAACTGCATGGCATTCTGATGAGTACGGATTTCTGAAGGATACGCTTCACTGACAGTGTTGATGAGCCTCTGAAACCACCCAGTAGGGGTAAATATGGTTTCCCTTCTAGGTAGGCAAAAGGGCACAGGGAATCAGCCTCCCCAAACGCATTCATCTGCTACCAGTGATTCACTGGTTCTCTGAAGGGCAAACGCTTCTTGTCCACGAAGGTATTGTTAAAAAGGATAGAACTGTCCAATTGCATAATTGTCCTTGATGGGACAGCCAGTGTCCGTCAACCTTTTGATGGGTCCACTTTGCCTCTGTGGCCTCAGCTTTAAGAACCATGGCTTACCGATTTCCCTTTCTTCACTCATTTCTTTTCTGAACCTCCGGTGAGAGCCTTCCCCTCTCTTTCCCTTCTTCAAGCAGCCTGGGATTTCTTTTTTTTTTTGCCTCACAGAACACTCCTCTTAGAAACAACCCCCCCCCCCCAGTCAGATGGCTTTAATTACCACCTGAATGCAGATGACTCTCAAATCTCCAGCCCCAGCCTTGACCTCTCACCCTCTCTTCAGTCCCATATTTCTTTCTGTCTGCAGAATATCTCTACTTGGGTGTCCCACCACCTCCTAAAACTAAACATGTCAGAAGTGGAGCTCATTATCTCTCTACGGGCCCCTTCTCTCCCTGTTCCTCTAGGGCTGTCAATAGCGCCCTCTCCTCTGGCTCCAATCCCTACAGTTCCCAGATGGGCCCAGAGCAGCTCACCAAGCCCCCTGCTTCTGGAAGGCAGATTTCTGGCCCCACATTCCAGTGGGAGGCTGGGCTCACCAATTTCATTTCGAAAGACGGAGGGAACCACATGGTCACTTCTACTGATTTCACATCCATGTGTTGTTTTCCCCTCTAGTTTCGTATCCACCCAATTGTGGTGGTGGTTGGGATGGGCCGTGGAATGGGTTCCTACTCATAGCAACCACATGTGAGAGAGCTGGTGCACGGGGTTGTCCAGATGTGAGCTCTACCACAGCACACCATGGGTCTTTCTCCCACAGAGTTACTGGGTGGCTCCAAACTGCCAACCTTTCAGTTAGGAGCCCAGCACTTAACCGCTGCACCATTTAGCCTCCATTTCTCCAACGAATGACAAATAAAATTTAAGATCTCTGCTGCGTCTACCTCATCATTGCCTCCTAAAGTCCTGGAGCCCTCTGAACTGGCAAGTAAATTAAGTGCCTCCTTCTGATTCATGATTCTAAATTACAGAATATTATGAGTGCAGATTTATAAACCTCTTTATTTTCTAGCATAATTAATAGCTATAGCTGATGATTAAATAGTAAACTAATTAGCAATTAGCCTGAGAGCTTGGTGGAATGGAAGCCTTTGACTGATTATTTCTGTTCTCAGTCTCTATTCTCTGCACCAAAAACCACCCCCACCACCCCCTAGGGTTTGGTTACCTGTAGCCCCACCTGGCCCTAGCCATGCAACCATCATTGTACTCCCATGATGGGTAACGTCTTAGAAGTCCTCGGGCACTCTGCTAGGAGATGTACCTATACCATCTCATTCATCCTGGAAACCACCTACAAATGTGTCTGCTGTTGGCGGAAGGAACATCGTGGTCAAATCATAAGGATGGGGACTGAGTTCCATGACTGAGAACTTCACTGGTCGTGTGGACTTCCGGCCTGGCTTCACTGTCGCTCCAGAATTGTTCCTCCACCGTCCCCCCAGCTCCGTCCTGCTTCATGTGTTGGGTTTCTCATCAGCAAATTAGTGGATTCACTTCACAATCACAAGATTTTGCCAGCAATAAAATCAAGTCTGCATGCTCCCCATCCACCTCCAGGGAAATGGATATAGACCAGAACCACAGAACAAGGATGGCTCCTTCATGAGCTTCTCATTTGCATCCTCTTGAGTCAAACACATATCCCTGACACCCTCAGGGGGATAAGGTGGGGGCAGACAATGGCGGGCTAAGACTAATCAAAGCACGCTGCCCAGTTTTACTCCAGGCACACACAGGGAAAGATGGGACGGCTACTTGGATGCCATGATCATGTCATGGCCTCTGTTATTTACCTGAGAAACGGATTCGATTGCCATGAGTTGGGTTGGGTTTTATAAACAGCTGGATGTTTCAAAACACAACAAAACCTGTTGCCACCAAGTTTATTTCAACTCATGGCAATGCTGTGTTTTCTAGAGCAGGGCTTCTCCATAGGGTTTTCTCAACTGTGAGCCATTTCAGAAGCAAACTGGCAGGCTTTATTCTGCCAGGCCTCTGGGTGGGTTCGTTCCACCAACTTTTAGGGTTAGTAATCACCATTTGTGCCACAAGGTGAGAATTCATAATCCACATTCCTTGGCTTTTAAGTTGCCCTGCTCACACGACTTTTGTTTCAAGGTTAAAATGCATCCCTCTACACTTAGCCAAGGAGTCTTGGTGGTGTAGTGATTATGAGCTGGGCTAAGATCTGCTAGGTCAGTAGTTCAAAACCACCAGCAGCTCCTCAGGAGAAAGATTGGGCTTTCTACTCCAGTCTCAGAAACCCACCGAGGATCGCCATGAGTTGGCATCGACTCAGTGGCAGTGATTTTGGTTTGGGTTTAAACTTTGCCAAACACGTTCATCTACATCTGGAAAAATGATACTTATTCACATAAGATTTCAAACTCCCATGGCTTGACTGATGACTGATCTGTGTTCCAGGCCACTGTACACGTAGCAGGGACAGTTCTACATTGACACATGAAGGACATCAGTGCCAGGCTCTGTGCTAAGTAATAGAGCCAAGATTCAAAACCAAGCAGGGTGGTACGAAAGCCCATGTTTGTAATGATTAAACCCTTATGAGAAGACAAACGGAATAATGTATGCGAAAGGCTTTGGTATAGATGCTAAGGACGCACTGGGCCATTTCCCTTCTTGCCCTTGTAGGTTCTCTTACCTACCAGAATATTAGGGACCAGATTTATACCTAATATGGAGGCGTTTCTTTGTTTGCCAGACATTTTTATTCTGTCTAATTTAATTGTACATGATTTATTATTAACAGAATTTAATGATCACTGAATAAGTAAAATAAAAAAATTTTTACAGGGATAGTAAACCAAAAATCCACTGTTGTCGCTTTGATGCCAAGTCACAGTAAGCCTATAGAACTGCTCCCAAAGAGTTTCTAAGGCCGCCAGTCATTACAGCAGCAGACCGCACAGCTCTCTCCTGCAGAGCAGCTAGTGAATTCGAACAGTGAACCTTCTAGTCAACAGACACATGCTGTAACCCTGTACCACCAGGGCTACTTTAGGCTAGTGAACCCTGGGAAATCATACTCTTCCAGCCGCCCCAAGAAACCATTAGTCCAGTTACTGCCTCGACAGGTGTACTGATCCTGGATTTCATATGCAGAAAATCATAAAAAAACACAAATAGGAAGCAAACAAACAAAAGCCCTAACAATGACTAGACAATGCATAGAAAGACCTCAATTGAAAAGAAAGCTGAAGAAGACACGAGGAAGGTGAGACTTGGTCTTACTTACCTTGAGCATCTCATCGGGAAAGGCCACTTCGGAACGAAGGCCCCGAGTTTGGTGGAGGGCCCATGAGAAGGAGGACGCCCCTCGGTGTCATGCACTGCTACAGTAACTGCAGCATGTGGCAGTGGGCACCGAGGGCCTTGCGCTCTGTTGTGCATACGGCTGCCATGAGTTCAAGCTGAGTCCATTGCCACTAACAATAAAAGGTCCACTACTCAAAACAGAAAGAAAGAAAGCAGTGCCCACTACAACGGAAATAACGTAAAATGGTTGAAAGGGAGATTTAAGGACAAGATGTTATAGTTTGGTTATAGATTTAAGGATATAGATTTAAGGATAAGGTGTTATAGTTTGACCTAACTGCCAAAATCGACTTTGCTCTGCTCCCTGTCTGATAGCAAGGCTGTTCACGTCTGGGCCTGGACTGTGCTCGGAGGGGATTCACCGGAGTCTGTGCAGACTCCTACGAGCCGGTGTGTGCTCTGTCCTCCCTTCCCTTTAATTAGAAATCATTGATGTTCTCAGACACCAGAGACTGTCCGCTTGCTTCCGGAGGGAGGAGGGCACGGAGTAAACCATGGTGGGCATACAGAACAAAGGAGGAATAGATGCGTCGTTGTAGAGATACAGCAGTGAGATTTGGGGTCGGTTGGTTGGTATAACATTATTTAGACTATCCCAACGGATTCCCCAAAGACCCGAACGAAACAGCAGTGTTCGTTGTAGAGATACAGCAGTGAGATTTGGGGTCGGTTGGTTGGTATAACATTATTTAGACTATCCCAACGGATTCCCCAAAGACCCGAACGAAACAGCAGTGTTCGTTGTCAGTCTCTCTCCCTAATATGCCTCCTGCCTCACTCAAGAGAAGAGGCAAAACACTGCATCAGTGTCTGTTCCTCCAGGCTCCGCCCCTAGAGCTGCTGGATGTGGGATCGTCCTCTTGTGGTAGACCATCCTACTCAAGTATCATTTCCCTTCTCCGGTCTGCTCTCCAGGAGCCCCAGCAGTGCAGTGGCTTACATGTTGGGCTACAAACCATAAGGTAAATGGTTTGAACCCACCAATTGCTCCAAGGGAAAAAGTTGAGACTTTTACCTCCTATAAAGATTTACAATATCAGAAACCCAAAAGAGAATTTCTATTCTGTCTTGTAACATCCCTATGAGTCAGAACTGACTTGATGGCAGTGAATAGTTGAAGCCAGGTCTCGCCTTCTGTTCTGTTCCTTGCCGAGCACGGGCTCTTCTTCCTAATTCTCCATCCCCTTCCTTTATGACTGCCAGTTGCTCAGCTTCCTGTGCCGGACACTCTACCACACATCTTGTCTGTCATGCCCCTGAGTAAGACAGACACAGCATCTCGTCCCAGAGGTCCTTCGGTGACAAAACCTTCACCAGTCAGAGACATGCTAACAGAGAACCCCTCAGTACCCAGCAGAGGCCACAAGAAGGTGTGCCTGAGGACAGAGAGAGATTGTCAATCAAAGGAGACCAGGATAGCCAAGGAAACGATATTCCTAGTCAAGGAGGCCAGAGGACGGGATACAGGATGACAGGGCACAAACGTGTGTGAGCTACTCTGTAGCGTATGTGACTCAGATGAAGGGGCATACATAACTTCTCAGCTCTAGAGCCAAATCTTGTTGTATTGATAGCATACAGACCCTAGCATAATACTTGGAACATTTTTTCAAAATTCAATAAATAGTTGATAAATGAATTTTAATTGTTGCTATATGATATCAGTGAAGCTGCTGACAGATCTATTTTAGATAAAGAACTAAGATCAAAAAGAGAAAGAAATTATTGGACTTTTTTTCAATAGGAATTACAATCCAGAAGCGCTTACCACCTGGACCTAATTGCAATGCAGCACAATCACTGTGAAGAGTATTAAATGTGTGCCAGATTAAGTGTGCAGTGGGTTTTATTTGATGACAACAAGCTCTACGGTCTGCTGCTCATGCAAAGTGGCTGTTTACGTCGCCTGCTCATTTACTTCATTCAATCTTGCAAACGCAGAAGCAATATTGCTCATTGAAGCTCCACTCAGTTGGCTCATCCAGAAATGTAGCTGTATATAAACAATAGAAGACACACCAATAATCATTAATACTTTCTTCTAGCTGAGATGAATGGCCCTATCCATTTTAACCTGCACGGGGCAAGATGGCTGTCCTTGTTATGGGCAAGAAAATCCACACTAGATTCTGCAATCGGCCCCTCTTTGTAAGCTATCTGGACTCTCCTGGTCAGTGCCAATGTTAATGCTATCAACTGCTCACTGAAAGTCTGGAGGAGGTTACAGATTGGAGTCTACTCAGAGATATCACAGAAGACATAGTTGATATGATTATTTGAAAGCAAAAACCAAACAGCCATTGAAAAACTGTGCTGTGGGGCAGTTCTATTCTGACACACATGGTACGATGTGTATAAGTATTGGACTATATGGATCATAACAAACTATGGATAGCTTTGAGAAGAATGGGAATTCCAGAACATTTGATTGTGCTCATGCAAAACGTGTACATGGATCAGGAGGCAATTGTATGAGCAGAACAAGGGCATACTATATGGTTTAAAATCAAGAAAGGTGTGCTTCAGGGTTTATCTTCTCACCATACTCATTCAATGTGTATGCTGAGCAAATAATCAGATAATTGGATTATATGAAGAAGAATGAGGCATCAAGATTGGAGGAAGGCTTATTAACAGCCTGCGATGTGCAGATACACAACTTCGCTTGCTGAAAATGAGGGGTACTTGAAGCACTTACTGATGAAGATCGAGGATTGTAGACTTCAGTGTGGATTACAACTCAATATAAAGAAAACCAAATCCTCAAAACTGGACCAATAATTCACATTTTGATAAGTGGAGGAACGATTGAACTTGTCAAGAATTTCATCTTGCTTGGATCTACAATCATTGCTCATGGAAGCAGCAGTCAAGAGATCAAATGACTCCTTGCATCGGTGCACCTGACCCAAGTCAGGGTACTTTCAGTGGTCTCCTATGCCTGTCAAAGCTGGACATTGACAAGGGAAGACCAAAGTAGAATCTATGTGTTTGAATCGTGGTAACAGAGAAAATTATTGAAAGTATCATGGACTGCTAAAAGGACAAGCAGATCTGTTCTGGAAGAAGTAGGGTCAGACCTCTGTACACAAGAGAACAAAATAGTCCCTGTCACTGGAAACACAGGGAATCCAGGGTGGATGATCCCTTCAGGACAAGTGGTGAGAGTGGCGATACTGGGAGGGTGGAGGGAGGTTGGAGTGGAAAGAGGGAACCGATTACCAGGATCTACATGTGACCTCCTCCCTGGGGGATGGACAACAGAAAAGTGGGTGAAGGGAGACATCGGACAGGGCAAGATATGACAAAATAATAATTTATAAATTATCAAGGGTTCATGAGGGAGGGGAAAGCAGGGAGGGAGTGGGGAAAATGAGGACCTGAAGCCAGGGGCTTAAGTGGAGAGCAAATATTTTGAGAATGATGAGGGTAATGAATGTACAAATGTGCTTTACACCATTGATGAATGTATGGCTTGTGATAAGAGTTGGATGAGCCCCTAATAAAATGATTTTTAAAAATATTCCCCTGTCCTGTGTCATCCTTACAATTGCTCCTATGCTTGAGCCTGTTGTTGGATAAACTGTGCTAATCAATCTCCATGAGGACCTTCCTCTTTTGAACTGTCCCTCTACTTTACTGAGCATGACGTCTTTCTCCAGGGACTGGCCGCTCTTGACAACATGTCTGAAGCATGTAAGATGATGTGCAGCCATCCTTGTCCCTACGAGCACTCTGCTTGGACTTCTTTCCATACAGATCGGTTTTTCCTCGCAGTCCATGGTACTTTCAGTGTCCTTATCAAAGTAACACAGTGTGCTCTCCCAGTTACACTCCCCCTTCTTATTTGATCAAATAAAGTGTCATATGAAGAATCCCTGACTACATATTGAAGAACAAAATATTTCAATGTGGAACACTAAGTTATCACTAAGACAAGAAGTAAAAGAAGCCGCTCCTACCCTAATGCTGTGGAAACAACGAGGAGAGACTGGAATGATTCATACTACATGAAACTTCAAGAACTAAGGTGCACCTGCCCGAAGTCATGGTATTTAAAATTGTCTCCTATGCATGTGAAAGCTAAGTGTGAAAGACACGGAGTAAAGAAGACTGAAGAAGAATCAATGTATCTGAATAATGGTGCTATAGAAGAATATTGAAAGTACCCTTGATTGCTAAAAGGTCAACATGGTCTTTCTTGGAAGCTATATGGCCAGAGTGCTCTTAGAGGTAAAGGTGGCAAGGCTTCTTCTTATGTATTTTAGAGGCGCTGTCAAGAGAGATCACTCTTTAGAGAACAACACCATGTTTGGTAAAGTAGAGGGTTCCAAAAAAGAAGAAGACACCCAGGAAGATGATTGGACACCGTGACGTCAACAGTGGCCTCGAGCACAGGTACAATTGTGAAGACGGTGCCGGACAGGGCGGTGTTTCCTTCTGTGGGTTGGAACCCACTCGCACTTGTAAGATCGGCACTATGACAACTACAAACCATTCAGGACTAGAAGCTATACAGAGCTGAGCAACTCTGGCCTCTGAGAAAAGGCCACTGGCCAGCTGGCCAGCATGGTCTGTGATTTAAAAGAGGCCTGGGGCGGGGACCCCACACTTATTAGAGGGGGATGTTTCTCAGCTATGCTGAGGCGTATTATGGAAAATGGCATTGTGACAATTACTTTAAATTGCTGAACGATCTCTCACAGTCAGAGATGGAAGCTGTAATGCTGAATAGACACACACACACGCACAACTGTGCAAAGGGTGTGTGCCGTGTCTGCCATACCCTAGATGTTCTACTGCAGGTGTTTCACAAGGTTGGGTGTGAGGAAGCTGATTCTGTGAAAAACGCTCATTGGATTTAACGGGTGCTCCACAAATCAACTGTAACTGGCAGGTTGGTAAAAAGCCGGGGCAGGGTGGTATTCTCAGGGTCAAGAAGCAAACAGGAAGTCCACAGGAAGGAAGCAGGATGGAGAACGTCTGCCATTTTCCTCTAAGCGTCCTCAAATGTCAGAGCTACTTGGGGAGGCTCCCAGGCAAAGTAAAATCCCAGCATCGATATCCTGAAAGGAGTATAAACTCATTGCCAGGGAGCTGACTCCGGCTCAGAAAGCAGAACTTCCCCACGGGAGTTCCTAGGCTGTCAATCTTCACAGCAGCAGACTGCAGCCTCTTTCTCCCTCTGAGTGGCTGCTAAGTTCGAACTGCTGACTTTTGGGCTCCTCTTTGAAGTAACACAGAGGGTCCGTTTAAAGCTGAAAGATAAGAAAGGACACACAATGAATGGCAGCCACTTTGATCCATCATGAATCCTTCTTCAGCTCTTTTGGCTCAGACCCAAAGGCCAAGCACTAGAACAACCAACAGACCCTCTGTGCCTCCAGTGTCTGCCCTCATTCCTCGGCACCGCAGAGACTCGGTTTTCACCCATGTGTGTTCTTGGCTCCATGATATTCACTGTTCCTCGACTTTGGGCTCACGCCACTTGTAGCTACCTTAGTGGTTGCCAACCAGGGTGCCACCAAGTCCTCCTTGCCAATACTCCTTTTCTATCGTTATGTTCAGACCAAGTCATAAAGTTCCAGCAAGGGATCACCCTGGGATTTCCTCTGCCCGACCTTGGGAAACTAATCTTTTCCTTTAGAGAGGGGTGCCTTTGGAAGAAAAGCAAGCGACGCCCAGCGGGCTGTGGAAGCGCTCTCCATGGGACGTCTCAAGATCTAGAACTGAATCCAGCCCTTTGTGGATGCACACGGATCCCTCAGCCAGGAGCATGGCCCATGGGTTCCCTGTCAGAGCCACCCATGGGGGTTCAAAATCTCTGGGAAAATGGAATGGAAAGATAATGGAATTTGCCCACTTGCTTTTTGAAGCCCCTTCGTATGTTGGACAAAAAAAAAAATCCAGGGAGCTGTTTTTTTATTTCTATGGCTTTGATCACAACGGTCCACCACGTAAATATTGTTTTGTTTTGTTTTCCTTTTTCTGTTCATTAAGGCAGTTTTTTCCCTTTATGATCAATTTTGAGATTTCTCTTTGTGTTACTCTGTTTACCAAGAAAGAAAGCCTCCCAATTTGTGGTAGTGTGTGAGAGTGTAAAATTAAATTTGATTAAAATAGCATCAATGAATATAGTCCGCACCTTTAGTATTCCAACTTTATCTCTCCTTAAGCTGGAAAAATATATAAATATTGAGAAGCCATCTTGATATTTTAAAGAAAAGCTAGTGACAGGCCAAGGTGTAAGTTATGGTAGCTTTTATTTCTAATTTTACACACACAAAGCAATGCATTTTACAAAAGATATGGAAGAACACTATACATCAACATGTTGAAAAGGTTGTAAACTTCAAAACGATTCTGAAGGGTCTTATAGGAGAACTTTCATTTTTTAATTTTATACTGTACTCTATGATGCCTGAATTATTTTGCACTATGCCTACTGGTACTTTTTAAGCGGAAACAATTAATTATATACTCCTCATTAAAAGTGGCCTGATCTTATATTCAACATTTTCTGTATTTGGGGTTTTTGTTTGTTCATAATGGGGATTATTTCAGGTGTATGGCTACCATTGTGGGTCATCCTCTTGAATTTTTGTTACATGTTTTTCTGTTTTTTTAGTACATGAAACCCAGGCTTAATGAACCTATAGGGACAGTAAGTAGAATAAGAGTTTCTGGAAAGTACAGTGGGGGGGGGGGGGGGCACGAGTTAAAAGGAGTTGATGTCAAGGATTTCAGGAAAGAAAATAATGTTTCGAAACGATTGTGGTAGCAATTGTACCATACTGTTTGATATGATTGAACTATGGAATAATATACCTGTATTAACTCTCAAGAAAATGGTTTTGGAAAAAAAAAGTGGCCAAATTGTAGAGCTCAGAACAGCCATCAGAAACAATCTAGTGAAAAACATCAGGAAACTTGATTAGCAATTTTCAAAAATATACTAAACTCTTTTGCAAGGAAGGAAACATTGCATTCATTAGACCAGTGAGTATGAATGAACTGGTTTATTTGAACAACCAGTTGCTCATTGTCTACTTGCCTGTATCAGAGTCTGTGTTTTAGTGAAGATTTTAAAGGTGACTTGACATCCTTAAAACAATTTTTTTTTAACTCGCCTGTCCCTGAAATAGTTGGAGCCCATTCAATGCACTCTACAGTGCACCTTCCGGCACACAAGTTGAACATTTGAATGGAGCAAAGGCCGATGGGAAGCCCGTTATCCTTTGGTTTGGCAAAGTGTTGAAACCTGTTTGGGTTTAAGTATTCAGGATGATGAAATGTTAGCTCATCTGAGACGACTCCAGCCTTTTTTTTTTTTTTTTCAGGTGCAATTTCGACAGCTGTGTAAAGGATTTATGCAAGTTTGGATGAATTCAAACACAGGTGTAAAAGATAAAAGGCAAGTGGAACAAATGCTCTACCTATGATCATTTTTCCATGTTTGGCTGTCTTATTTTGTGTCTGTTGATTTCAGTGCCCTTTCATGCAACATCTATCTTATGAGTCATCCTCCAAAAAAAGTATTTAGATTTATTGCTAATAAAGAGTGAAATTTTGAGCAAAACTATGCCTGCTTCTCCTCTCTAAACCCAACTCTTTTATTCCCTCATGTTTCTTCCAGGTTTTCTCCACAGCCTTCAAGTATAGTATTCCCCCTCCCTCAATCTCTACGACCTGTATATGTATTTAACAGATCTTATGACAATGTCTCCAAATCATACAAAAAATGATTCCACCTAATCCTTTTACCACATTCTAATTGAAAGGCTGAATAGTTTGTGTCCCCAGTTGAAAGTGGAGTCTGATGGGTGGCACAAGATGACATATTCTTTGTGTTCCTTTACACTGAAAATAGTGGGTTGTTGTTTTTTTACTATTGTTAAATAGCAGAAAACAGATACTTAAAATCCCATTTTTTAATTTTTATATCCATAAAGGAATCTTCTTTTTAAAGGTTGGTCTGGGTTTTGTATTGACACATGTTCAGATGAATTTCTGGACAAGAAACAGCATTTCTCCACAGATTTTGCCTATAGTAGGGAAGCAACCCAAGACAGCAAAGATCTCAAGACAGCCATAGAAAACCATGACTCAGCTATGGATGACAGGCACAAGGGAGCCAGAGTCAAAGCAGAAGAAGGTGTAAGAGGAGAAGATTTGCTGTAGGTGGCCCACCTTGTTCATAAACTCATGTGCAACACATTAGCCTCAAAGCCTTCTGAAAATTCTTGGAAGAGCTTCAGGGTCCGGCACTAGAGAAAAAAAATAAACCTCACCCTACAAAAAATACTGAGAAGAGCAATTGAGCAACTAGATGAATAGGAACCCCAATCTCTAAGAATCACCTGGAGATCTTATTAAAATATAGATTCTGATTTAGTATATCTGGAGTGGAAATGCAAATAATCAAATAAGAGAATCAAACTGGTCTGAACTGGTCCAAAGCCCTGCTACTAATAAGCACACTCAGCACATTTCTTGTTGCTTTTGTGTATCATCTCCACAGATTTCTGAAAACAAAAAGTCCACATGATGGGATTTGCTTACCCAGCCTTTTTAGAAGTAGAGTTGGAAAGGACTTCTCAGCATCGCCTTCTTGTTTCAGGTAAGGACCCAAGGTATAAAGAGACTGTAAGACTTACCTTACCAGCAAGGTATTGGGAGAGATCGGACCAAGTAGGCATCCTTGGTTCTTTCCAGAGCATTAACGGTCTACCTTCATTAGATCGTCCCAAACATAAGATGTTTCCTTTCCGCAGTATTGAAGGAGGAATCCCAACAAGGGGAGAAGCGATTGGACTCCACATCAGAGGCAGGCACTGGAATCCCAGTCTGCATCCCATACTTACAGAGACCTACTTTATAACAACAAAGCCACTCTCTAACTTAACGTTACAACCTTTCAAGGTCTACAGCCTAGCTCCAACTTGGGGACCTTGCCAGGTAAAGTGACCCTCATGAGGCACCATTCCTTACTGGTCACCCAGACGAAAGCATCACCAAATTCTCTGTTGCATCAGCTCATTTTATTTCTCTGAATTTGCGATTGTCTCTTTGTGTGGTTCTGTCTTCCCCACCAAACTGTAAGCTGTCAGGAAGTAGATATCCCGAATTGTAGTCCCACTTCACCCAGAAGAGATCAATAGTATGGGGCATTCATGTCCCAGTACCCAAAACAGCTCCCCGCTTAAAATGCAGCAACACATATTTACTCAATGAGTGAGAGTGAATTAATGCACTTCTGCAGTGGTTCTCAACCTCCCTAATGCCGCGACCCTTCAATGCAGTTCATGTTGTGGTGACCCCCCAACCATAAAATTATTTTTGGTACTACTTCATAACTGTCATTTTGCTACTTTGATGAATTGTGCAACCCCTGTGAAAGGGTCATTTGACCCCCACAGGGGTCGTGGCCCACAGGTTGAGAACTGCTGCACTACTGGGATGGTAAGGGATGGAACAGTGCTGTCAGCATTACATTTCTGCCTTGGAATTTGTTTTTTCAGCAGGTTTTCAGCAGCCTGAATTTAGCTGAATTTCCTATCATATTACTAGGGATGGTTCTATCATTATGGATTCCATGTTTCTTTCTTCTGCCTTGATGAGAAAAATACACTTCCACTCTTGAAGAAAGAAATGTTATCTTTTCCCTCTAATTGAACGATTTTCCCAATTTTGGGAAAATCGGAATGTGTCTAGCACTCTAAGGAGAGATTTCTTTTTACTTTTCTAGACACTCCGCTGTTTGCCCAGAAGTCCTTTTTCAAGATATTCTCCTTAAAAGCTTTCAAGGAATATACCAATTCTCGTTAGAGCAAAAGGCTGTTTAAAAGTGGTTGGGGCAAGGTGCAAGGAGATGAAGCAAAACAAAGAGAAATGATGGAAAGTCCTTGTCTTTCCCCTGGTTCACTTAAAAAACAAAACAAAACACCTCACTGCCAGGCCGTCGCCACTGACACACGGTGACCCCTTCCTTATGGGGTTCTGACACTGTAACTGTTGATGGGGGTAGAAAGCTGTCTTTCTGCTGCGGAGCTGCTGGTGGTTTTGAACAGCCCACCATGCAGCCCACAGCCAATCTCAACCACTACCCCACCTTCGCGCTGTTAAAAGACATTGTTTTTGAATAACCTGTGCACCAAGGGACAGACACATTAAATGCTCCCTGTACACTCAAGAGTCTTCAGTAGGAATTAAGAGTTAATGCAACAATAACCTTACCTAGCTCCCCTGGGTCCTTAAAAATCTATTCAGTAGAGAGCCCACGGAAACATGCCAGCTAAATGCTGTTTGTTAAATAAATGAGTATGTACCTCTAGGGAGCCGGTTTCTAACTCCCCAGGAGAGCACAACCCACTGACTAAGGGAGGAGGGAGCGGGTGAAGTTCCCCTGGCACCCTTCCTTTTGAAGTGGCCCCAAGCCTTAAAGCCCGCATTTCATTTGGGAAAATCTTTTTACTAAAACCACTTCCCATATGCAACCCATCTGGAGGGCTGTAATCTAGTCTTGCCTGCAGCAAACCAACAGTAATGATGCTTGCCTTTCATCACAGATCCCCAAGCCCTAGACAAACATTAATTAATGCTCCCAACACACCTGTGAGGTAGGGAAGTATTATTATCCTTGGCTCACAGATGAGGAAATACAGACACCAAGAGGTTACATGACTTGCCTTAGGCCACAGAGTGAGCTAACCACAAGGGCAAAACTTGCCACTCACCGCTGAGGATGGGAGCGCTAAGACATTCCGAGATCGGCCCCAGTGAGCCAAACCGTCTCGGCAACCGTGTGGGCTGTTGTCAACTTTTCTCTTTTTTCTCCCTGAGTTTGCACTCCCTTCCAGCATACGGATGAGCTCCGAGCCCAAGGGCCTTAAAATTAAAAACCCGCAAAAACTGAAAAACCTTGGACTTCGGATAAAAAACGTCCGCTTAGTCAGACGCATCACACGACTCGGCTGCGGCAAAACGAAGTAAACGTACAGAAGACAATCCTGGAACCCTGAGCAGAAAATGAAAGGATTAAAAACTAGATCAAACACTGACTGGAAGAAGAAACTGACCGAAAACAAGAAATCAGAAAAGATGGAGGAGCCAGCCAGGACCCCGGCGTCATCTTGAAACAAAGACAGCAGCTCTCCAGGCTCAGGACCACAGAAGGCAAATTCATGGAATTGGCAAAAAGGGCAGAGACTAACTGTGTAGACTAGCTGCGGTACAATAAGACCCCAAATGCTGGCTGCTGCCAATGGGAAGAGCCCAGGCACCCTCACCAGGGGACCAGAGAAGCCTGTGAACCCCCCTCCCCCAGCCCCAGCCCTCTTGGTGATCAGCAGCACAACACCCCACCATCCTCGCACCCCTGACTGCAGAGAACCCAAGTATGAGATCCCACCCCCATTTGCCTCCCTCCCCAGCTCCGGTGGTCACCCTCTCCTCCTAGCCATTGCTTTTCCTCCTGCCCACTCAGCAGTAAAGGGCCACCCAGGGTGGCAGCCGCAGCTCCTTTGCCCTGCCCCTCCCACCCGTGTAGCCAGCTGCTCAGAGGAAGAGGGCTCCGGACTTGGCATCAGCTGCTCACCCTGTCCTTCCTGCCCTCTGACTCAGCCGACCTCCTCTCCCACCTGTCCCCCATGGTGAGAGGTGCGTGTACCACAACCCCACGGTGTACCTGCCTGCTGCTTTTCCTCCTGCCTCCACCCACTGTTCATCCCTCCCCAGTCCTTCCACGTGCATGGAGCATCGAGGAGGCAAGTGTACACGCAAGCCTGTCGCTCATCGCCACACAGAGCAAGAAGTGGCGGCAGTACACACACACACCACACAACTTGCCGCCCCTCCAGCTGGGAGAAATGGCAGCACCCTCCGCTAACCCGCCATTCCTGATCCCCACTAATGCGGCAAGTGCCACTGCCTGATGCTTTGCCACTGGACCAGACAGGCAGGGGTCACAGCTACGCAACCTGCCTTCAGCAGCTCCACAAGACCAACAGAGACCTTTGCTGCGGACCCACCCACCTGGAGTCAGGGAACCACCAAAACCAGTTAATAAACTTTCTCACTTCCTCATTCCACAACATAGACTAATATATACAAAATCAATAGCAACAATAGAAATGAAAAGCAAATACGTAACTAAAAAGAAGTCAGCACAGAAAAATGCATGAAACAAAGGCGTTATCAGCAACACACACACACACACACACACACACACACACACACTCAAAAAGATACAACCAAAGGAGAAGAAGTGATTCATCCCTGTCACTAACTACACTGGGATTGCGCATAGATTAAATGGGTCAGTAAAGAGGCAGTGCGGCAGGATGGGTAAGAAAACCTGACCCATCAATATGCTGCCTACAAGAAACACACTTCAAGGCACAAAGATAAAATAAGCTAAAGGTCAACGGATGGAAAATCAAATTGCCACCAAAAGAGAGCCGGAATGGCAATATTAATGTCTGATAAAATAAACTTTAAAGTAAAAACCAATATGAGTTAAGGAAGGGTATTGTGTAGTGATTAAAGGGGTGATCCAACAAAAGATAATGACTATAAATTTTTTTTTTTAATTTTAAAGGAATATCTTTGCACCCAATGAAAGGGGCTCAAAATATGTGTACCAGACATTAAACTAACAAGAGAAATAGATAGCTCCACAATAACAGTAAAAACCTTAACACACTACTTTTGATGGACAAAATAACAACAAGTACCCGGAATATCTGACCAACCAATCAATTTCACCTCACAGACAGATACAGAACATTTTACCCAACCACAGCACAACATGCATTATTTTCTGCAGCCAACTGCCCAGTCTCCAGAAGAGACCATATGTTAAGCCACAAAACAAGCCTTACAGAATTTTAAAATGTTGAAATAGTGTAAAATACCTTTTCAGCTCACAATGAATAAAACTTTAGAAATGCAGAATACAAAGAAAAAGATGAAAATCAACACAACAAAACATACATAGAAACAGAATATTTTTTTCTATTTAGTAGTAGAAAAGAATTAGAAATTAACTAAAATTTTCCTATAGTCAAATAAGAATGAAAACACAGCATACCAAAATCTTTGCGACATAGCAAAAGCAGTGTTCAGCAGTCAGGGCATAGCATTAAGTGTATAAATCAAAACAGAACAAGGAACCAGAACTAAAATCATAACCTAACTCATCCAATAATCAGAAAAAGAGCAACAGCAAAAACAACAACAACAAAACCCAGTCACCAGCAAAAGAAAATACTAAAGATGAGAGCAGAAATGAATGATACTGAAACTAATGAAACAATAGAATCAACAAGACTAGAAGTTGACTCTTTAAAAGGATTTTAAAAATCAACAAACCATAGGTAAATCTAATGAAAGAAAACCAGAAGGTGCCAATAACAAAAATAATAAATGAAATGGATGATGTCAAAACAGAAGCAAAAAATGAAAAGGATATTAGGAGAATATTGTGTTGTAAATCAACAAATTTGAAAATCTAGAAGAAATTAACAAATTTCTTGAAACACACTCCCTACCTAAACCAACTTAAACAGGCCCATAACAAAAGAAGAAATTGAACCGCTTGTTAAAAAAAATTTTTTTTAACTCCCAACAATAATAATCCCTGGTCCAGAAGACTTCACTGGAGAATTCTACCAAACATTCAGAGAAGAGCTGATCCTAATTCTACTCAAACTATTTCAGAAGACAGAAAAGGACGGAATACTCCCAGATTCATTCCAAGAAGCAGGCAAAACACTGATAACAAAGCCAGGTGAAGGTGCCACAGAGGAAGAAAGCTTAAAGACCAATATCCCTCATTAGCATAGAGGCAAGAATTCCCCACAAAATACTAGTCGAAAGAATCCAACACCATATTAAAACAAAACACATCAAGCCCAGTGAGATTTATAAAACAATCAACATAATCCAACACATAAACAAAAGGAAAAGAACACAATCATCTCTATTTGTGTGGAAAATGCAATTGATCAAATCCAACCCTCATTCCTATTGAAAACACTCAGCAAAACAGGAATCGAAGGGAAATTCCTTGATATAATGAAGGCACACAACCAACACACAAATTCTTTAATGTTGCGTAGGAGTCCACGAAACCACAAGCTCACAGCCTTGAAACCCCCGTGGCACAGTTTGACAAGAATGGAGTCGCCAGGGGCAAGAAGGAGCTCAATCCAAACTTCCTTCAGCACTCCACACTGATTCTATTCCAAAGCTCTCTCCTATGAAGGTCCTACCCCCATAATCGGTCCCTTACTTCCCTGGACCAGAATCCACATCTGTATCTCTTCTGGACAGGTTTTCCCCAATCATAGTTAGGTGGATGAGTGCACACTTTTGCATAACATTATAAAGGTATGCTGGATTTTACTGATGACCCCAAGGGGAGAATTAGTTATCATGTGTTCATAGTATTTAACTATGCTTTTGACTTGGTTTATCTTCCAGCAAAAATAGCGAGTTCTCCTTCAACCCTTGACATTTTTCTGAGAATTTTTTTTTCTCAGTTAGCATCCCCCAACACTTCCTGTACTCACCATTCCTCATTAAAATGACAGCACCGTGAAGTTCATATATTATCTGAATATTCCCCATATTCAAAGTAGTTCAGATATTTCCAAAGCTTCTTTTAATATTTTATGGGTCTATGTTAACAACTGTATATGCTTAGAATAAGTGTAAGTGGGCACTTAAATGCTTTATAATGAAAAGAATGACAATGTACTTATTCACTAACTTTGAAACAGTACAATGATAAAACGTGTTACTCTGTTGTAGTGACAATACTAAACACATTAAATTACATTAGCACATTTAAATCACATACTCATGCTATGAAGCAGAAGTCATTATACCTTACAATTTATAGATGAATAAGCCAAGCCTCATGGAATTTAAATCGCCAAAGGTCTCATAGCTTTTCAGCACAGAAGGTAGGGTCTGAATGGTACCCAAACACTCTCAGCCCATAAAGGGAACAGAAATTTCCCAGGTGATAATACCCTAAATATAGCCACAAAGATAACTTGCCTTTTGTGATTGTGGCCTACTCAATAGACTCCCACTGGTGTGGTGGTAATGTGAAAAGCTGCTAACTGCAAAGTCGGCAGTTCAAAACCACCAGCTGCTCAAAGAGAGACAGACAAGACTTTCTACTCCCCTTTAGAGTTAGTCTCGGAAACCCACCGGGGCAGGTCTTCCCTGCCCCACACAGTCACTATGCGTTCAAATCGACTCCATAGCCATGAGGTTGGTTTTTATAGTGCCCAAGCAGTATTTGAATTGGCGGGGGAAAGAGACGCATAAGAAAAAGGCGATGCAGACCTCCAGTAGTTCGCCTTTGAAAAAGAGACACTAACTTCTTTATTTTGTGTCTAGTGTTAATCTCTGGAACCAAAGCAGGGTCAAAAAGATCCTGCTGCTGCATAATTCATAAGTGAAAAAAATGCTCCTACTTAGACAACTACAGTATCCAGAATAACAGTGTGTGTGTGTGTGTGTGTGTGTGTGTGTGTGTGTGTGTGTGTGTGTGTGTGTGTGTGTACGCGCGAAGATCTTGAACTTTTTGGGATTCTAGCCTTCTTTTCTAAATTTGAAAGTAGCTTTTAAGGGGCAGGCTCCCTGGTATCCATCCAGTAGCCCAAACACCTGGCTTCTCCTCACCAGCTGTTGCAAGTCTCTTGATTGCAGTGCAAAGTTAGAAAATAAGCAGGGCCCACCTTGCTAATAACAGCCCTGGCCTGCAAGCTGCTGATGCGACACGTGAGAGTTAAGAGTTAAGAGCGTTTGCTTCAGCTAGTTACACTTTTGAAACAGAATGCAAGGGGACTGGGATGAAAAGGGCGGCACATTAAACAGCCATGCTCACACGGTGCCACCTGTAGGCAAAGCCCAGTCATCTCCACGGACACCTGAGATCCAGGAACGCTGCCTTGTTATTCAACAGGAGCTAGGGAATAAGCTGGAAATCAGTGGTGCCCTGGAGACAGAAGTGCAAGGTAAGTGTCAACCATGTGGAAGAAGAACAGATTCTATCAGAGATCACATATGGCCCCTTGCATGCGTTCAGATCTTAAAATGTTCCCTTGCTGTTAGTTGCTATATTGTCAGCTCCAGCTCATTGCTGTCTTCACGGGACAAAATGTTACACGACTCTACACTACCTTCGCGGTTCGTTCCACATCAAAGGCACGACACGTTTCAGGCAAATGCTATGGGGCATGTTCTTTACAGTCTATTTCTATTGGCAATTTTAATTGGGGATGAGTTTTAACATTCCTCCAGTTTTTGCTCTATATTGCTAAGAGGCAGCTTTAGTTACATATAACTGGTCTCACTAACCTCTTGATCATTTTCTGTGTTCAGTTTCTTTGTGTAAAATGTAGATAAAATAAAGGAACATTATGAACAAGATTCTTTGGGTCTGACATAAACAATCTGAGTCAGATTTTGCTCAGCCCAAATCAGTAGCCAGATGCCACCTGTCTCTATTTAAATGTAAACTAATTACAAATAATTAAATGGTGCGTTCAGTTCCTCAATCAAGAGTGTGTGACAGTCATGTGTGGCTTGTGGGCTATCATAGGAATAATTCAGCTATAAAATATTTTTATCATCACAGAAAGTTCTAGCGGACTGTACTGGCCTCTAGTCTGAGGATCTTGTTAAGTGCCATCGAGTGAGTTTGAGTTCTTAGCAACCCTATGTACCCTGGAAGAAAACAATGCCTAGTCCTGCACCATCTCACAGCGGTCGCTATGTTTGAACCCATCGCTGCAGCCAGTGTTCATTCATCTCATCAGACTGACCTTCTACTCTTTGATCATGGTGTCCTTCCAAGAGATTGGGCCCTCCTGATAATATGTCCAAAGTCTGTGAGGCAAGATCTCAACACCCTTGATTCTAAGGAGCCTGCTGGCTGCACTTCTTCCAACACAAATATAGTCGTTCTTCTGGTGGCCCGTGATATGTTCAACATTCTTCACGAATGCCGTCATTTAAATACACCCTTTCCATTTTCCTTATTCATTAGCCAGCTTCTGCATGCAGATGAGGCAATCAAACTGACCAGGGATTAGGGCAGGCACATCTTTGCTTTTAAACTGTTTCAAGCCATCTCTTGCTTTGGGTTTGCCTAATGCCATCTGTCATTTGACTGCTGCTTCCATAGGCATTGGTTATGAATCCAAGCAAAATGAATTCCTTAACAATGTCATTCATTTCTCCATTGGCCATGATATTGCTTATTGGTCCAGTTGTGGAATTTTTGTTTTGTTTACATCAAGATATAAGTCACACTGATGGCTGTATTCTCTGATTTGTATTCGTAAGTAAGTACTGCAAGTCCTCTCCCCCTTCAGCGAGCAAGGTTGTGCCATCTGCATATCGGAGATTATTAATGAGACTTCCTCCAATTGAGATGCCACATTCATCTTCAGATAATCTAGATTCTTGGGTTATTTGCTCAGCATACAGACTGAGTAAATATGGTGAAAAGATACAGCCCTGACACACAACTCTCCTGGTTTTGAAGCAGGCAGCATCCCCTTGTTTGGTTTGAACCACTACCTCTTAGTCACTGAAGGTTCCACAGGAACACAATTAAGTTGAAGGATCGCTGTAAAGGATGCCACGTTAAAGCCAAGTATTGGGTATATTAACTACACACACACAAAAAGTCACCTAGTTGTTTTAGTGAATTTGTTTATATTCTTCATGTATTCACATTTATGCATGAGCTAATGGCTTCGTTTAAATGTCACCGTCTACTAGCGCCATGTGTTTGTGGGTGTTAGTGGTCTTCCAGTAGCTGTGACTCGAGCAATCCCGAGACCAACAGAACAAAGCACTGGCCAGTGCTGTGTCATCTGGACCAGTCTTGGTCCACTTGAGTCCATTGTTGTGGACACAGTATGCATCTTTTCTCTCCTAAGCGGGAGAGCATGTATCCAGCATGTATCTAAATAATATCCTGCTGCGGCCCAGAGAGTATCCACCAGTTGATTTTTGGAAGTACATACAAGTCTTTCTTCCTAACCTGTCTTAATCTGGAAGCTCCACTGAAATTTATCTACCATGGATGACCTTGCTGGCATTTCAAATACATTTATTCAAGAGAACCATTTCAACTGCATGTGACGAAAACAGTAATAAAAATTCGAAAGTGGCTTAACCACACCAAGTGTTATTTTTCACATGTCAAACTTCTAAGGTTCAGCCGTCCAAAGCTGGTACAGGAGTTCAATTAATTCATCGGGACTTGGGTCGTTTCCAGGTTTCCGTTTTGACATCCTGAGGGAATGGACTTTATTGGCTTAGTCAAAGAGGAGCTGCACTTTTCCTAGCTGCCGCCAGCCAATGGGAGGAGAAAGGGGAAGGAAGCGATCAAAGGAACAAGCCGTTTCCTTGAAGAATACAGTCATGCACCACATGTAGACCTCTTGGGCAACATCCATGGTGCCATGGTGACAACAGAGTTGACAAAATCCCAGTTGAAGAATAGGATGTGGCGATTACAACCACTTTCTGCACACAACATATCTCATATTTCTGTATATAAAGTGATTTGCTGCCAAGCATAAAATGGTACAGCACATATATAACCTATAATACCTAAGTCTTGATAATCAAAATAAATGCTTATGTTACTGGCTTATTATGTAATGTACGATACTTTCTGTTTGTTGTTGTTTTGGTTTTGGTTTTGTTTTTTTTATCATTTTATTAGGGGCTCATACAACTCTTATCACAATCCATACATACATCAATTGTGTTAAGCACATTTGACTGCACGATACTTTCTATCTAAGAATATTACTGTATCTACTTTGACTCATAGTCAACGTCTAATCTTGTGTATTGTGAATCTCTTGAGGTTGTAGCATTATTGATCTGTCTAATTTTCTTTCATAAATATTGCCATAAAATACATCCTGGCTCTCAAACGCAACAAAACTAGTGCTAGTGAAAGCAGCAGAAAGTGGCAACGATATGCTTATCTCTGTAAGATAGACTGGACAGACAATCCCAAGGAGAAAATTACGGGACCAGTGCTCCCAGGGTGGGGTGGAGGCCACGGGAGAGGAGAGAGCGGGGAGGGGGAACAGGGAGCCAACAAACGCAGGGATAAGGGAACAACAAAAGATCTAAAATTGATAGCGAGGATGGAGTATAATGCCTGGTGGGCTTTGATCAAGTACAATGAATCCAAGAGGAATTACTGAGAGCTGAATGGAGGATGAGCTTGATAGTGGGACTGGAGGAAGGTGAAAGGAAATTGAGGG
>NW_022103915.1:53377192-53381253 GCF_000313985.2 Echinops telfairi
GAAAGAAAATGTTTTGGAAATGTTGATGGCAACATATGTACAAATGTGCTTAATACAGTTGAATGATGGATTGTTATAAGATTTGTAAGAGCCCCCATTAAAATGATTAATAATAATAAAAAAGAGAGGCAAAGAAAAAACATTGATTTGGAAGTGAAACAGAAGTTTATTAACACAAAGGTGTTAAATGCTATTGCTCCTGATTTAGATAAGTGGTGCCAGGCAATCACAATGATGCTCAAAAACAAAGAAGTAATCCTTCCAGTTGTCCAAGGATCAACTCCAAGGCTGCCGAGCTGGAAGGCTTGAAAATCCCCGGCTAATGGGAATGTACGACGAGGGCCCTATTGCAGAGAAGAATCCAGACTCAGAAATGAACCCTTCTCAGAGCACTGCTGATCAGTGCTAATGCCTGAGGCTTGTTCAAGACGCTTAAAGAAACACAAAGCCCCAATCAGAAGCTCCTAGATCACAGAGTGTGTGATCGACTTCAGGAGGAGTACAACTTTATTTTCTTAGGTGGCCAGCATTCTGGGGATTTGGGGAGAGTGGTTGAGAGTAGCTAAAAAGGATCATCAGATCACGGGCACGCTGTGGAAAATGGAGCAGGAGGACAGGAGATGAGAGGAAGGGACGGACGAAATGAAGAACATAAACATGGAAAAGAGAGCTGAAAAAGCCAACAAGGTGAATGTCGCCATCTTCGAGATCTTGCCTACTGTTGCCCATGAATTTTACACTATTTTATGTGGTCTCTCAGCAAAATACGGAAAGGTGCCTTCTTAATTTATCCCATTAAAAAGTCAGAAGCCATGGAGAGCAATATATAATCCTTATGTAGAAGTGCCCATTTATCTTACAGCTTTTTGTTTACCTCAAAGAAAAGCAAAAGAAAGCCTATTATCTATACCAAGAAGCCCTTCGTACTGCTTTCAGATTGTTAGCGCATCCACTTTTCCTTTTAATTTACCTGTCATCTTCAGATTCTGCCTGACAAATGATTGCACTTAGTAAAAAGCTTGGGGACGTCACCAGTCGAAGTGCCTGATGTCTGTGACTTCACTCGGTCTCTTTGGGACGCAGTGAGATTATTGTACCCGTTCTACAGAGAGGGAACTGAGGCTCAGAAGGTTAAGTGACTTGCCCGGTACAAAGGAGCTCTTAGTGAAAGTGCCAGGCTTCCGATCAATCAAGCCTAGCTGCATATTCTGTGCTCTTAATCCCTATGCTTACAGAGCTTCCCAACTTGCCAGAAATATACCCGATACACAATTAGCTCAAAGGTGACACTCGGGCAGGGCAGACACTGGGCTCATTTCTCAGTCAGTCATGCTCCACATACCTGGACATGACTTCTGACGGCTCCTAAAATCCGTTATAGGAATGGTTTGCCACTTCCTTCTGTAGTAGTTCTCAACCTTCCTCATGCCGCGACCCTTTCATACAGTTCCTCATGTGGTGGTGACCCCCAGCCATAAATTATGTTCGTTGCTACTTCATCACTGTCATTTTGCTGCTGTTAGGAATCGGGCGACCTCTGTGACAGGGTCATTCGACCTCCCAAAGGGGTCGCGACCCACCGGTTGAGAATCGCTGCGCTATCGCCTTCTTCAGTGTCTTTCTCACCACTCCATTCAGGTTCCCCTCTCCCCCATTACAGCCACCTCCCCCTCACCAGACAGCAGCTTGGGTTTTCTGTCAACGGTGTCACCTAGTGGTCAGAATGAAGCACTGGTTTATCGAATGTCCCTTTTCTGCCAGACTCAACACCAAACTCACTGCCATCCAGTCAATTCTGACTCATAGCGACCCCAGAGGGCAGAGGAGACCTCCTCCCGTGGGTTCGTGAGACAGTAACTCTTTATGGGAATAGAAAGCCTCCTTTTCCTCCCTCTGCCCTCTTTTACATCATCCCTCGCAGGGCAATTCTACCTTAAATATTTGTTTACTCAGATGCCTTCATCCTCTTCATCTCCCTTCCTGACCCTCCTCTGTCCCTTTAAAGGAGAATCTCTTTGCCATTTGCCATTTCTTTTGTAAGCGGAAACCGGTGACTAATCAAGGGTGGCACGATGGTTCAAGCACTGGGCTGCTAAGCAAAAACTCAACCCCATTCAACTCCTCAGGAGGAACAACCCGACCATCTGCTGCGTGGAGCGTACAGCCTACGAAACCTTAGGAGGCAGTTCTACTCTGTCCAAGAAGGTCTCTGTGCATTGGAATTAGCTCAACAGCAAGCAACAATAATCACCAGGGAATAATGCGTTTTGGAGTCAGATGGAACTAGATTTGAACTCCAAGTTTATCACTCACTAAGTGAAATCTTAAGAAATGTACACCCCCTTCTAAACCATTTTCCCCAAGTCTATAAAATTGAGATAAATCTGTTTCAATTAGCACACTCACATAAATACCACAAACATATATATAGTGGTGGAAATTATGGTTAAAAGTTCTGGCATGGCACACCCAAGCATACATACATCATACCTGTCTGGTGACATTTCCAAAAATAATGTAAGCCTCATTCAGCCTCACTCAATAATGTGAAAATGTTACTTTTGATCATATTTGTATAATAAAGGTTTAGGCCATGGTCAAGAAGTATCATAAATTAAGTTTGGTTGTTTGAGGGGTGCCACTCTGTTGATTTCAGCCCATAGCAATGGGACCTATAACAGAACAAAACACCGGCTGGTCTTCCCAATGGTGCTGTGTGTAAGCCTATTGTTACAACAGCCATGTCTTTCCAGCTCCTCGAGGGCTGCTCTGGCTCACTGGTTCTTATGTTACCAGATGTGATGTCCTTTTCCAAGGACCGGGTCCTCCCGATCACATGCCCAAAGTGCCTGAGACAAAATCGCACCATCCTCACGTCTAGAGAACATTCTAGCTGTGCTTCCTCCAAGATAAGCACTTGGAAACAATGTCTTAGAAAACTATACACCTACCTACCCTCTGAGCCAGCAATCTCACTCCTAGGTATAAAAGGAAAGAAACTGTATGTTCACATCAATACATGAATGCAAATGTTTACAGTAGTTTTACTTATAATTGCCCCAAATTAAAAAGAGCTCGTGTCATTTCCCTTTTGGAATAGATACATAAATGGCAGTGTGTCCAAACAATGGTACACTATTCAGCAGGAAAAGCAAAAGCTCAGAGAAATTAAGTATTTTGTCCAAAGCCTCACATCAAATTAGAGCCACAATTGGAACTTTAAACTAAAGCCCCCACCCCAGCCCCCGTGCATGGCTCCTTCGAGTGTGCTCTGGGAGAGGGAAGAGGCACAAGATAGAATGGTCACTTCCAAGGCTGCAGACAGTCTTTATTTACACCCCCTTCAAGACAAGTGAACACACCCCAGTGGCTCAGCCTGCAGCCAAATAATAGGCAGACCCAAAGGATGAACAGCAACACCGGGGAGGCTCGCCACTCATTAGGGCAATCAACCAGGTAAGATCTCAGGGGCAGCATTTGCCCCGTGATAAAGCTCATCAAACCGGAAAGAAGGACCAGGACAGAAGGTCAAAGGAGAAAGTGGGAAGAGCACTGTTACACTGGGGAGCTGGGGGGAGTGTGTGCAACCAATGGTGCACAAACAGAATGTGTATGCATGAATGAATGGAAAGCTAATTTTCTTTGTAAACTATCTTTACATGACCACACACACACACAAAATGGGTAGTGCCACAGAGAAGTCATAGCACTCTCTATTTTTCTATGTGCCAATTGAAAGAAAACATTTTCATTAATAACTTCAGCTAACCCATGTCTTTTAAACGAAAGGGATAAAATCTAACTTATAAAAAGTCAAGCAGATGAGTGTGTGTGTGTGTGTGTGTGTGTGTGTGTGTGTGTGTGTTTCTAGGGAATATCTCTCAATGCAGGTTTGGCAGATTATATTTCACTGTCAAGAAAGCCCTACTTTACTTCTAGTACATTCCAGAAGTATTGGTGTTGATAAATTGTACTGCTGTGCTGGTAGCCACTCTCTCGCAATTTTGCAGCCAACAAGTTGGCTCATAGAAGAGAAAAGAGGGTGGGGAGAGAAGCGAAAA
>NW_022103915.1:53381877-53383617 GCF_000313985.2 Echinops telfairi
TTAATGAAAAGAACTTTTTGAGTCAGAAGTAATATATGCCAAATGTTGTTTAATAAGAAATAATTCAGAAGGTAAAGGATTAAGAATAATACTGTAACATTTTCTGTAAATGACATAAATTATTAGAAACATAACAAGAGTTTGGCATGGTAGACAGATTTTTTAAAAATCAATTGCATTTTTGTACACCAGTGACAATCAGTTGGAACACTGTAATTTTAAAAATGACTGTTTGCAGTAGCGACAGAAATTCAAAGTACTCAGAGATAAATCTAACAAAAGATGTTCCCTTATAGGTAAGTTTTATGGAAATGCATTAATGGAGAGATAAATCATATATCAGAGAAATTTTCACTTTTGCCAAATGTCTTTATATTGGTAATAAAATCCCATCAAATTCTCAAGAGGATTTCTCATGAAAATCGACAAGCTGATCTTATCCTAGGGCCCAAAGCCAAACCAATACCCAACAAGATGACCCTCTAATCACAAAGTCGGGATTCTTCCTGGGAAGAATTGAGAGCATGGAAAGACGGATGCGGGAAGCCACATCCTTGGAAAAGATATGAGAAGACGCAAAATGCTCGCGAAAGAAATCCATTCGTTTTTTATTCCACTTTCCCAGGGGCTTAGGAAGCCCCTCGGATGGTCCATAACTGACAAAAGAGTATTATCTGGAGAATATAAAGAATTCCACAAGTCAATAGGAAAAAGGGTGCAAAGGAACAAAACACGGCCCAGTCCTGCAAACACGACTGGGACAGTGGTAACACCTCCTGCAGAGAAGGTGCGCACAGAGGCCTTCAATTATTCGTGAAGTCTTCATAGAAGCGTTGGGTACCTGGCTGTTTATCTTGAAACTGTACATACACACTGGTACTACTTGTGCTCATGGTGTCTCTTACAATTAAATATCAAAAGGAAAGTATTACAATAGAAGCTTCATTTGGGCCGCCTTCTCCTGGAATGTTAACTGGATGAAACTGTCAATGCTGGAAGCTTGTGTCTCTAGGAAATCAATAAACAAAGCAGGCAAGCGCTAAGCCTCAGCTTTCTGACCACGTGGGTAAGTGGTGATGTTCCCTGCTTTGCTTACCTAAAGGACAGGTGTTCCCCCCCTCTGCCATGGGAAATTCATCCATGAAGCCGAAGGCAAGGAGCTACATTTGACTAAGATCGCCTGCTGGGTGTCTCATCTGTCCGTTCCTTCATGGTTGGCTACCATTGCACAACCTCAGTCCCTGGGAGACCCCCTTCCCACTAGTGCCCATGTGCACCCACATTTTACTGGTCAATGAACTTACATTAGTCCCTAAATTAGCTGGGTCAATGGTTTGGGCCTTAGATCTGTGAGCAGGCTTCTGAGTCACTCCTCCCAGCAGGAGTGAGCCAGGGAGAGTGAGAGCAAGCCTGAGAGCGAATGATCCGTGCACAACAGACCAAGTGTAGTAGTTAGTGGGGAAATAGAGAGATTCCTCGGTAAAGACCTGAGAAAAAATAGAGTATATGTTTATAGTAATTTTAGGATATATTCTCATATAAACTCTAAATGCGTATCAGATTAACTCAAAAATCTTCCAATCTTCAATTCCAGCTACTCCAATGTTTTATTTAATGTTATTTCATGTGGGGGTGGGCGTTTCTTAAAATGACTTTCTTTCCTTTTTTTATTAACAAATAATTTTATTAGGGGTTCTTACACCTTATCACAATCCATACATGCATCCATTGTAAGTCAAG
>NW_022103915.1:53384328-53398115 GCF_000313985.2 Echinops telfairi
TAGATGGCCACTTGTTTACCTTCAAGCCTTTAAGACCCCAGATGCTATATCTTTTCATAGCCGGGCACCATCAGCTTTCTTCACCACATTTGCTTATGCATTCATTTGTCTTCAGCAATTGTGTCAGGAAGGTGAGCATCATTGAATGCCAATTTAATAGAACAAAGTGTTCTTGCATTGAGGGAGTACTTAAGTGGAGACCCAATGTCCAGCTGCTACCTTAATACTTAACATGTAAATATATGCATGTAGGTATATTTCCCCACCATCACATATAAATATATTTACATATGTACATGCCTGCATTTAGACCTCTATAAATGCCCTTTGCCGCCTAGTTCTTTCCTCTGTTTCTTAAAATGACTTTCTTAATATGTATGAATCTAGCCCATAAAATCCTCATGGTCAACTGCTACTGTATCCATAATGGCTTTTTCTCATAAACGCAACAGACGAATTTTCTCTCTTCTAGAGCACACTGGATTCCATTCCCCGTGTTGCAGAACACAGTAGTGCCTCTGGGTTGCCAGTCCCATCCCAGCCTTTCTGTGGAAAGTATTTATCTGTGGGTTTTGCTTAGTCCAGACTCGGTGCTTCTGATAGAAAACCAGTTCCCTCTGGTTCCACTGTGGCACTTCTCACCTCACTGACCACAGGACTGGGTACTTGATCCTGGCTGCCATCAAGTCATTTCTGACTCACAGCAACCCACGGAGCCGCGGGTGGTTTCAAACTGCTGACCTTGCAGCTAGCATCCCAACTCACTATGCCACCAGGGCTGTCCAACATGGTCGATCAGAGTACTCCCTGACGCAGATACAAAGAGTGGTCAAGGCCTGGAAATTTATCACAGCTACACTAGTTACAGTCTTCCCTGACATTTTCTGCCAAACCTATCGGAAAGTCTCTCTTCCCAATAAAGTTTATTTACTAATAGGATATGGATCAGGGTACTCACAGTGCTCCTATTATCACATGAAGACAGACTTCCCGAGACATAAAGAATAAGATTGACCCTAACAAGGAATCTAAGCTCACGGCTCAGCCATACTCGAAACAGGACTCCTCTCCAACACTATTTCAGTCATGTAAGGTTTTTCTTTTTTAATGTCCCTGAGAAGTCTAAATTGGGTTAACTAAAAATATCCTTCCTGTAGCATTGTGACACTTTAGCTGTACCTTGATGTAGTGAAATTTGTAGAAAGTCACATATTAACTTCGGCGGCTTAGGGAGTCACATAAACCATTGCATTTTGCTGCAAAGGATATTAAATCTACGGTAATCTAAATACTCAGCCACTGGTCTGGGTATACAGCAGCCAATACAGTTAACGGGGAAAGGAGAACTAGGTTTAAATGCATGTTTCTCATCTCTTTGATGAGAGAACTTGTTCAATATTTGCACACATAATATCTTCACTGCCAAATCAATAAAATGTGAGATTTTGATACAAATCTGGATTGAGACGTTTCTGTTTCTCCTGTGTCGTTCTGATCCACCCTGGAAATGAGGAGCCCAAACAGAGACGGGGCACCCTCCTCCTCCGTGCTCTGTGTTCTAAAGGGAAGAGAAAACAGCTCCGCCTAAGGAATGAAAACTTCAAATGCCTCAGAAACAAGAGATTCTGGAACAGAAGGGAGGAGAGGTATGAAGTTTGGCTGAGGCTTTCAATTAATGGAACCCAGATGTCAGCCTAAAATCTCGATAAGACGGCCCTGGAATCCCCCACGTTGCCATTTGTGCAAAGTCCAAGATCTCTCTGAATTCCCAAGTCCCTTCCATGTTCATGTTCACCTGCAGAATTCTTTCTGGTGTGGGATTCTCTGAACATCGTCCAGCCCAGATAGGGAACTCAGTTGCTTGCTATCATCTCCACATCAAACAAAGAAACAAAAGTGACAGTCCTCCGAAAAGGCCTTGACTTGTGGCAATCTGTACAGATAAAATGCATATCATTCTTGTTAAGAGTCCATCGTCACTCCACCAAGGTGCTCCCCATTCTTCCTCGGCCTTCTTCCGTCTCCGCACCCCACGTCATCCTCTGCTGCCTTGTCTGCAGCGAGCCAGCAGTTCTTATTATCTAGCCCCTGAGAGTTGTCAAATGGTCTCCTAACCAAAGTAACCAAGAAAGAATTTTTGTTTCAAGTGTCCAATTCTAAACTTTGTTACCATAGTGTACTAATAAACAAGAAAAACGGGAATGTCTTAGAAGGAGGACAATCGCTTGCTTGTAGGAAAGGCAGCAATCTCAAGGGATGCCCAGACCCTCTGCTCTGGGGACTCAAGGCCATGGAAAGGTGACAGCAAAAGAGCAGAGCTAAGAAGCCCTCGAGCAGAGGCCCGTGCCGATGCGCGTGGCACCCAAGAGAGAAAGAGCTCCCACTGGTCGGGACTGTTGTAGTTTGAATTAAAAGAGGTCGGTTAAGTCCTAACCCTGGGGGCCTGTGGATGTGACCGTATTTGGAAATGCTGTCAGTTATGTAAACATGACTTCACAGGGCGGCTCCTACGCCAATATGAATGAGGTTCTTACAGGAGGAATAGAATAGGCGCAGAAACAGACCCAGGAGGAAGTCGGCATGTAAAGACAGATGCATGGAATAGAGGGAGCCCAGGAGCACTGCGGATGGCAGGTTATCACGTTACTTGGATCCACAACCGAGGCCCATGGAAGCAGCAGCCAAGAGATCCAACAATAACATACTGCCTTGGGCAAATGTGCTGCAAAAGAGCTCTTCAAAGTAGTAACGACCAAAGCTATTACTTTGAGGATGAAGATTGGCTTGACCCAAGTCATGGTAATTTCAGGAGTGTCCTATGCATGTGAGAGCTTAAAAATTAATAAGGAAAAGCAAAGAAGAATGGATGCCTTTGGACTACGATGTTGCCCACACATGTGGAATGTACTGTGGGCTGCCAGGAGAACAAACAGATCTGTTCCTTAGAAGTGAGGATGGTGAGACTTTATCTCAAGTACTTTGAATTTGTGATCATCAGGGTTCGGTCCCTAGAGAGGGACATCGTGCTTGGTAAAGTAGATGGTCAGCAAAAAAAGAGAGTGACCCTCAGCAAGATGAGCTGACACGGTGGCTGCAACAGTGGGCTCAGGTTTCCCCACGAGTGTGAGGATGGCACAGCACTAGGTATGTGGCATTCTGCTGTGCGTAGGGTGGGTTGCTAGGTAGGACTCAACGATTTGCCAGCGCCTGACAACCACAGTTTGTTGCAAGAGAGCAGTCTGGTGGGTGTGACTGTCCAAGCACTCAGCGCTAATGGAAGGGTTGGCGGTTCTAATTGACCCTGAGGCACCTGGACAGAAAGACCTGGAAAGAATCTATTTCTGAAAGCCCACACTATTGAAACGCTGTACGGAGTGCAGTTCTACTCTGGAACATTTGGGGGTGGCCACGAGTCACAATCAAGGGGACAGAAAATGGTTTTGATGTTTTGATTACCAATACACAGAAAGTATCAACTATTTTGCTGGTGGCAATCTACTGAGTTTTGCACTTAATAATCATTTTATTCTAATTGCTTTTTGCTCTTCCAAGCTATCAGAATACCATAGGAACATTTCAAGGTGTGAAATGAATGGCCACCTTATTGTGTCTTATCAACTTTTAGGACAAGCAAAATCCATAGAAACATAGGCCTTGAGCATAGTTGTGACCTTGTGTTCTGAACTATTCCAATTATGAGCACATTACGCAGTATATATGTGTAAATATAATGCTCTTCTCATCTTGACAGGTCATGGAGCACCTACCATAATTCCAGCGAGCAAGAAACTTTTAAAAATGTACTTATGTTGGAATTGTACTCACAATGACGGTCTTCCGTGGTTTCCATTTACTGCAAAGGAAGTTCCTGGTAAGATGCACGTGTTTATGGCTGCCTTCTATGTGCTTTTACAAGTGGTTTTTCTCTTTGATGATTTGAACCATATGTTGAGGTATTTAAGGGATTATTTTATCAAACATTCGCCAGTTTGAAAGAAATACCAGGGCAGAGCCATGGGTTTATGCAAGATACATATGCACACATGTGCACACACACACACACACACACACACACACACATACATTCTCTCTCACCCTCCTTCTTTCTCTCCCTCTCCGTTCCCGAGCCCCTGCTCCATCTCTTTCTTCTATCTCTCGCACTCTCTCGTAAATTACCCCTTGTCATCCAGCAACGTGGACTGCCATATTGATAAATAGGGCCTGTCACATTAATTTAATTATGCTCTGAAACGTACTTTTGTTGCAGATACAAATTCTGTAGTGTAGTGGAATGTGTTAAGCCTTTAACAAATGAATGTTTAATGACTGTTCCTGAGGAAGAAAATAAAACATAAATAAAGAGAAACAAAAAGTACCGAATTTGGTAAATGCATCCTCGATGTTTGGAAAGCTTGGAAAATCTTTTGAGGGAGGCAGTGTCATGCCATGCTCCACATAGTACTCTGGAAAAGAATATTTGTGACAGATTCTGCCAAGGTCCTGATGGGGATCTTGCAAGTTCACAAAATTAAAATTCTCAGTGACTCCGAGAACTGACATCCCACTAAAAGGAATGTCTGTGGACGTAAACACGGGAGTCTGCCGAGTCAATCGGTCTCATCTCCCTTGCCAGTTCTGATCAGCAAATACAAGATCATGAATGCAATTCTTGAGGATGATTCGGAGCTGCATCTGGGATCAGTTATTCATGTCTGCAGTAAGAGAGGGAGGCGGGCGTGCCAGCACATGTCCAGTGGGCCCCATACACTGAACCGCTATCACAGAGCCAGCCAATGTTCCTCACACATAGCTTTCCTCATGTCGCTATCCTCACCCAGGATTTAAAGCAGCTCTGAATTGCACTACAGCTACGTATAAATAATATAAAGGGATCAACTATAAATATTATTTAGTGTCTTTAACTGATTCCTTGTTCCAACTCCTCCATCCCTTCACCTTACTCGCCTTCTCATGCAAGTCTTCTATTTCTTTTTTATCATTCCCGACCCTGTAATCTCTCTTGGAAGCAGTACAGGCAGAGTGCTCCTTAGCGACAACTATGGTGAGACTTCCTCTTCCATTTGGACGCATTGTCAGGAGAGCCAGTCCCTGGAGAAGGACACCATGCTTGGCAAAGTGGAGGGGCAGTGACAAAGGGGAAGCCCCCAACAAGGTGGATTGACACAATGGCTGCAACAATGAGCTTGGGCATGGGAACAATTGTGGGATGGCACAGGACCGTGCGCAGTCACTGTGTGTCCAAACTGACTGGATGGCACCTAACAACGCGCTATAACTTCTCTAAGTGAGGGGGTGGGGGCAGTGTCTGATCTCCTCTGCCTTCAAAGTGAGGTGGAGAATCGAACTCCTCATCAGCCCAGAGCTGACTCCTATGAGGGGGCGGGGGCAGATATGCCTCTGCCCTCATTCCTCCTTGACCGATTCTGATGCCAACAACCTTTCTACAGCACTCTCGTCTCTGCTGGTTCAATAACCCAGTGCGGCGGTCACACAGAACTCATGAACAATGTTCACAATTATCACTTACATTGAAAAAGTGGAGATTATAATTCAGGATCAGAAATAATTAGGCCACAGCAGTTCTCCAGTCAAGAGTACGGACCCTTCTCAGCTATGTCCACAAGCATCCCTCTCTCCGACTCTCAGCCCCTTGGCCACACAGTCCCTTGAGCTCTGTGCTGCTCAGACAAGTGTCACAAAGTCAACAGATGCCCAGAGGGCACACCACTCCCCCATAAGCCTCCCCAAAGATGCTCAGCTCTAGCCCCACAGGTCAGCAAACCTACTTTCTCCAAGGAAGGGCCTGAAAGTACCCCTCTCCCCAAGTGGGTCTCCTGCCCGGAGGCATTCAGCTTACGTTGCTGGGTAGGTGGGTGGGTGGGTGGGCAGCCTGCCACTCTGCTCTGTCTGGTGCTCTTGGTGCTGTGGCCTGTGCTGCCACTGCTTCTCCACTATTTCACCACCACGTGCCCAAGGTCACAACCCTCTGTCGCCTGCAGTAAGGAGGATCCACGCAGAGAGCTCCACAACCCCTACCGCAGAGTCCCGTGCACCCTGTATGCATGTTTCCACTCAGTCATCTGGTGGGCGTTACGAAGACTTCAACTCAAAGAGCCCTACCAAGAAGCCCCCTCTCCCCACCCTCTACTGTGGGTCATCTCTCGTCCTTAGCCATTCCCACACCCCAGCCCTGCCTTTATGCAAGGAGCACTGGTGGCCCGCTAGACGATGTGTTCGGCTACTAGTCATGGGGCCAGCAGTTCCAAACTGCAGCTGCTCCGTGCGGGAAAGAGGAGGCTGCTCTCCCTGCCAAGACGGACAGCCTCAGAAACCCACAAGGGCAGTCCCACCGCCATGCGTCAGGATCACGTCGATGGCAGTGGCTTTGAGTTTGCGTCTATTCATGTTGTCCCTTCTCTGCGACTGGACTACCTGCCACTCTGAGCCACCAGAGTGGCACCTCCTCAAAGGCTCAAAGTTTCTGACTTTTGTTTTGTTTTGCCTCATCTCTTCAGTTTTAGGCTATATACAGCAGAGGCACTTTTATGGTAACATAACCAGCCTCCGAGTCTCTCAAGAGACTTTTCTTCTGTTAAAATGGATGCACAATAAAGATAGAGACCACATTTTCGCCTGGCGCCCTGGTGGCATAGTGGTTACACTTGGGCTTCGATCCGGAAGGTCAGCAGTTAGGGACCACCAGCTGCTCCTCAGGAAAAGGATGGGGCTGTCTACTCCCGGTCTCAGAAACCCACGGGCAGGGGCCCTATTTACTACTTACTTCTCCACACTTCTGGGACATGAGTCCTCCTTGCATCAACATTCTATCATCTTACTGTTGTTATGATACAAATGAGTCGCACATCATTTTAAAGTATTCGGTTTTTCACACACTGTCCTACTTGTCAAAGAAGAGAGAGAGAAAAGAGAGTAACATTTTTTTCCATGTTTTCTGTGCCCAGAACTGGGCCTGGCGTACATTATCTCACTCAATGCTAACAACAGCCCCACGAGAAAAATACTATCTAGAGTTCTCAGATGAAGAGACTTAGACTCAAAGAGAGTATGTGACATGCTCAAGGTTGCACAGCTAATAACAATCCTTTTTCTGCTGTAACCCCCTGAGTAAGTTCCCCCAAAAGTAAGTTTCTTTTATCATGGAGAAAATTAGCTCCAAAAGGCAAAGCGAGAATGTCGAAAGATCCAGATATTTTAGAGCCCTCAGTTGCCTGGGAACCCCCTTTTAGAAAAACAAAGTCTCACGTCAATCAAGCAACAGCTCACCCTATGGAGTGGGCACAAGAATCGAGCATCTGGGTAGAAGCAAACAGACCCATTCTGTTCCGCCTTCAAGCTTCGCACGCTGACAGCATCCTCCTCAAGCCTCAGTCTGCTCAGTCCTCCTTGCCATCGTCTCCGTCTAGCAGCCCAGAAATTAATTTGACGCATACAGACAGAAGGAAAAGAACAGGGCCTTCTATTAGTTGGTGAAATTAAATCAAAAACCTCACAGACGATATGATTGTATTTATATGATTTCTTTTGAGAAAGCAAAGACTATAGGAAGAAAAAACAAATCAGTGGTTGCCAGAGGCTAGTGGTTGGGGAAGGAGATTGAGTGCAAAGGGGTCTGGGGGGACGTCATGGGGTGATGGAAATGTTCTAAATCTTGATTGTGGTGATGGTTACACGACTGTATTCATTTGTCAAAACTCACTGAACTGTATGCCCGAAAAGGATGAATTACACTGTATGTATGTATACCTCACTAAACCTGGTTCCAAAAAAATTTAAAAGCCTTGAATAATTTGAAACATAAAATCTGACAGTTACAAAAGAATCTAGATATTGCTTTCAGATGGGCAGATATGTGAGGGGCTTCCAAAGTTAGCAGAAAAACAAAATTCTTTTCACAAACATTTTGAAGCCTCCTCCTCATTTTCCTGATTCTACAATGAATTTCAGGTTAAGTAATAGTCTAAGCGTGGGATTTCCTCCCAGTGAATTGAAGAGCAGTGAGAGCAGTTAATTAGATTGACCCAAGCTTCTGTGGGATTGGGGCAAAAGAGACTACCCCTCGAAGAAATCAAGATCCCCAAGCCGGACCCTTTCCCCCACAGTTGACCCCCCTGGGTGGAACCTCCCTGCGACCTTGGCCCGAGAGCTGCCCCGAGGACTTGGCCTCTGCCGGCCCCTGTGCAGTTGCAGTCCATTTGTAATTACGACGTGTGAGTTCTCTCAATCGGGACCCCCGTTCCTAGAAGACACGCTATTCTAAACGCCCTTAAAGACCAAAGAAAATTATGACAAGTGACATAATCCATTTAAGATGATGAAATTTCAGATTTGTCAAAATAAAAGATGAAAGAACGTGTATTGCCAACCACCACTGACACACTACCTATCAAAAGTAAATTATGTTCACTTGCTTTATGAAAAGTATAAGGTGACTATTTCCAGGAATTCCAGCCACTGCAGGAGTCCCTTGGGAGTGCCATCAGTCAAGATGCTCCGCTGCTGACTGACTGTGAGGCATAGAGGGAGAGAGGTCTGGCGCTCCACGTTTGAAGAACCAGGCACTGTACACTCAGAGGAGCACGGTGCTGTGCAGACACACATGGGGCACCGTAAGTCTGAACTGATGCCTTGGCAAGTGGCCATCTTGTTTATATTACCCTGATGTTTTAGAAGAGAAGTGAGGTCAACCCTTTAGTCTGCTTTACCTCAGTGAGATTAAAAATGGATGTTCATTAAAAATGTTCACATGATTGCTAAGAACAAGAACTCAGTCTCTCCATTGATGAATTTTATAACGTTTACCTAATTTTTCAGTATGTTTTAGATAAATTCTTCCTTTTCATTTTTGTGATCCGTTTTTATGACCTTATTCATAATATGGACTTGCCTAGTCCCTATAAAACTATGAAAGTTACAGAAAGCTATCTAAACCTCATGATCAAGCATTTTAAATGCTCCAAACTAAAATTTATTCTGAAGAACACATACGGACTGATTACCTAATTAAAATGGATCCTTGCCAAATGCAGAATGGTCTGACTTTGCAAATGTGTTTTTAATTCTGTTACTTCAACAGAAAATAGAATATAAACAAAGAAACACAACTACTTAATAGCCTTATGATTTCCCTTTGAAACCAGGTTGACTGTTTTTTAAATTTTTTATTTACTTATTTTTAAAGTAACAAGAAGCATATCACCAGCATATAAAAATAATGGCCCATGTGTTTGAATGTCATGTTGCAATAACAATGAGAAAAACAATCTGAAGTCATTTAAATTGCAATATCAGCCAACAATCACCCTAGCTACTGCTCTTCAAAAATCGAATTACAAAAACTATAATAACAATTCACTTCAGTTATTGTTAGGTTTCATAAGAACAAAACATGTTCTTCCTAGAAAGACATGGTTTCCCAAAGAAATACAGCTATTGAGTTGAAATGTGGCATTTGAATTTAACACACACCGATGTTAAAATATCATTCTGCTCAAAGGCCCTGGACTAAAACGTGTTGGAGTGAGCAAAGGACGGGAAGGCCTCTTTGGTCTCCCAGTATAATTAATGGGAGTGATTTGCCTAAAATGCTCAATGCAGAAAGTTTGAGTCAGTATGGCCTATTGGGTGGTTTCGGGTCAGGAAAGGGGTGCCTCCGGGGTGTATCCTTTCACCATACTTATTCAATCTGATTCTGACAGCTTGTGATACTCAGCTGACACCAACCTTGCTTGCTAGAAGCAAGGACTTGAAGCATTTGCTGCTGAGGATCGAGAATGGCAGCCTTCCATATGGATTGCAAGTCAATGTAAAGAAAACTAAAACCCCCACGATTGGGCGAATAGACGACGTGGTGATAAATGGACTGTTCAGTGGGCAGCTGAGCACACTAGCCATTGGCTCTCACTGGAGCCCCTGGAACACATGGAGAGAGACAGGACATGTGTCTCTAGAATTGCTTTTGTTTATATGTTTTATCCTCCCAATGAGTGAGAAGATAGGCACAGCATCAAAAAAAATCAACTTTATTTTCCTTAGAGCTCCAAGCACATGTGCTAAGTGCAACTAAACTTAATCAAATTCTAAATAGGAGATGGTCATTATCACTGCATCACTCATCATCATGAATCCCCTCTTGGATAGTCATGTAAAAGGCGCAGAAACTATTAAACCAATGAGAATGGACCAATAAAACCATAAACAAAAACAGATGTTTACTGTGCTAGGATGGACTTATTAGACAATTCTCAGAAAACACGAGGACATGGAATCAAGACGTTCAGTACTTTAAAAACCACTGGGTGTTGTTTTTTTTTGCTTGCCAGTATACGAAAAGCAGAAAACAACACTATGTTTAGTAACATGCAGTTTTCCCTCAGGACAATGTCTTATTCTCCATTGGTTTGAACTGTCCAGGGAAAACAGCTGAAGTAGAACATGCATAAATGAGTTTACTTCAAGAACAATCATTTATAGTTTATAGTTCAAGACATCAAAATGGGAAGGGTCAGAAACTGTACTTTCCACCTGGAGTGACGGGCGTGGGAGGAAGGTAGGGGTACAGGGAACTAGAGGGGAAGACAACGACGTCATCAGTGCTGCCGTGTCCACACACCAACAAGGTACGAAATGTGCAGGTTGCTTATTAGCATCCAATGTTACAAGGTGCAAATTCCTGGATAAAGTCAATGTGGGAATCCATCCTTCAATCTAACATGTTAACATGGGGTCAGTTTATCTCCAATGGCCATCATTCCTTGCTACGACATATTTCATCACCTCTTTAAGGAAAAAGAGGGGAAGACATGTGGCCACCAGATCCGTTTTTGTTTGTTTGTTTTCCTGAAAGAAAGCGGCATCCTTTAATTACCATTTGTGATCTTTTTTTTTTAATGAAAGTGAAGAAGACTTGAAGCATTTACTGAGGATTAGCATAAGTGACAGCCTTCAGGGCAGATTATACCTTATCACAAAGAATCCATGCCCACAGCTGGACCGAGAAGGAACATCATGAGAAATGGAAAAAGTATTGAAGCTGACCAGATTTCATTTTCCTTAGACCCACAATCAGCATCCATGGAAGGAGCAAATAAGAAATCAAGAGATGTTATTTCCCTCTGATCATAATTGAGGGATGGGAATTACCTGGTTACCAGAGTATTAGAGAGAGAATTAGAGTAGATTAAAATGATAAGTTTGACTTGAACAGTTAAACCTTTGTCGCTTGATCTCCCTTTTGATACATGTTGTGCTTGATCTGGTTTTTAAATGTTTCTGTGTTGTTGGGGTTCTTTTCAGATTGGGGGTTGTCTCTGTTGTATTTTACCTTGTTTGATAGCCTTCTTGATTCCATGTTGTGTGTTTTTCTACATTTTTTTGGTATATGAAACCCTTAAGAAGTGATTTATAGAGCCAATAACTAGAATAAGGGTCCCTGGGGGTGTGGTGGGAGAGGTGGAGGGGTGTGGGGAGCTGGTATTAAGAAGCTCATAAAGGAAGAAAATGTTTGTGGTAGCGATTAGACAATACTGCTTGATAGGATTGGTCTATAGAATGGTATGATGTCTGGATTAGCTCCTAATAAAATGGTTTGGGGAGGGGGAGGGATACAAAAAGAAAAAAACATTATGCAAAAAAGAACTGGAAGGTTGCTAGGTCACACTCACCAGCCACTCTTTGGTGGAAAAATGGGGCAGCCCACTTCTGCAGAGATTCCTACAGGTTCATTATGAACCAGAATTGCCGAGAGGTGATGCGTTTGGTGTGGGATTTCAGGCTTTTATTTGGTGGAGGACATTGTCGCACCAGAAGCTCTCCAAGATGACACTAGTTTCCCATTTGGAGAAATGTTTCCTGTGACTATGCGGTAAGACAGCCCATCCTCTTTCTTCCTTCTGAATAGAAGATGATAGATAGATAGATAGATAGATAGATAGATAGATAGATAGATAGATAGATAAATCAAGAGATGCATTGCCTTCGACAAATATGTAAAAGGTCCTGTTTATAAAAAGAAAATCAAAATCAAAGCTGTCCCTTGAGGACTAAAGTGAACCTAACCCAAGCCGTTGGTTTCCATTGTTTCAAATGCTGGCCAAAGCTGGATAATGAATTTAAAAGTCTGATAAAGAACTGGTACCTTGGAAGCACAACGTTGGCAAAGAATGTCGGTTAGACCGTGGACTGCAAGAAAATAGAGGAATCTGTATTGGAAGTACTGCTGGGCTGCTCCTTCCAGGTGAGACTGGGGAGGCTTCCTCTCGCTTACTTTGGGCATGTTGTCAAGAGGGAGCCTGAAGCAGAGGGTCAGCAAAAAGAGGAAAAGCCCTCAATGGGGTGAACGGAGACAGTGGCTGGACCAGTGGGCTAAAACAAAAGCAAGCACTGTGGAGGCGGCACGGGAGCGAGCAGTGTTTTGTTCTGTTATACGAAAGATCGGTAGGGGTTGGAACCAACTCAACAGGACCTAACAACACCAACTATCTTATTGCTCCAATTATTACTGCAGCTTTGAACGAATTCTTGCTTGACATAGGCTTTTTAATCAAGAACAAACAAGACCACACAGCCTCCTGATTGATATATTAAAAACATGTGTTTATTATGATAAATACCCTCATGGAAAAAGAAAGTTTTAAAGTAAAGCCAAACAAAGTGATGAAACTAATCTCAAGTCTAGCCCATTTCCATGTATTACCTTTTCTACAGTTGCCCCTCTTCATTACATTAAGCACTTTGTTGGTTTTAGCTGCCTTTGACTGGGGCTTCCCTACTCGTGGGGCCCTGTAGACACGGGAACAAAACATAGCATGTCCCTGCACCTTCCACATGATTACTTATGGATCAGTCCTTTGTGATCCATAGTGTAGTCACTGGCTACATTTCAGAAGTAGATTGCCAGCCTAACCTTGCTGGTCTGTCTCAGCTTGAAACATAAGGGCTGTGGGTAAGATACATTGGATGGGAATTGAACCCAGTCTCCCACATGGAAGGCAAGACTTCTACCACTGAACCACTTACTGTGCTGAATAGGACCTTAAGCACATTTGTGATTTCTCCTAGAATAGCAGTCTAGTAAGACTATAACACTTGTTGGGCCTACCTTTTTTTGGGGGGGAAATTTACTCTGTATCTCCCTCCCTCACTGCCTTCAAGTCAATACTGACTCATAGTGACCCCGTAGGACATGGTAGAACTGCCCCTGTGAGGTTTCAAGACTGTAACTATTTATGAGAATAGAAAGCCCGGTTTTCTTCCAAAGAGCAGCTTGTTTCAGCCCAATGTGTCACCACTACTCCACCAGGGCTCCTTGCACCCACCTCTAGCAATTACAATCTTTTGTACTGCAGCCAAACCCAAACTGTAGCCCATAACTCAAGATGAAGTATAGGCTATCTCTTTTTGCAGCCTCCCTGGATGGTGACAGCAACCCCCAGGGATGGTATCACCCACTTTAGGAAATGGTGGTCTAGAAAGTTCTGAGTATGATTCTGACCTCAGTTTTTCCATTCTCCAAGAGTTGCCATCATAGGACCCAAAAGAAGAGAAATCCAGCCATGACAAAACTTGGAATTTTTAGGACATGACAAGCAGGTCTGCAATGAAATGCCATCTACCTGCTTAATTTGCATGTCAAAAAATGTCCGGTCTTGACCAGAAGGTACTGACAAGCAGTTGTGGGGGGAAATGTCTAGATCAGTAAAACAAAAATTACTATCTCTATAGATTTACCCACCCTGGATTTCATATAA
>NW_022103915.1:53398914-53404968 GCF_000313985.2 Echinops telfairi
ATAAATCAGAGAAAAGCTTCGGTTGAAAGAAAATATCTCTTAAAAGGAACAAATTTAAAATGGGTCAAACGGTAGATCGAATGATAAGGTGTTGGTTTTACCCTAACTACATCTGACATAAACCACTTTCTAATACTCTGTGTCTGATGTTGTTGTTGTTAGCTGCCATCAAGTGCACTCCAACTCATAGCAGCTCCACGCACAACAGAATGAGACACTGTTTGGCTCTGTGCCACCCCCATAGTTGTTCTTACGTTTGAGCCCATTGTGGTAGCCCCTCTGTCAGTCCATCACGTCGAGGGTCTTCGTCTTGAGGGTCACTGCCCCTCCACTCTACTAAGCATGGCATCTTCTCCAGGGACTGGCCCCTCTCCTGATAACAAGCCCAAAGTACCTGGTGGGAAGTCTCGCCATCCTTGCCGCTAATGAGCACTTTGGCTGTGCTCCCAAGACAGATGTTTGTTCTTTTGGCCGTCCATGGTACCTTCAGTATTCTTCGCCAACAACGTAGTTCAAAGACAGCAGTTCTTCTTCGGTCTTCCTTCCTTCATGTCCAACTTTCCTATGCGTATGAAGGCACTGAAAATTGGTTGCATCAGGCTCGTCTTAGTCCTCAAAGTGACTTCCTTGCTTTGCGACACTTTAGAGAGGGCTTGTAAAGCAGATGTCCGCAATGCAATTCACCCTGTGGTCCCGCGAATGTGCTGCCTGAGTATTCATTGTGATCCAAGCAAGAGGAGATCCTCAGCAACTTCGATCTTGTCACCATTTATCATGATGTCACTTATGGGGATTGTGAGGATTTTTATTTTCTTTACATTGAGTTGTAATCGAGACTTAAGGCTTCAATCCTTGATCTTCATCAGCAACTGTTTCAAATCCTCCTCATTTTCAGCACGCAAGATTGTGTCATCTGCATATCACAGGCAGGTAATAAGCCTTTTTCAAATCCTGATCCCATATTCTTCTTATAATTCAGTTTCTCTGATTGTTTGCCCAGCATCCAGATTGAGCAAGTATGATGAGAGGATGCAGCCCTGATGCACACCTGTCCTGATGTTAAATCATGCAGTGTTCCCTTGTTCTGTTCACACAACGCCCTCTTGACCTATGTGTAAATTCCACATGAACACAATGTAGTGTTCTGGGGTTATTCTCTGTCTTCTCAAGGTTATTCATGGTTTATTATGATCTATATAGTTGAGTGCCTTTGCATAGTCAATAAAACACAAGTAAGCATATTTCTGGTATTCTCTGCTTTCAGAAAGATCCATCTGGCATCAACAATGATATCCCTTGTTTCATGGTCTCTTCTGAATCCAGCCTGAACCTCTGGAAGCTCCCTGTCGATGCACACGGCAATAATGCACACCCATTATTGGATGATCTTGAGAAAAATTTTACCGGTATGTGATATCAATGATATTGTTCTATAATTTGGCCATTCTGTTGGGTCACCTTTCTTTAGAATGAGTGAAAATGTGGATCTTTCCCAGTCAGTGGGCCAAGTACTTGTCTTTCAAATTTCCTGGCATAGACGAGTGAGTGCTTCCAGAGCTTCATCCGTTGGTTGACAACATTTCAATTGGTATTCCATCAATTCCGGGAGCCTTGTTTTTGGCTAATGCTCTCTGTGCAGCCTAGACTTCGTCCTTCAGCACCATTGGGTCTTGCACATTTGCTACCTCTAGAAATGGTTGAATGTCTACTAGTTCTTTTTGACTCTGTGCATTCTGTTGTTGTTGTTGTTGTTTAGTCTGTGTATTCTTTCCATCTCCCTTGGATACTTCCTGCATCATTTGATATTTTGCCCATAGGACCTTTCAGTATTGAAACCAGAGGCTTGAATTTAGTCTTTAGTTCTTTCACTTTAAGATATGCTGTATGTGGTTTTTTTTCTTCAAATTCTAGGTTTTTGCACATTTCATTGTCATATTTTACTTTGTCTTGTCGAGTTGCCCTTTGAAATTTTCGGTTCAGCTCTTTGACTTCATTTCTTCCATGTGTCGCAGCTACTCTATAATGAAGCGTTAGTTTCAGCGTCTCTTCTGACCATCCATTTTGATCTTTTCTTCATTTCCTGTCTTTTTAATGATCTTGTGCTTTCTTCACGTGTGATGTTCTTGACGCCTGATGGCAAGACTGTTCGCATCTCTGGACGATGGTCTGAGGGGATTCACTGGAGGCTTAATCCACATGGGGACTTGACAAATGGATTTTTGACTCATGTGCTTGCTGTAGTTATGAAGAGTGAAAGGTTGCTAGGTCATGTGACAATAGCCTAGCTTGAGCAGGGATTGATGGTGGGTGACAGTTAAATACTGCCCCATCAAAGTCCCTTCTTGGGGTTGGCACCTGCATTTTTTCAGGAAGCGAGGCCAATGACCAATAGAGCTGCAGTGAAAGGGGAGAGAAAACAATATCCAAAATGCTTTGCCTAGCCAATCAAGCTGTCTTCCCTAACTCTGACTATAGGAGCAGGGCCCAGGGACCCTTGACATTCATTCCCTCTGGCTGTGAGCAGACACGCAAGCTGTGCCTCTTTGAAATCCCAGGGCCACAGAGAAGTAAGGCTCAAATACTTACATGCGAATTTTCTTTGGTGCAAGTTCACCTAACCTTGCCCTTCCCCAGGACAAGCTTTTCCCCTTCCCCAGGACAGCCTTGCCCTTCCCCAGGACAACCTTGCCCTTCCCCGGGACAACCTTGCCCTTCCCCGGGACAACCTTGCCCTTCCCCAGGACAAGCAGGTATGCCAGGAAAGGATTGCCACAGCCCTCTGTGGAACTAGATCCAGTCCTGAAGGCTTATTTTTCCCGAAGTCCAGGAAGGTTTTCAAAGTAAGCCGCCAGCTGATTTAAATCATTCCTATCTGACAGGAACCCCGTGTGTGGGCTGCATCACTTTCTCAACCCTAGGGATGTGGGGAGCTAGAAGTTTTCCTGCCCCAGTTCGAACACATTCGCCACCCCGCAATGCGGACATGTCACCCCGAGGACCAAGTATGGTGGGGGAGAAGTGCCATTGTCCTCCATGGCGTTCATCTTAGGAGGCCAGGGCCAGGGGCTGTCAGGAACAACGATTGACTCTCTTTCCTCTCCGTCTGCCAAGGCTAGGGTGTCGCTGGGAGAGAGTTAGCTCCCGTGGGTATCCTGTTGGGGCATCCAAGAATCCACATTTCTTTTGAGGGGCTCCTTGAGCTGGTTTCCGCCCTCTGAATTACCAGCCTGTATCTATTACAGTTTTCCCTCTCCCAGAGAGGTTTAGAACTCGGATTTTTTTAGGCTTCTCTGCTTTTTTTGAAGTTTTGTTTGGAGAGGGTATTGCAGCACTTCTTGGCTTCATGGCCACGTTTTCTAGTTCTTCAGTTATGGGGTTTACTAAGGAATTTCACAGGTTTCCAAAGCTCGGTCACAAGTATCCAACCAGGACAACCTCTTCTCAGGCATGCACACGGCAGGCCTCTCCCTTGTTCTTGGCCTCTCAGCCACACAGCCCTGCTCCCCTTGGGCAATGTCACAAAGCTATTTTAGAGCTCCCAATGAATGCCCAAAGGGGACACCACTCCAGCATAAGCTTTAGCCTGAAGGCACTCAGCTCTGGCTTCCTAGGTCAGCAAACCTAAGTCCCTTAATTAAGTGCCTGGAAGTACCCCATAACCAAAGGCTCTCAACTTTACTGGCTCTCTGAGCAAGATGGCCTCCTCCCATCTGGTTTTGTGCCCTGGCTCTTGGTCCTGCTTATGTTGCTCCCCTGCCACTTCTGTGGTGTCACAGCTCAGCTTTTGGGTTGAGAAGGCTTGGCTTAGCACACCGGATCTCAGGATCTGCTGTTGCTTTTTTATCTTGATGGTAATGAGAGCCCCCCTCCTGCTTCTGAGAATGCTCATTTTAAACCAGACAGATAGCAAACTGACCAACATCCTCATTAGATACCAAGTTTCTATGAGCACCATTAAGTCTATTAACAAGCATGCACAACAGAATCCTATCAGTGTCTCCCACGTCTTCGCTTACCCAGAACCATCAGGAGAAAAGTCATTTGATGGAATTTGCAAAAACTATGTTTAGAAGCTACCTGTTAGTTAGTCGTACTAACTAACATTGTCTGTCAGTTTGTTGTACTGTGGTGGCTTGTGTGCTGCTGTGATGCTGGAAGCTCTGTCACTGGTATTTCAAATGCCAGCGGGGTCACCCAAAGTGAACAGGTTTCAACAGCACTTCTAGAGAAAGAACAGACTACAAAGAAGGACTGGGATGTCCACTGTAGAGGACTTAGCCCCAGAAAAGCGTATGACTAGCAGCACAACATAGTCAGAGATCGTGCCAGAAGATGAACCCCTGAGGTTGGAAGGCACTCAAAATATGACTGAGGAAGAGTTCCCTTCTCAAAGTAGAGTTAACCGTAATGGGGTGAATGTAGTAGAAACTGCTGGACTAACCCTTAAGGACCTTCAGTTGCTGATGAGGGTACAGCTCAAAATGAGAAAAGAGAACTGCAAACATCTATTAATACATGGAATGTGGAATTTAAAAAGTATAAATCTAGGAAATTGTCCCGACATCAAAAACAGAATGCATAAAGGCCGGTGTCCTAAGCCTTGGCTAACTGAAACGGACTGTCCCAGGGGTGACAGCTCAAGAGGGCCGGCCGTGCAGTCATCGTCAGACAGGACATTTCGGGATCTATCTGGAAGGACAATGCTGTGGTGGAAGTAGACAGCATAATATCTGTCAGCTTTCAAGGAAAGCCAGCCAATACAACTTTTGGTCTTATTTATGCACCAACCACTAAACTCACAAAAACTCATTGCCTGGAGCCCATGCCAACACCTAGTGACCCTATAGGACAGAGAAGATCTGACCCCTGTGAATTGCTGAGATTGTACGTCTTTATGGGTGCAGAAAGCCCATAGAGTAGCTGGTGCTTGCAAACTGCTGACCTTGCAAATCTCAGCCCAACTCCTAACCACTACACCACCACGGCTCCTTAACCACTAAACCAGTGATGAAAAAGCTGAAGAATTCTACCGAAGTCTTCCATCTGAAGCTGAGCAAAGATGAATTGATAATTATTATCGGTGATTGGAATGCAAAAATTGGAAACAAAGAGGAACTGCAATGGAAAAATATGACATTGGTGATAGAAACCGAGCTAGATATTTCATGACAGAATTTTGCAAGACCAATAACTCCTTCATCACGAAAATCTCAACACAAAAGGTGACAATACATGTGAACTTGTCCAGATGAAATACCAAATCAAATTGACTACATCTGTGGGAAGAGATGATGGAAAAGCTCAATATCAGTAGCTAAAACCAGGCCAGGACTCTTTGATACTCACCTTCCCAACACGATCGCTGAAGACAAAATGGGTGCATAAGCAAATGTGGTAAAGAGAGTGGATGGTGTCTGGCTATCAAAAGATATAGCGTCTGGGGTCTTAAAAGCTTGAAGTGAAACAATTGGCATCTAGCGGGGAAGCAAATAAGCCCACATGGAAGAAGCACACCACCCTGTGTGATCATGAGGAGGATAATGTCGATGAGATGGGGGATCAGGTATCAAAAGGTCCAAAACAACTACATTGATGCGAACGAGGGGGGTTGGAGTGGAGACCCAAAGTCCATCTGTAGACAATTGGATATCCCCGACAAAAGGGCTATAAGGAAGGGATGACTTAACCAAGATGTAGTATAGCACCAACAAATCACACAGCATTCCTCTAGTTCCTGAGTACTCCCCCACCCCCCACTACCATGACCCAGTTCAACCTTACAAATCTGGCTAGACACATTGATGGACACACAGAGAACACACATTGGTACAGATAAGAGCTCTTAGCACATGGAATCCAGGAAAGATAAACCCCTCAGTAACAGTAGTGGGAGTAGTGATATCATGAGAAGGCAGGGGGATGGTCAGGGAGGGGGAAGAGTGAGAAAGGGGGAACCCATCACAAGATTGAATAAATATCCCCCCCCCCAAAAGGGACAAATAACAGAAATGTGGGTGAAAGGAAACAATGGACAGTGTAAGATACAAAATAATA
>NW_022103915.1:53406336-53407983 GCF_000313985.2 Echinops telfairi
CAATATTCCTGCTCAGAGCAGCCAATGCACAGAGAGGACCATAGGGCCAGCCCCACCACAAAACACTACATCCCTCATAGTGCTACGGGGGACAACACTGGAGTCACAGTGCAGGAATTGTGCTCTATTTGACCCCATCTTTCTCCTACCGCGTGACTAGTAGATTTGAATCATCGCCTTTGTAATTAGCTAATTACATTCCTACGTATAACCCATAGCTGCACCAGAGCTCCGAAGAAATGAAAGCTCACTGCCATAGAGCCCATTCTAACTCATGTCAACCCTGAAGGACCAGAGGGAAGGGATGGGGCTGGCCCTGGGGGGTTTCTGAGACTGTAAATCTTCACAGGAGTAGAACGCCTTCTCTTTCGCCTGAGAGTAGCTGGTGGTTGCAAATTGTTCACTTTTGGGTTAGCGGCCCAATGTGTAAACACTGTACCACCGGGGCACCTCAGAAGATCAAGTTCAAAGCAGTGTTTCTTTTTATCCCAAATTTCAGGGAAACCAAGACCTTCCTTCTGAAAACATGGCAGTAAGCTGGGGTCCAGAAAGTCTGTAGCCCCCTAAACTCCCTGAAATAACATTTCCTTCCTGTTGTTTATGTATGGAAGAAGGTTCATCGCTTCCAACAACTTCTCAGATAGCATGTTACCCTCCCAAGGTCAAGAGTCACTTTCTGGAGAATAATATTTTGGCCATTGGGAGAAAATATTGAAAGGAGATTTGATGGCAAGTTGGGCTAAGGACAGAACACACCCTTTTACTCCTCCTTTGACTTTGCTTCCATCTGAGTGCAAGCGACGCTCTGCTCTTGAGTTTTCTCTGCTCTAAGTCCACGCTCTTTTACCCCCGCCCCCGTTTCTTCTCTGTTTCCTCCATCCCTTCCAAACTGACACACTCGGGATTCCATAGCCAATCACTTTCTCTGCGTACTTTTATTTTCTAGTTGGCTGATCTCTAGTCTGTCTGCCTTCAACCAGTTCCTACAGCGGGGCCATAAAATCTGGAGTTAGAGGTGAATCCATAAGAAATGATTTATTGATAGTACATTATGATACATGACAAAATGTTACTATCTATGTTTTGAGAATTTATGGCCACCTGTCTATATTTATGGTTTTTAAATCTATCTCAAGCCAAGAATGCGTTCCTGGGCTTGATATGCGTTTCAGACTGTGCACGATCTATGGAACATCTCCACCTGGCATCCCCCAGGCACTCCCCATATAACATGTCTGAATAGGCGCTCACCATTTCTCCTGCTCTTAGGACATTGTGTCCACATGCTTACCCAACCCCCAAAGCAGAAATTTGGGTGTTATCCCCTCAGCTCCCAGGGTTCTAGGACTAAGCCTCAGCTAAGGAGAAGCCTTTGCTTCTCCACTTCCCCACCAACATAACTTTATCTAAAACTCATAAACACTTTTCAGATCGGCCCCTCTAGCACATCTCCACTGGTACTGGCTTAGTTTAAGCACTTATCATTTCTTGCCTAGTCTATTTCATTAGCGTTTCTCCAGTGCTGTCCCATAAAATCGAATCTGACTGATACTGCACTACAGTGAACCCTCGTTTATCGCGGTTAATCGGTTCTAGACCCTACCGTGATAAATGAAATTCCGCGAAGTAGGATTCCTTATTTGTAAA
>NW_022103915.1:53408527-53410844 GCF_000313985.2 Echinops telfairi
AATCAATTTATTGGGGCTCATACAATTCATCACAATACATAGATCAATTGTGTACAGCACATCTATACATTTGTTGCCCCCTTTAGCCTTTTCAGTGACAAGTTTCTGTTTATATTTTAAGGATCAGCTCAAGTTATCCTAGAATTACCACTTCCCACCACCATTATCCTCAAGGAAACACGTCGACGTGACTGCAATAGTGAGCTCAAACAGAACAAAAGTTCTGAGGATGGTGCAGGGCCTGGCCGTGTTTTAATCTGTTGTGCACACAGTCACTATGAGTCCGAAGTGACTTTGTAACACCTGGTGACAATAATACCACGACCACTACCATCAGTCCTTTGAGTTAGAGCAGTGATTCTCAGCCTTCCTAATGCCGTGACCCTTGATACAGTTCCTCATGCTGTGGTGACCCCCAACCACAAAATTATTTTCGTTGCTACTTCATCACTGTCATTTTGCTCCTGTTAGGAATCGTGCGGCCCCTGTGAAAGGGTGTTCGACCCCCAAAGGCATGACGACCCACAGGTTGATAACTGCTGAGTTAGAGCTTCTTTTGTCTGTGTTTTGAGAGCAATCTGTTTCCTTTTCACATTGTATTGTAATTGTTTCAGATCTCTTGCCAACTAGATGTTGAGCTGCCAAGGATCTTTAATTTTTAAATCTTTTTATCCTTAACACCTAGTATTCAATTATAATTTGTTCAATGAAAAAGATGATAGGCGGGAGAAGGAAACTAGGTTGTTTGGAATTAAAAAGGAATTTGCATTTGGGGATCGTTTGAATAAGAAATTTGCATTTGGGGATAGTTTCATAATAAGTACTAGCTCCTGGCCCAGATTAAGCTCAGAGGTTTAACTGGAATAGAACTATGGAGACTATTTGGAGCACGACTTATATTCAGGCAGCAGTGAGAAGGAAAAAGACCATCTTTGGGTAGTGAGAAGTCCAGTCTCCTATTGGAAGAAGTAGAGCTCGAATTCTCCTTAGAAGCAATATGGTAAGACTTCATCTGAAATACTATAGACATGTTACCAGGAGGTACCAGTCCCTGGAGAAAGGTATTGTACCTAGGAGAGGGTTACTGGCAATTAGCTAAGTTATAAAGTGAGTGCCAACAAGGTGCCCAAGCACACCATACAAGTGGGTTTTGTTTTGAGGTTTTGTTCCTTTATTTTTACATTTTACTTTTAAAACTAAGCAGTGAAATTCTAACAAAAAAATTCGTATCACCAAATACTTTCAAGAAGCATAAAATCAAAAACTGTTGGACCATAAATATGGGTGAGGATGTAGAGAAATGGAAACCTTATCCATTGCTGGTGGAAATGGGGGGAAATACTGTCGAAAGCAAGCAATGGTTCCTCAAACAGTAACCCGGAGAATGAAGACGGGAACAAACAGCTGACGTGCATCCGTGTGCATCGCAGTGTTAGCAACATTTACCTAAAGATGGAAACCGCCTAAATATATGTTTTAGTACAATAAAATGAATGCCTGGATAACCTCAATATTCTTTACTAAATCGTGATGCTCCCTATTGAGATGGTTATGAAAAGAATGTTCTTTCCATCGAAGTATGGTCTATACTGAAAGCTTTCGCTTTTGATTTTCATCAGTAAATGCGTTGAGTCCCCTTCAGCAAGCAACAGTGTGTCATTTAACAATTAACAAAGGCCTAGAGGTGGAAATGAACTAGAGATGGAAACAATTCAAATGACCACCTGAATGGATACACAAATGAAATCAAGTCCTGATCCTGCTATGACACGGATGAAGGCGTTGTGCTAACTGAAGTCAGTCAAGTGATGAGGGTCTGCTTGGGTGAGAGGAGAATTACAGCAGATGTTGTTGACGGCGGCACAGCAGTTGATGTTATGAAAGTGTAGGTGTGAAAAGCGAGACGTTAACAAATGTTGTGTTACATGTGTTGTTATAACAACAAAATATATTTTTAAAGCTGTTGAAGTAGGATCCCAGCACCTTTCAGGCCAAACATTTGATAGCCTATGGTTCAACAGAAGGTAACTCAGGTCAAGTAGGTGATGGGGTATCATCTAGAGTTTAGGAAGGTGAGTTTAGGGTCTCTTGCTTTATTTGAAAAACCAAAAAGTGACTTGATGCTAAATTACCATTTTTAAAGGACCCATCATATCTAATTTCTTCAACTATAGCTCTATAGATGAAGAAATGGTAGCCCAGAAATTTAAAGTAAAACTCCCAAAGCCAGATCTCTAGGTAATGGCAGACATGCGATAACACAATGGAAGACAAAGTAAAAAAATTATCAACATGTTCTCTAGGAACGCTCAATGAC
>NW_022103915.1:53411375-53413937 GCF_000313985.2 Echinops telfairi
TGCAAGACATCCCTGAGGAGAAGCCACATGGACCTACCCCGATGCAGCCCTGGGTGCTGGAGCAGCCGTGTGGTGACCCCCGCCAGCACTGAAATGCTTATATGTTCACTGATTTGGCTTTTCTCCTGCAGTTGGCCTCATTGCGTGTGTTTTGTGAGATGGAGGAGGACTTTGTGGATTGGTGTCGGGCTAATGTTGGACTTGTGGGCTTGGGCAGCACTGTGTTGGCATGTTTTCTTGATGTGCACTTACCCTTTATATAAAACTCTGTCTTATACATATGAGTTTCTGTGGATTTGTTTCTCTAATGTACCCGGACTAACACAGGCGTCAATAAGAGGAAGTGGTTACAAATACAGCCAGTGGGAGCTGGAACAGGAAGGGACTCCCAGCGGAACTGGCCCATAGCAGGAGGGTCTGCCCAATAGGATCTGAAATTCTAGAGGATACGCAGTCCTTTTTCCTTCCCCCAAAAAGTGTTTTTTTGGGGGTAAGAGAGTTAAATTCGGAAGTGACTCTTTCCCAACTCGACCCCATCATTCTGGTTTTTTTTTTGCTTGCAACCTGATTCATCCCCTCCTCCCCAGGCACCACTAAGAGAAGAGAAGTTTTAGCCCATTCTCCAGAAGAAGAACGCAATCCAGCAGTGCTCATCTGGGCCAGCTGCCCAACTCCTTTGGGCTTAGGAATAATAACATGAGGAGCGAGCCATCAGAAGACAGAGTGGTCCAAGAAGCAAGATTCCCAAACATAATGAAAATACCAAGGTTAAAAATGATGACTGACTCACATGAAGTCAGATCTCCTTCCAAATTCTACTTTACTTAATTAATCCTTTTCTTCACTCCGTGACATAGAGTGGCCTCTGAAAGGAATATGTTAAACCTGCAGAGCCAATTGCCTCCTGGAAGCCAGCAAAAACACAATCCAGAAAGACAGGAAGCAGAAGTTCACTCTGCTCCTCCATCAGTGAGGTGATGTTGAAAAGCCACCATTCCTCCTCTCTATTTCTTGAGAGTTGAGGAGAATATGAGAGTCTGTCTTGTGGTTAATCTCTCTGAGGGAATCTGCAACAAGGGAGCACGGACCTCCACCTTCAAGGTCACCCTGACATGTGGAGGTTTTCCAGCACAGACTTTGCTGTGATGTCAGCTGTCAGTGGGCCAAGTGACAGACAGGAATTGAGCCACCCCTGAGCCTGCCAAACTCAAGGAAAGAGAGCAGATGTTGAGCTACAAATGTGTCCCTTCTAGTTCACACTCCTACCTGGGCACCCAAGATATTTTATAATCTATCCCGCCTTCCTTCATCCATTCATCCATTTGCTAAACACCCACTGATTAGTTAATAGATGCCACACTCTCTTCTAGGCACTATGGCTTGATCCAGAAAAAAATCTGTCACCCTGGCACTTACATTCCAGTCAGTGGTGATACACAAACAAATACTTAGCTCATCCAATGATGATATAGGGCTGTAGAAATAATAAAATCGGGAATGCTTATGGGCCTTCCCACTGTGAAGGTGTTGCAATTTATTTTTTAAGGAAGCCAGGGAAGTCTTTGTTGTCAAGAGGAACTTCTGAGCAAAGACCTGATGTCAAGCAGAGAGGGAGCCATACTGATGTTTTAGGAAGAACACTCCTCCCGTCACAGAAAACAGCAAGTGCAAAGATCCTGGGGCAGGACCATCTAGAACACACTCCAGGAACAGTATGGAGTCTACTGTGGCTGCAGTGGAGTGATGGAAGGGGAGAAATAGCAGGCATAGTAAATGCACTCAGAGATGGGAAAGAGGCCAAATCCCATAGGGTCTTGTTTTCATCTATTCTACAAGAATTCTGGTGTTTACTCTGATGGGAAGCCAACAGAGGAAAAATAAGTCACATCATCTTGACTTTTAGTTTTAAAGCGTTCTTTTGTTTTAAATGCAGAATACATTGGGGGTTGAAGTAACAGAAGCAAGAAAACCCATTACAAGAATCCAGGGGACAGATAAAGGTGGAGGGGACAATTAGCTTCTTAATACACAGGCAGTGCCTGAAATACAACAAGATCAGTTCCTAACTGTGTCATTAAGGACTTGTAGACAAGTTGAAACAGGTGCATACAGTTCTTCTCTAACCTTGTTTCAGTCAAGGAGCTCTGGTGGCATCGTGGGTTACACATTGGGATGCTAACTGCAAGGTCGGTACTTGGAGCCCACCAACTGCACCAAGGGAGAAAGATGAGGCTTCCTGTTCCTATAAGATTTACAGCCTAGGAAACCCAAAGAAGCAGTTCAACTTTGCCCTAGAGCAGTGGTTCTCAACCTTCCTAATGCCGCGACCTTTTAATACAGTTCCTCATGTTGTGGTGACCCCCCAACCATCAAATTATTTTTGTTGCTACTTCATCACTGTCATTTTGCTACTGTTATGAATCGGGTGACCCCTGAGAAAGGGTCATTCGATCCCCAAAGGTGTCGTGACCCACAGGTTGAGAACTGCTGCCCTAGAGGGTCTCCATGACTTGGAATGGAGTTGACAGTGAATTTGGTTTGGTTTTGGTTAGTGCCAGAAAA
>NW_022103915.1:53414350-53427189 GCF_000313985.2 Echinops telfairi
TGGGAATTATGTACGGACAACCAGGAAAGGAGGAAGATCCAGGACATAAGGGACAATTCTAGCATTCACAGTTCTAATCAAAGGAATTTCCATGTTTGCTGAATTCTTGTCCGCTTCACTCAGTTCCAAAGAAAGGAGTATGCAGACCAGGCTTCCGTCTCTTGTGTGGTCTTGATATGTTTCTAGTTTTCAAAAAGAAAGAGGAAATGGGGGAAATGTTTTAAAGCATGTTTCTGGGCTTTGTTAATTCATTGTTTCGTGTCACCAGTGGCCAAAGGAACCTTGATTTGCTTCTCGGCGACCTAGTAAAGGCTGGACATAACAAAAGATTCGTCCTGTGCCATTTTCATGGGCATCAGAGTAAATCAAGAAAGTGCCAACAGTAGACAAGCAAAGGGGTACTCTGAAAGAGGATACATAACCTGGAGTTTGGCAAAACCATGGCTGTGATGGTGAAATAGACAAAATGAAGCTCAAGAGCCAAAGTCCAGCAAAATCAGCCTCAAGGGAGTCTCAGCAACTGACTCTACATTATGTACATACTGCTTGTCACAGGTATAGCTACTTACACAAACTCCCTGCCATTAAGTCGATTCCGACTCATAGCAACACCATAGGGTTGGCCCAGAATTGTCCCAGTGGGTTTCTAAGACTGTGAATTTTTCTGGGAGTAGAAAGTCTCATCTTTCTCCCACAGAGGGGCTGGTGGTCTTGAACTGCTGACCTTAAGGTTAGCATCCCAGCACAACCACCACGCCATCAGGGTTCCTAAAGCTATTATAGAAAGATTTAACTCCTAAGAATATGATAAATACTAATACAAAATAAACTAACCAAGAGGAATAGAGCTCAATTAAGGCCACTTGGATCTATAATGTTTAGTATTGTTACAAGACAAAACGATCAGAAAGTTATACCTGAGGATTCAGGAAGCAAAATAGCTAGATTTGCTGAAAAACCCAGTGAATGTTTGGAAATTATCTCCCTTCAGAACTTCCAGTATATTATAACCTGTCATCAAATTTACACTTCATCTCATGATCTTCAAATTAGCAGCATGGGCAGCACCTGGTCACTTGGTAGAACTACAGAGTCACAGGCCAGCCCCAGACTTCCTAAATGAGAATCCCCATGTTAATAAGAACTCCAGGGAATTCAAGGGCACATGAAAGACTGTGGAGCTCTGGTGTAGACCACTGTTGTTACTTTTCCAAGCCTCACTGACGGATCGGTGAAAGGAAAGGAAAGGGCAGGGTGGCTGTCCACCATCAGATTAGCAGGGACATGCACATTTAAACTGGTCTTCTCAGATTGCAACTGAAAATCCAGGAAGCCTTTCAGTTTGTTATACAAATGCAGATTGGTGACGGAGGAATTTAGAAGGAAGGCATGAGTCCGTAATCTAGTCCAGTCCCAGACTAGCTACCACGAAAGAAATGGAAATGACGGTCAAAGAGCAACCATTCAATTGTGGTAACTAGAATTTCCCAATGCATGGAAAATATGGACTCGAGAGGACTTCGGAAACATTCACATTTTTGCCAAAGCTCCAGTGGCCACGCCTCACACCAGCAGGAGTAGTTCCAATTCCTCGCCATCTCCTATAGAAAGACTGTCAAGCCAACAGTCTAGCCAAGCCCGAGAGCAGAATCCAAGAACTAGGTGTCCTCAGCCAAACCCGTCTCGGGTGCCTTCAGTTTTGGAAGTCCTTTCTGGAGAGACCGCGTTCTCTGAGACCACAGGGTTGAGCAAGCGGGGAAAGTCAGACCATTATCCCATATCTTTTCTGTCCAACCACAATGATGGGGGCAGCTTGCAGTAGGTTACACAAAATTGTCATCAAGGTTGAAGCAGAAAAATGCCCGTTACACAATAGTGACGTGACCCTGTGCAGTCACTCAAGCGAGGGAATTCGACCGCACAGAACTGACTTAAGCAGCTTGTGCCAGCCGTGCAACTTAACGGGCAAGTACCCTGAAGATGTTAGCTGTGTGTAACGCAGAGAAGCCTTGCAAGAGGACCAGGAGAAAAAACATTCTGCCAACATTTAAAGCACTCCCTTAGATCAAGGAACACGGGTGGCACGGTGATTAAATACTGTCTGCTAACCAAATGGTTCATGGTTCAACCCACAAGTCATCCCCTGGGATCAAGATGTGTCAGTCTGCCTCCAGAAAGATCGCAATGTAAGGGATCCGATGGGGCAGTTCTACTCTGCCCTGGAGTCAACATCGACTCCACAGCATAAACCCACCACCGCCTCATGTCAGGCACTGTACTCAGTACACTTCATGCACTTTCACATTTATGGTTGAGGGAACTGTGGTAGTTACATAATCTGGTGTCAGTTTGAGGATTGGGAGTGTAGGGGTGGAGTCTAGACTGTTAATCAGGATATAGCCAATGAGGCCTCTATGTGGGCATGGCCTTCCCTTAAGGATTCTGGGAATTCCTGGTATTGTCCTTCTTGGAGGTGGGTGACATGCTGTGTCTCCACCCTTGGAGAATCCCTCCTGACAAGGATGACTCCCTGTGAGACATCCCTGAGGAGAAGCCACATGGACCTACCCTGATGCAGCCCTGGGTGCTGGAGAAGCCACGTGGAGACCCCTGCCAGTGCGGAGATGCTTACAACGCCACTGGATTCAAACACTTTCCACACACTGACATGTGATTGTCCTGTATTCGGCATCACTGCATGTGTTTCGTAGTCTAAAGAGGACTTTATAGATTGGTATCAGACATATGGACTAATATCAGACTTGTGGGCTTGGATTGGACTGGGTTGTGATACTTTCTTAATGTATAATTACCCTTCATATAAAACTCTCTCTTATACACATATGTTTCTATGAATTTGTTTATCTAGTCTACCCAGACTAACAAAGGAACCAAGGCTTGTAAAAGTTCAGTAACTTGTCCAAAGCCACACAGTGAGTGTAGCGCCATAGTTCAAACTCAGGTTGCTTGACTCCATCGCCTTACACGTAATCCCTAAAGGGCCCCACTCTCGTTCTCGCCTGCCCGCCTTCCCAACATGAAGGGTGACAGTGAGAGGATTCATACAGCAGCCTTCTTGGCCAATTTAACAATGGCCTGTTTGGCTGTACGAGTGTTTATGTTTTTAAAAGAACTTGGTAAGAATACTTCTTTTGGATATCAACTAAGCACACAAAATCATTGTCATGGCTGTGAAAAATGGCGATTGTTCATACTGACTTGACTCGTACAGGGACTGATTTAGAGCCTGCAGCACATTTTATACCAAAAAGGAAGCGGAACCTGCCTCTTCAAAGCCACTTGGTCGGTGGACTTGGGCTTCCAACCGTTCCCCTCACAATGTGGCTATGTGGAAGCACCGCTGTGCCACGGAGGGTGTTTTCATAGGGTCGATGGGAAGGCGCCAAAACAGAACCCAAGCAGTTTGGGTAGAAACAGCAGGCACTGCCGGAGCAAGCAGACACATTCTCGCCAGTTTTAAGAAGAGATGTCCAGCACACAGTTGCAATGTCCTTGGGAAGGGTCAGTGGGTGTCTGCTCCTTTCTGAGACACTATGAGGGGCAGTGGCTGATTTAAAAGTCAGCAGGAAGGCCGCTTGCCACCCAGACGCTATTATTGGACCAGGAGAGACCTTGGTATCTGGCTGGTAGAGCTGCCAAGTCCACCCTGCCTGTGACTGCAGGTGCTGGCAGCAGTCAGAGTGGCTCCCCCAGGAGCCACTGTCCTCCCCCAGGAAGAGGAGAATGCAAGGAAATACCATGTGGACATCTTGCCAACTTCCGGCAGCAAGCTTGCCAGGGGCCAAGTCTCAGACCAGTGTGTTGTAGAGAAGAGTCAAGGGATACTGATTTTGAGGTCTCACTTGAATCCTGGGACACGTGGTCAGGGTTAGAGGAGGTTTTTCTCATAAAGTTCTCAGTCAAGATAACTTCATCATTGAGGACACACACAGGGTCTCCCAAATAATGCATCTGAGAATCAATAGAAGACCTTTCTACACATTTTGCAGATCACAAGGGGAAGAAGGAAGCATTATGCTATTATGGGAAGAGCGGGTGACACCTTTAAACACCCAGATTAAATAGCACCTTTAATCGGGCTGGAAATTCACAGCCTCACACTGAGCAGTTGTGGCAGAGGTAGGAGAGACATGAACAATGTCTAATCAGAGCAGAGTGTGGGTTTGTTTTTTTTACTCCACAGGATGAAGAAACCTTACTGGAAAACTATGATTAAAAAGAACAGAGAGTTCCTAAGCAGTGGTTCCCATAAGAAGCCAGTAAAAAGAAAGAAAGCAGGAAAAAAAAACCCACCTCCCAATTCAGAAAACTTTCAAAGAAGATACAATTAAGTTTCATGTAAGAAAATGTCGTCTCATTGAAAGTCTGGCTGTTGGTAATTTCTTCCAAGAAGCCTTCTATTTGGTCAGGCAAGTGCCTGGCCCTTGCTCAGCCACCAGCGTTAGGGAAGCTCCAGACTACTTCCACAACTCCTCTGAACCGGGCGTTCTCCACCTGCACAAAGAGACGCGCGTGCTCCCAGGATTGCGCATGTCTGCAGATGCCGTCCCGCCAGGAGAAGGTGCCTACGGATCTCCAGAGCATGACTAGTCGATCTTTTCCAGAAGTGAAACTAAAACTAGATATTGTTGTTGTGAGGTGCCGCTGAATCGGGTTCTGACTCTTAGTGACCCTATATTATGTTGGAGTGCATTGTTTAGCAAAACATAAGTAACGATAGATAGATGCATGCACATCTGTACACACACGGGGAGGTCTCAAAATTTTACTGAAAAGATAATAAATGTTTAGAAGACCCCTTGTACATGGATGTTGATGTTTATTTATTTGTATGTACAGATATAAAAATAAATATATGTGCATTATATATGTATTTATATGTGTGCATCTATAAATAGATACATATCTAAATATATATGCATATATAAATACATGTTATATAGAAATATATACACAAACACACACGTATGTATACGTACATACATACATATACCAGGGAGGTGTTAGGATGCAATATCATTAAAATTAACCAGCTAAAATGTGTGTAAAATAATTTGTCCATCTCACAGATACTTATTAGCCCAAGTCAACGGAAGGCATTGTATTAGGTGTTGAAGAAGAGCTAAGTCTCATGTCCTAAAAGCTAAGCAGTGAAAAGGGAGAGAAGATAGACCACAGAAAAAGTGATGTATTTGATTTATGGTATTGATCAAGAGTATTGAATACACCATGGAGGGCCTGAAGAACAAACAAATTTGTCTTGGAAAAGTACAGCCAGAGTGCTCCTTAGAGGCGAGGGTGACAAGACTTGTTCTCCTTGGACAGGTCATCAAGGAGAACCAGTCCCTGGACAAGGTCATGGTACCGTGAAAAAATAAGAAGACCCTTAACAGGATGGACTGGAATCGTGGCTACAACAAGAAACTCAAATGTGACAACTGTCAGCAGAGCACAGGACTAGACACCATCACTTGGTGGTCTCTAGAAGGCTGCTCTCAGTTGGAGCTGACTAGCTGTCACCTCACAGCAACAACGCTTTAAACAATGCACACAAGTCACTCCATGCTTTACAGCAAACTGTGCCAAGTACCAAATGCCATTGATTGGGTTTGTGGACTGCTTAACTTATAAAGACATATTGGTTTGGGTTTTGTTTTGCGGAGGGTTTTCCCAACAGTTTTATGGCATATAATTCATATATCATACAATTCAATAATTCAACCACAGCAAGAAGAGTTGTACAATCATCACACAATCGGTGTTAGAACATTTTCTTCATTCTTGTACTGATCGTCATTAACTCTCCATTCCCCCCCCCCACCCCCACAACCTCCCCTGCCGAACCTGCAAGGAACCATTCATCCAGTTACTGCCTCTGTAGATTTACCTGTCCTGCATTTCATATACAGAAAAATATTTCTTTAAAAACTAACAATAATAATATTGTTTTTTGGGCCAATTTTGCCCCGTGAATCCCATAAATGCAAGAAGTTCCCATGGAGAACAGTGGCAAGGCTTCGATCACTCGTCCTGTGGGAATCTGGTCATTTGGAAACCCAGGAGACAGGCTGGAGGTAGACAAGTCAAGGAGACTGAGCCCTATGGAAAGAAAAGAAAAAGCTTTGGATTCAATTCGCTGAAAATTAGTCTTTTTATTCTTGGACTAAACGAGTTACCGTGGATTTTGAAGAATGTTCTCAACCATTGCAGACTTATGCTTAGCTCCAAGCACACTATAAAACTGCATTATGTTTCTCTGTTTCTTCATCTTTGGACGTGATGCTGGCCAACCTCTATTTCCAGTCATGTCCTCAAAAAGAAAAGGGGGGGGGAGAAAGAAAAGAAAATTGAGGTAAGATAACATTACCAAAGATTTCCAACTCTTGAGCAAGCAAGATTGACCTCCTTCCTGCAGTAATATATCATTAACTTGCCAACATCTGGGCTGGGAGGTGTAGGATGTTTTGAATCAAACTTCAAAGGTCAAGGGTAAGCAAGGACCTAGAATTACTATTGCATCTAAAATTATTTTACAGCTTTCAAAAGAACATGGAAAAAATGATTGCAATTCTCAAAATTATATGCTGCCTTTGGGAAAAATACACTTCTGCGTCTAGGGAGTGCCTAGGTAATGTAAGCAAGGCCAACCATTTTCCACATCACGGTCGGTGCCAGACAGGAGATGTGAAGAGCTGGGCCTCACCTCCGAGTCCCCACCTGTTGTCCGAAATTAGCATGTGGGCGTACAGCATCTTCTCCCACAAGTAGACACCCCTTCCCATTTCTTCCATTACCTTCTTGTTCCCGAAGCTTGCAGTCCTGAGTCATTTCTCACTCTGCTGTTCCCACATGATTTATTTGATAATTACCTAATGCATTTTTATACCATATCAGACACTGGGCAGGGTAGTAGAATTATAATGGCCTCCCTTTTCCCAGAGCCACAGTCTAGTCATGGAGACTAATAAATAAACAACCCCAGCCCAGCAGTGTTTCTAAGAGTATGAGCTCAACTAACTTTAGTTTGAAATCTGGAAGTTCGCCATCATAGCAAGCACTTGGGATGGTTTTTTGTGTCTACCAAAATTTGAGAACTACTCTTTACAGAGAAGTTAGGGTTAAAGTGGGATGCCATTATTCTCGGTAGGGTGATAAAAGAGGGACATGTGAATGACCATGAGCCCAGATGAAAATTAAAAGATTGTCAAGAGAATGTTTCTGGAGAGAATGAAGTCTAAATTGAGAGCAGCAAAATAATTAGCCCAATTTTGGGAGAAGAGGTTGTGGGAGAGAGAAGGTAAATGCAAAACGAAGTGACATATTGCGGTGAGTTCCTGTGAGCATGCCTTTCACAGGTGAAGAGCTCTAAGGGGGCTGAGCAATACAGGAAAGATGGGTTGGAGAGGTAGATTGGAACCAGGTCACCAAGAACTACTGAGCATCATTGCAGAATCTGGGTCTTTTCTGGCAGGCCTGGGGAAATTATTGAAGGGTGACTACGGTGACAGGAGAGAATTAGCATCACAGGTTTGTGCTGCTCTTAGAGGGAACGCCCGCCGGGTGTTCTCTATGAGTTGAGATAGACAGGGGGTTGCTAGGACACCTCCAAGGTAAAGAATCCTTTTCCAGATCTCTTAAATTCATCCCTCTTTCCAGTTCCACAGACACACCTATGCCCAGGTTCTTAAACTCCGCAAGCCTGAATTACAGCACCATTTCTCCAAGTACCTTGTCCTCTGTCTGTGGAAAATGTCAAAATTACCACTGATTTCATCCTGTTCCTCCTCTGATTGCCTGTGACTAAATTTCTCTTCCTAACATTCAAGGACTTCTTTATCCTAATTTCTCATCTCTATTCTTCCTCACAACAAGGGTCCTCGTGCTTTCTTAACACCGCAGGGACAGCACCCCTTGATGAAAATATGTACTCTCGAGTTTTAACATTCAATTACATCACATATTTAAGCCTATTAGCTTTAATTTTAGAGTGTTAGATATCAGCAAACAATCCAGGAAAGATTTTTGTGAGAGTAAAGCTTCTCTCTAAGCTACCAAACTCATGTGTGGCATAAAAAAATTTCCCAACAAAGTATATAATAAGCTAAAATAGTTTGGGAAAATTTTTTATGCCACACATGAGTTTGGCAACAAATGTACAAATGTGCTTGACACAATGGATGGATGTATGGATTGCAATAAGAATTGTACGAACCCCCAATAAAATTATTTTTTTTTAATTTAAGACACTTTTTTAAAAGTTTCTATCTTGGCCCCAAAATACAAGTTTGTGTCTTAAAATATTCAGAGTTGATTTCATGAACTGTTACCTATTTTGTTCTATTTCAGGTAGCTACCCAAAGGTGTCCCCACCCCATCCCTAAACAAGACACCATCTGGAATACTCCATTGCCACGTTGAGGGGTCAATGCTACTGTATTAAATTCCCTCTTAAATGTCTGCCTACCTACTGTGAACTCAAGCTCTTTAAGGAAAAGCGGCAGTCTTTTCCCAGCCACCATCAAAGTGATGGGTCCTAATATCATCCCTCTTCCCCAGCTCAGACACTAGGGAGGCAACCATTTATCCAGTCCAAGTTTAAGTGAAGATACCAGGGCTTCTCCCACTCTTCTTGGTGGGCTTATGGAACTTGTGTAAGAAATATTTTCCGAATGTCTAGACTGAGATTTCCTTTTTTCATTGACATCAAGTCAGCCATTGAAAATTCAGGGTTAGTTATGAGATATTTGTGCAACACGTCTTAAAAAGTATACAAACAGAGAACGAGATCTTTTATTTTTAAAAAAGAGGATAACCTTCACCTAAGTAATAGCCAGTATCATGGATTCCTTGTTCCTTTTTGAGTAGCAGCTTGTTAATAAATAATTAACCAAAACATCCATCAGTTAAAATGTGTAATTCAATGGTTTTCCTATATTCACAGTGTTATGTAACTATTACCATGATCTAATTTTAGAACACTTTGGTCCCTTTTTTCACCTTTATATTGACAAATAATATCCCACCGTATGGATGTACTGTATTTGTTTATCTCTTCATCCGGGGAAGAAATGATGAAGTAAAAAAGCTTAACCAAAAATGTCAAAGGGCAGCGTGAAAAGACAGTAAAATACTATCATGAGATGTGCAAAGACCAAAAAGGAAGAACATCCTCAGCATATCATAAATTTTTTTTAAAAAACCTCTAAATTCAGGCCTTGAGTTGTAATCTTGAAAGATTCTATGGACAAAATATTGAATGAGGCATGAAGCAAGCATCCAAAGAAGATGGAAAGAATACACAGAGTAATTGTAACAAAAAGAACTAGTCCACATTCAACAATTTCAAGAGGTAACATATAAGCAAAAACCTATGGTAGAGAACAAAGAAGTCCTATTAGTCACAAAAAATAGGATCCAGGGATTGATGGAACACCAATCAAAATGTTTCAACAAGCTGATGAAGTCTTGGAAGATCTTACTAATCTATGCCAGGAAATTTGGGACACAGCTACTTGGTCAAATGACTGAAAGAGATCCGTATTTCTACTCATTCCAGAGAAAGGTGACCCAACAGAATACTCAAATTATAGAACAATATCATTGATATCACATACCAGTAAAATTTTGCTGAAGATCATCCAACAACAGTTGTAGCAGTACATTGACAGGTTGCTGCTGAGATTCGGGCCAGAATCAGAACAAGACATCGATAACATTGCTGGTGTCAGATGGACTTTGGCTGAAAGCAAAGAATACCAAAAAGATGTTTACTTGTGTTTTATATGCTAAGGGATTTTTGACTGCATGGACTATAACGAACTATGGATATCCTTGAGAAGAATTGGAATAATCAAAGAAAAAGACATTGTGCTCATGTGGAACTTGGGCATGGATAATCTAAGAATAAGACATTGTGCTTGAGTAATCCAAGAACAAGACATTGTGTTCATGTGGAACTTGGACGTGGATCAAAGGGAAGTTATGAGAAAAAAACAAGGGAATATTGCAAGAACAAGGGGAAGTTATTAGAAAAGAACAAGGTAACAGTTTAAAATCAGGGAAAGTGTGCACCAGGACTGTATCTTCTCTTCATACTTATTCAATCTGTATGCTGAGCAAATAATCAGAGAAGTTGGATTCTATGAAGAGGAATGTAGCATCAGGATTGGAGGAAGGCTTATTAACACCCTGCAATAGGTGGTTGACACAACCTTGCTTGCTGAAAATGAGGGGGACTTGAAACACTTGCTGATGAAGATCAAGGATTGCAGCCTCTGTATGAATTCAACTCCATGTAAAGAAGACCAAAACACTCACAACTGGACCAATAGATAACATCATGATAAATGGAGCAAAGGTTGAAGTTGTCAAGGATTTTGTCTGGCTTGAATCCACAATCAGTGCTCATAGAAGCAGCAGTCAAGAGATCAAATGGTAAATCTGCTGCACAAGACTTCTTTAGAGATTGGAATACAAAGGTTACTTTGAGGACTAAGGACCACCTGACACAAGCCATTGCATTTGCCATTGTGCCATATGCATGTGAAAGTTGGGCATTGAATCAAGAAGACAGAAGAGGAATCGGTACATTTGAATTTGGTGCTGGAGAAGAATATGGTAAGCAACCTAAGAACAAACAATTAGAAGAAGTATGGCCAGAGTGCTCTTTAAAGGCAAGGATCGTGAGACTTCATCTTACATACATTGGCTATGTTGTCGGGAAAGACCAGGCCCCACAGAAGGCCATCATGTTTGGTAACGGAGAGGGACCTCAAATGAAAGGAAGGTTGTCAAGGAGATGGATTGACACAGTGGCTGCAACAATGGGCTCACATATAGGAACAATTGTGAGGATGGCTCAGGACCAGGCAGTGTTCTGTTTTGTTCATGAAGTCGCTACGGGTCAAAACTGACTGGATGGCACCTAACAGCAACAACGCCGGGGGTTCTTAGTGACAGGAGGCCTACTGAAATCAAGGAGAATTGGGTTTGGGAGGTAATATGGATTTTGATACTATTGGTGGCAGGATTGGTAAGGCGAGGCCTGTTTTCCTTTATTTTTTAAGATTCATGCACCTACCCCCACCCAGCAACAGCAGGTAATACAACTGGGATATGAGCTTCCCAAGAAATCTGAGAGGTTGAAAGTGTTGATGGATGATCTGTGTCCCATTGGCCATGAAAGTGTAAAGGCATGAACACTGGAAGGAGAAAAAAAATTCACTGAGCGTACTAGTAATGTTTCTTCCAATGCATCTAACTCGCATTCCTTGTTTGAAAGTTGTAAATAAGTATAAAATACAGCGAAGATTTTTGCAGGGAATGTTGCAAATACCAACAAGACAAAGACACCGTAGATTTTTAGATTCAGAAACCAGAAATGAGAGCGGTGGGGAGCAGAAAAAACACGAGTGCTTTCTCCAGTCTAGTCTTAAGTGATTTCAAATAAGGCTTCCACCACGTCCCTTGGCAGGTTTACGGAACCTGTGTAAGAAATATTTTCTTGACATTCAGGCTGAGTTTTCCTTTTCTCAATTTCATCATGTCAGGCACCTCTGGTACACCACCCGAAACAGCTTCTCTCCTTATTTAGTTTGAATTCAGTCCTCAAGGACCTGCTGATGGCTATTATACCCCCGTTTTTCTCTCTTCTTCCAAGTCAAGCATGGTTGCGCCTCAATCCCTCCTCTTCAGTCAGTTACTATGCTTTTGAATTTCAGTTCTTGGAATTCTGTGCAGTACATTCACATCTTTCGAATTCGTGGGACCCCTCACTGCATGAGTCATAAGAGTTCACTCTATGGCGCTGAAGCAACTGGCCACCTGGCAACTGGCATTTTCCACTGGGTGGGAAGTCCAGAGTAGACTTTAAATGTTAGTGGGGGGAGGGGACTGCTTTCCATGACCAACCACAGGTGGTTTTCAATCTCACTGCTTTCCAAGTACTGAACCGCCATCCTGTTGAATGTCTGTCATTTGGATGATTGTTTTCCTTTCTCTCAGGCAGCAGAAATAAGCAAGCTCTTTCCCTGGCTCGCTCAATGTTCCCAACAGTTTATCTGGCCTGGTGCAGCCTTTTACAGCTAAGGCCGGCCAAGTTTACAAGTGCACAAATTCTTTCAGAGTTTTGCTAGTGGACCCTGCCTATTTCTGAAACCCCAGAGGTAGTCTATGTTTTTCATGTCTTCCTCTGGCTCAGCAGATTCCCAGACACAAACTTAGAGCTGGTTGTTATGCACGCCCTAGACTCTTAAAAAACAACTGAAAATATGTGACAATTTCGATTTAATCTTGAGAAGGGTGTTCTCTAGAAGAGTCAGTAATTCTGGGATTCCAACAGTATCTAAGTACTTACACACTAGGACACAGAATATGTTTCACAATCAGCTCAACACTGCTCCTAACTGAACCTTTTGTACTACTTCCTACCCTTGATTTTTATGAGTGAAATATACTCATATCTCACAATCATTTTAGTTCGATTAATTCATAATGTGATAGAACCTGGGCTGAAATGTATCTCTGCCCTATGGGTAAAGATTCCACAAACAAATGAAAATCCTAAGAAATGCTACATGGTCAGGGATGATACAGTTAGTTCATTAAAGAAGTAAAATACCAGTGAACCGTGATGCCCGTGAAGCGTAATAGATACCTTATTGCATACTTTCTCTGATAATGTCAGATATCCACTACAAGCAGGTTTGCTACAATCTGCATACTTTCTCTGATAATGTCAGATATCCACTACAAGCAGGTTTGCTACAATCTGCATGCGTTCTCTGATAATGTCAGATATCCACTACAAGCAGGTTTGC
>NW_022103915.1:53427289-53464879 GCF_000313985.2 Echinops telfairi
TTCTCTGATAATGTCAGATATTCACTAAAAGCAGGTTTGCTATAATCTGCATACTTTCTCTGATAATGTCAGATATCCACTACAAGCAGGTTTGCTACAATCTGCATACTTTCTCTGATAATGTCAGATATGCACTAAAAGCAAGTTTGCTACAATCTCTGCTTGAAAGAGTATGTTTAAAAACTAAAGTTACATATGTGAAGACTATTTCTTTTCAAAGAAGAATTCACATTTTCCTCTAATTCCCACAGCACTGGAAAAAGTATATTTGTCTCATTCGTTTAAGTTCCAAGCACACATATAAGGCCAAGATTCCAGAACGGAGTCCACCTTCTGCCATACTGAGTTATTTTCATGTCAAGTGTTGTCACCTTAGCTGAAAAATAACTCTAAAGGTGTCACCGCCATGTGACACCCTTCAAAGACTACATTTGGGTGATTGTAAGCTCCTGAATCAGAATTTGGATCTAAGCTTCCTTACCACGCATTGCATACGATGGCTTCAGGACATGTAAATTAAGGCACAGGCGATGCTTGTAGTAGAAATTCCAGGTATTCTGGGTGGTCCTTTGAACTGAATACAACCTCTTATTTTATTTTAAATTATACCATGAAGACTTTCTATTTGCTCTCTAAACAAAGAGGGGATCACAAAGTCGGGTGCAGAATAATGCAGAGCCTGATGTTGGCTCCGCTAGTGGGGCCTACAAAGTAATCATCCTGGGTAAAGAGAGAGGACTGGCAGGGCAGGGCAGGGGAAAGGATCAGCAGAAAAACAAAACTCACTTGAATGCGTTTCCAAGGACAATATCATGTTCAGGTAAGATAAGTGACAAAATGGGATATAAAATTAGTATTCTAGAATGAAAGGGACTTTTACAGAGCACTTCATACAATCCCTTTCTTTTCCAGATCCAGAAATTGAATCCAAGAGGGATTAAAAGACTTGCCCGAATCCATAAAACCAGTCTTATACAAACCACTGCTGCAGTGGTTTGCGTGTTGCTATAATGCTGAAAGCTGTGCCACTGGTATTTTAAATTCCAGCAGAATCATCCATGATGAACAGGTTTCAGCAAAACTTTCATACTGAGAAAAGGAAGGAGGACTAGATAATCCACTCCTAGGCATCAGCCACTGAAAATGTTAGGAATAGAAGAGCAACATTGTCTTACCTAGTAAAAGAAGATGAGGCCTGAGAGGGGGGTAGGGGAAATTACAACTGGTTGTGATGATGGATTCACAACTCTTTTAAAAAGTGATTTAACTATAGAAGTGCATGATAGGTGAATATTACATCCAAAAAAAACTACTTAAAAAACAAACAAACCAAATTTGACCTATGATTACCGTGGGTGAAGGAGGAAGAATTTTGGGTTATGGGGCATTGAGTTTATTTTAATAGTGCTGGGACAATTTGGAGAGGGATATTAATAATGGCTGTACAACCCATAGAGTAAATCAATGCCACTGAGTTATACATGTAAAAGTTGGAGAATGATTTGTTGCGTATATTTTTGCCAAAATTGAAAGAAAAAGTGGCATGCATAACAATGAGTACAAGGAAGAAGAAAATGTTCTAAAATTGATGATGCTAAAGATTATTCGACCCATCTTGATATGATTGAACTATTGAGTTGTATGATATGTGGATGACGTGCCAATAAAACTGTTTTTAAAAAAGAAGAAGATGAGCCTCTTAGACTAGAAGGCACTCAAAATGTCAAAATATGACTCAGAATAATTGCTTCCTAAAGTTAAGTTAGCCTAGTGCTGCAGGTGGAATAATGCTTTGAGGCCCTTCACTTTCTGATGGGGCCTGACTCAACATAAGGAAAACAGCCACAGACATCCACTCATAATGGGAATGTAAAATACACAAACTATGTATCTAGGAAATCTGAAAGCCATCAAAAAGAAATGAAATGCATAAAGATCAATATCTTAGACATAAACTGAACTGGATGGATACTGCCCACTAGAACTGGGCAAACACATGGTTTACTATCTCAGGAATGACAACTTCAAAAAGAATGGCACTGCATTCAAAATGATTTTTTTTAAAAAAAGAACATTTCACGATCTGTCTTGAAGAACAATACTATTAGTTATGGGATTAATAGCTATGCATCTACAAGAAAATATAGTTAATAAAAATATTATTCACATTTACACACTAGTCGCTAAAACTAGTGATGAAAGAAATTGAAGAATTCAATCAATTTATTCAGTCTGAAACTGATCAAACATGCAATCAAGATGCATTGATGATTACTGGCAATTGGAATGCAAAAATTGAGAGGAAGAATCAATAGTTGAGAAATGTAGCCTTGATGATAAAAAAACAGAGCTGACAACACGATATAATTGTGCAAGGTCATGGACAACTTCATAGCAAATACCATTTTTCAACAACATAAATGGTGACTATGCACATGGACCTCAAACTGACTACAGTGTGGGGCGAGGCAAAGGAGAAACTCACACTCCCCCAAACAAGGTCAGGGGCCAGCTGTGGAACAGATCGTCAATTAAGCTGAAGAAAATTCAAGCAAGTCCAGGAGAGCTAAAATATCACTTTGAGTACATCTCACCTTAATTTAGAAACGATCTCAAGATCAGACTTCATGCATTGACCATTCATGACCAAAGACCTGAGGAATTATAGGAAGACAAGTATATCATACATGAAGAAAGACAAGAAAGCAAGAAAAGGCCAAAGTAGATGTCAGAAGTGGCTCTGACAATGAGCAGCCCGAGAAAACAGAGTAAAACACTGTAACGAAATGTGCAAAGACCTAGAATTAGAAAACCAAAGGGGAAGAACACGCTCAGCCTATCTGACACTGAATGAGCTGAAGAGAAAATTCAAGCCTTGGGTTGCAATCTTGAAAAATTCTATGGGCAAAATATTGAAGGACACAAAGCATCAAGAGAAGATGGGAAGTCCCTGTACCAAAATGAACTAGTGAACATTGCACCATTCCAGGAGGGAGCGTATGAGCAAGGCTCACTGGTCCTGAAGAAAGACATTCAAGCTGCTCTGAATGTGTCAGCCAAACAAGGCTCTGGGAATTGATGAACACCAATTGAAATGCTTCCACAAGTTGCCGAAGCCCTGGAAGCACTCACTCATCTATGCCAAAAAGTTCGGTAGACAGTGCTTGACCATATGACTGGAAGAGATCTGTATTTACACCCCTTCCAAAGAAAGGTGACCCACCCAACAGAATACTCAAATTACAGAACGTCATGGACATCACAGGTCAGTAAAATTATGCTGAAGATTGACCAACAACGGTTGCAACAGTACGTTGACAGGGAATTGCCAGAGGTCCAGGCTGTATTCAGAAGAGGATGAGGACCAGAGGATAGCATTGCTGCCGTCAGCTGGGTCTTGGCTCCAAGCAGAGACTACCAGAAAGCAGTTTACTTTTAGGGCCAGAGTGTTCCTTAGAGGCAAGGATGGGGAGACTTTTTACGTACTTTGGACATATTGTCAAGAGAGACCAGTTCGTGGGGAAGGACATCATGTTTGGTAAAGTGGAGGGGCGGTGAGAAGGAATAGGCCCTCAATGAAATGGATTGACACAATGGCTGTAACCAGGGGCTCAGGCATAGGAGCAACTTTAAGGAGGTGTAGGACAGTGCAGTGCTTAGTTCACAGGGTCTCTGTGGACTGACTCAATTGCACCCAACAACAATGACATTGCCAGTTGAATAAATGACCTTCACAGGAACCCAAGGGCTTCCCATTCACTCAGATTTTTAAAGACTGAGTAGGAAAAACATTTGGCGATATCTAACTCAAAGGAAGTCTAACCCTCATGCTTTACATAATATTATTTAGTTCTTCTTGTAAGTCAGATGTGAGATTTTATTACTCTTCATAATACCCACTAAGATTTTTGTCTTAAAATAGTCTCTATTCTACCACAAGAGAAAAAAATGTAAAACAACGTCCATGACTAGGATGGTAAATAGGATAACAGGCTGTCCATGAAGGAAAGCCACTGGGTGAGCCAATTAAACTGTTGATGTGAGTGAATGAACACACAAAACTTTCTGGGCACAGAGCTACTCTGCCATGTCTTGGGGAGCAAAGAGGATCTGCAGACAAAGAACAGTTGCTATTGCTCCTGGCCACAGTCTCATTTGGGTGCTGTAGCTATACAGCAAACAAAACAAGAGGCAAGAAGTAGATGCCAGAGGAGAACAGACCCTAACTGTATAATTTCTCATATTCCGAATGAGCAATAACAGGTTTTTCCTTTTTCTCGTGAATCTCAATGTTTCCTGCATCTCCCAGAACGTATTCATGTGGGTGTCAAATAGGGGGACGACCCAGGTGGAGATCATTAGGGAGGCCCAGAAGAGGTTGTGGGACCATTTCCTATGCCTCAGCGACTCAAGACGTGCATCCTTTCCTCGGGTCTCTGTTTCCTCCAAAAGGACCCTCGTGTCCTGAGACTCATGACAAAGGTCGAAGGCAGGGAGGGTGAGTATTCTAGCCTCTTGCCTGCGTCCTGGCAGCATTGCTGACCAGGGCTTTCTCCCCATTGGATAGGGGACAGAAACTGGCTTCACTGTTCATTTCAGTAGAGAATTTCTGTTCATTGTTTTTAATGACACGTGGCACAAAAGATAAAACCGATTTGCCATCCCTGGCTTAAGGCAGGATCACAATGAAAAGAGCAGCAGGTTTCAACCGTGGGTCGCGACCCCTTTGGGGATCAAAGGACCCTTTCACAGGGGTTACCTGATTCATAACACTAGCAAAATGACAGTAATCAGTAGCAATGAACATCATTTGATGATTGGGGGGTCACCACCACATGAGGAGCTGTATGAAAGGGTCAGCGCATGAGGGAGGTTGAGAACCACTGCTCTAGAGGGAGACTTTTGAACCACCAAAGATTCCAATGGCTCAAGGGTCTTGGACAGTAACGTGCAAAGCTATCAGCTACAGAGTTGACATTTTACCCTTGAAATCATACCCTCTAACGGAGAAACCGTCTACATTTGCCAAGATAAGAATGCCTTTCAGAACACTATACCCTACCTAGGTCTATAGACCTATGGCTTCAAGTACTCCACAGTCTCACTCTACACTCCTTTAACTGTACAGCGCTCAAATTTTAGTGGTCATCAGATTTACCTGGAGTGCTTGGTAAAGCACAAATTTCTGGGTCCTGCCATCAGAACTTGTACTTCAGTGTGTCTGGGGTAGACACAAGAATTGCAGAAATCCTAGGTGTCGCATATATTGTGGATCCAAGGACCACACTTTGAGGAGAAGTGCCACAACCCATTGTGTTAGCAATCTACCTTCACTCTTACCCTCCCCTTAACTCACTCAAAATACGTGCCGAAGGTCACCAAGGTCTAAAACAGAAAGTGCAGGGGTTTTCGCCTGTCTCTCGTTCCCGTGGCTTTGCTGCAGTACTTGGCACTGGAAGCGTTCTTCCATTTCGATGCTCACTCCTCTCTTAACTGCCTTCCTGCTGAACTACCCAGAGCTTCTTCCTAAATATGTTACTGAATAAATGTCCTTCCGAATGTCTTAGTGTTCACAGAAACATGAGATTTGTCCTTAAGCCATTTCTCATTCTTAATATACTTTTATCTCTCCTATGTGGATGAATAACTTCAGTAACCGTATTAGCACAAATGAAAAACCACACCTCTCTGACGCATGTCATCATACCTGAATCTTTCAAACTTTATAGCCTCAGCACATGTACATGCCTAATAGCTGCTTACATATTCTTTCATTCCGCAGGACCCACCAGGCAGTAGAATCTACCTCTCCAAAGCATTGTATCCCTTTAGGTTCGGCTTCTTATATTTTCCTCCACGCTGTGTTTCATCAGTCCTGTGCTTTCTCAGCTCTTTGAAAGACCCTCAGACCAGGAGCTCCCTGTTAGACTGCTATAAACACACCCCAAAAAGCCAAACTCACTGCCTTTGAGTCAATTCTGACTCAGAGTGACCTTTTAGGACAGGGTAGAATGAATGGTCCCTGTGAGTTTCCCAGATGGTAGAAAGCCTCAGCTTCCTCTAGAGGAGCGATTGGTGGTTTCCAACTGCTGACCTTGAAGTCTAGAAAGTGCTAGTCCCTGGACTTGTCTGACATTTTTTTTTCCTTCTTCCTTCACCACCCCACCCCCCTCCAACCACTGTGTGTGTGTGTGTCAGTGTTTATTCTGCTAAGACTCTACCAGTTCCCAGTGTGCACTCCAGTTCTTCCCTGCGTTGAACCATAGTCTTGACTGGGTATCTACAGCTGGCAGGCTTTTCCCACAACAGCCTGGATCCTTTCACTATTCCTCCAGACCCTAGACTTCCACTTCCTTCCAATCAGGTCTTGTTGACCAGGATGCCAACTTCTAACTATGACTAGTTCTGCTTCGCAGAGATCTCTGCTCTTTGGCCAACACCCACCAAATCAGAACCCACCCAGCATCCAGAGAATTATTTGGATGTAGTCATTTGGGCACCCTCAGGCTTTCTGGATCTCACCACATGGTTCACATGCCATCACCCTTCAAAAAAAAAAAAACCCCAAAGTTTAGGTCACTGATCATGAACTTACTTCTAGTAGCATGCCCTGTCCTCTGTTACTCTTGGGCCTACTTCTGTGTAGGACTGAGGGAAATCTTAATGCATGTGATTTTTTCAATGTGTTTCATTAATTTGGATCTCACTTATCACGAATCCATCATCCCTAGTTCTGACCTAGGTATCATCTCATTGCATGCCAGACTAGTCACAGAGAGTAGGGTTGTATTAACCCTACTGGGAGGAATGTACCTCTCTCCTTCCAAGCTTCCTTCTGAAGCTTATCGTCTAGTCGAGGTGGGATTTGTTGTTGTTAGGTGCCATCAAGCTGGTTCCAGCCCACGGTAAGACTACATACGACAGAAGGAAACAGCACCCAATTCTGCAGCGCCTTCACAATTGTTCTTATGTTTAAGCCCATTTTGACAGCATGGTGTCAGTCCATCTTGCCTGGGGGCTTCCTCTCTTTCACTGCCCTTCTGCATTACCAGCATGACATCCTTTTCCAGGGCCTGGTCTCTCCTGACAAGTCCAAAGTATGTAGTAATTGGGAATCTCGCCCTTCTAACTTCCAAGAAGCATTCTGGCTGTACTTTGTGCCAGACAGATCTGTTTATTCTTTTGGTAGTCCATGGTACTTTCAATATTCTTCACCAGCACCATAAATCAAATGCGTTGATTCTCCTTCAATCTTCCTTATCCAGTGTCCAACTTTCACATGCATATGAAGCAATCGAAAATATCATGACCTGAATCCAGCTCACTTTAGTCCTCAAAGTGACCCCCTTTCTCTCAACACGTTAAAGAGATTGTGTGCAGCAGATTTACCCAGTGCAATTCATCATTTGATTTGTTGACTGCTGCTTCCGATAACATTGGTTATCGATCCAAACAAGATGATTGATCATTTCAATCTTCTCTCCACTTATCATGATGTTCCCTATTGGTCCAGTTGTCAGGATTTGGGTTTTCTTTATATTGAGTAGTAACCTGTACTGAGGGCTACAGTCCTTGAGCTTCATCAGCAAGGGCTTCAAGTGCTCACTGTCAGCCAGTAAGGCTGTGTCCTCTGCATACCGCAGTTTGCTAATAAACCCGCCTCCAATCCTATACTTTTCAGATAATCCAGCTTCTCTGATTACTTGCACAGTACACAGATTGAATAAAGGAGCCCTAGTGGCGTAGTGGTTATGCATTGGGCTGCAACCTGCAAGATCGGCAGTTCAAAACTAACAGATGCTTCCCGGGAGAGAAACAGGGTTTTCACTCCTATCATGAATCGCAGTCTTATTGACGTGTGGATTGTTATAAGAGTTGTAAGAGCCCCCAATAAAACGATCTTTAAAAATAAATAAATAGTCTCTGGCCTTCAGTGCCATCTTGTTAGAAACCTCCAAACCATGAGAGCTAAGTGGAGGAAGAAGAGAATGCGTAGACTGAAGCTCAAGAGGAGAAAGATGGGGGCAGAGGTCCAAGTAAAGCAGCCGTGTGCCCCCTCCAAAGGCACAGCTGCAGGAATGTGGCTTGCCGAGGCCCGGACACTGCTACAAGCTGTTGACTGCCTGCTACCCACCGTCTCTGGATCTGGAACTTCCATCGCCATTTGATCGCCAAGAGACCCATCACCTTGCTCACACCTAACCAGTCCGGTTTTGATCCTTTGCCCTGGACCTATGACATTCTGGACTAGTTCTGTCCTCAGTTGTGGCTCGATGTAATATGCACAATAAATCATCTCTTCTGCTGCCTTAGCTGAAGTATCAAAGTAAATAAATAAATAAAGTTGCATTCTAAAAAAACCATGGTCTCAGAAACACATGGGGGCAGCTCTACCCTGTCCTATATGGTTGTTATGAGTCATCATCAATTCAATGGCAGTAAGTTCTTTGGACTAGGAGCCCTGGTGGCATAGTGTGTTACAAATTGGGCTGCTTAATGCAAGATCAGCAATTCGAAGCCACCAGTCGCTCAGAGGACAAAAGATGAGACTTTCTACTTGCATAAAGAATTACAGCCTCAGAATTCCACAGGGGCAGTTCTGCCCTGTCTTACAGGGTCGCTATGAGTCAGAATCAACCCAATGGCAGTGAGCTTTCCTCCCAACCCACTTTAGAATAATTGGAAGTCCAGGGCTTTGAACGAGGTAGAAATCTTGGTCCAAACTTCCTGAGGGTCCCTCAAAACTTGAGAATTCTTTCCCCTCGTGTGTTTACCCACTCTCTGGGTACCACAGGTGGCCATCAAGAAGCCCCACTGGCAAGGACTGGGCCAGATGTGTGTGGCCAGTTAGAAAGAGAGGTGTTTTGGTCTTCCGCTCAGATGTCTCTTGTTTATACATTGGATTTGAATCATTTTCAGATTCCCCTAGGGGCCATTTCAACAGCTCCTCTCAACAATGGAACCCTAGTGCACGATTACAAACATACAAAAGACAGACACACTCATCTTAACAGTCACCAGGAGTTTCATTCAAATTCACCACCTGGTGGCAGCTGTGCATTAATTTGACTGATTGTGAGCTTCGCTAAAGAGATAAAACTTCAAGACCACTTGACTGGAATTCATTGTATTCATCTATCGCAAATATTTTTTATGCAATGTGTAAATAAACTGTGTACTGGACCAACAGGGGTCATAAGAAAGCTGCAGATGGGAAACATGAGTTATCAACCTTCTACTTCCACTTGTAACTGGTTGTTGGCCAGCTACTCTTTGATCGAATTCAGACATTGATTTGAGGATGATTTCATAGCAGATTGCTTCGTGTACAATCCAAAATCACAGAGGATTTGGGGGTTTTCAAGGCACTTTTCGCGCGCACACACACACAAATTGGTTGAGTCCACTTCAACTCATGGCAATCCATATTTGTCAGAGTAGCACTACACGGGACAGGGTTTCAAGGAGCTGATTGTCCAGAAGTAAGTTCACCATGCCTTTCTCATGAGGTGCTTCTGTGTAAACTTGAGCATCCAACTTCAACACTTAGCAGTCCAGTATAGTAATCATTTGCATGACCCAGAGATTCCACCCATAATTCATCTCATTTATGTATCTGTATCTATGACCGTAAGTGGCTAGTAGGCTACTCATTGACGGCTAACCTCAAAGACAGCAGTTTGAATTGACCAGCCACTCTATGGGAGAAAGCTGAGACTTTCCATCCTCAGAGAGATTTATGCTCTTGGAAACCCTGTATAGAATGTCTATGAGTCAGAATTGTCTCCACGGCAGTAGACTTGGGGCTTTTGTTTTGTTTTGACCCCAAGGAGGTTGCTCAGTGATTAAACCCTCACTGCTAACTGAAGCATTGGTAGTTTGACCCCACCATCAACTCCACAGAAGAGCGATGTGGCAGTCGGCTTCCATAAAGATTTCAGCCTGAGAAACCCTAAGGAGTTCTACTCTGTCCTATTGTGTTGCTATGAGTCAGAATCAACTCCACAGCAAAGGTTTAATTTGGCTTTTGATTTATAACCAGGCAGATCAGATCAGTAAAAACACACACACACACACACACACACACCCACCATCACCCCACCCCCACCCAGCAAGTTATTCTTGACCCCTCTCATGTCAGCTTTCTGCCAGAAAATGGAAATAAAATTACTCATTGGCCCAGGGACTTCCAACCCATGGATCTAACAAATGTATCTAACTGCTCCGCTTCTCTCAATAGTGGTTCCGGAGGCCCCTACCCACGTTCCAACACCTCTGAAAATAAAGAAGTAATTGAATTAAATGCATTAACATTTACCCCAAATAAAAATGCCTTAAATCATTATTCCCACTTACTGAATCTTGGGACAAGCTTCAATGTTGGCATTAAACTAAATAAAGGGAGAAGAATTTCTTTATAAATTCTCATGATTTGGACTACTAGTCATTGGAGACCCATCCGAACAATGTTTCAAATTGACCTTCCCTGCTCCTGCCACTTGCACGTAACTCATCCGTGACTTCTGGTCAGCCTCCATGCTTTGTACTGACAAACCTGTAATTTGCAAATGGAGATGGGATGACTTAATAGGTAATTTTTCATTTAAGTAGTATTATTTTTGTTAAATACTGTCTGCTTATGTTAGCCACAAAAGTTAAATCCACAGGGCACATAAAAGTAGTTTTATTTACTGCCCCCTGAGCCAAAAAAAAAATTTTTTTTTCATCCACATCACTCTCCTACTGTGCATTTGAATAATAGCTGGGCTATAAATAGAGGATGCAAGAATGACTAATTCTGTTTTGATTCCATCTCTTTGATGACAAAGGAACTCTCTATGTACAAACATATTAAGCTAAGCCACAGCAGCTGGCCTTGAGGAATGTTATCTGGAGCATGTACATCAAACAGTCAAGAGTGCCAACCTTGAAGATGTGCAAACCCCTCCCAAAAGAATACAGTTTTATAACTATTACCTCAGTAAACTCATGATTTAAAAGGAACTTTTAAAATTCAGCCTTGCTTGCAGAGATTAGCTTGAAAGAGAAAATCGCCACAGTCGTTGTATCCTGGGAAATATTTCTGTACTTTCGTGACAGAGAGAGCATTTTTTAAAAACAGAAAACTCACTGCCATCAACTGGATCCAGACTCCGTGTGAGCCTGTAAGACAGGGGGGAACTGGTCCTGTGAGTCTCCAAAACGAACTCTCTCGGAGTAGAAAGCCTCCTCTTCCTCTCACAGAGCAGCTAGTGGTTTCAAACTGCTGACCTTGCCGTTCACAGCCCAACACATAACCACTATGCCACCAGGGCTCTGGACAGAGAGCACACGTGCCATTTAAAACTACACTCTCTCCCCTAGAAATTCAGCTCTACCTTGCGAAATGTGTCAGCTAAAATGGGCCCTTAGCCATCCACAGAGACGTGTGCTGGCCCTGCCCTGCCAGGGGAGTGAATGAAAGGCTGGATTGAATTTTCCATGGAAGCCGACAATTAAAATTGTTTTCTTTGGTAGATCCCTTTCTGTCCGTTGTTTTTGTGCTTTCTGAGAGAAAAAAGAAGAAAGGGGTGGCGGGGTGGGGGGGATAAGTTAAGAAGTCTGATTCAGTCATTTCCAAATCTCACTTCCAGTTTCCATCTTATTAAAGACATGACTTAACGTTAATGTGTGTAACATAAACAGAATCATAAAAGGGAAAGAATTAGAACAGTCTGGAAGAGCCGGTGTCCAAAGCAGGAAAACGCCACCGCCGACGTGCTCGTTTTATTGTTGTTGCCCTTGCGTCTTGTTTACCACACGGAGACACTCCCCCGGCCTCCGCCGCTGGTTCCTCGCCCTCCGTGTACAGTCGTTGGGAATTCCAATTTCACAAAGTTATTACGATCCAGCCACAAATAATCCATCTTGTCAAGTCCATCTTCGGGAAGAAAGATAAAGTTGACGCGGAGTTGCTGCACACATCTGGACAAGGTTCGTTCCTTGTTACCGTGACCCGCTCTGTTAATGCACCCATGAGAAAGGGGCTGACAGGCTGCATAGTTCTGCAAACTGTTCCCAGAAAGAACCAATTTCCTGACTTCCATGTGGTGTCAATAATGGAGGCATGAGATGGAGCAGTGCTTATGAAATATTAAATCTGCTTACAGGACCAGCTAGACGCAAATGCAGACCACCTGTGAGCGGAGGGCTTGCAGCGGGGACCATTCCTGGGCACACTCCTGGGCACACGTGTGGCACATGCGAATGCTATGCTCTCATCTGTGCACTTGGGCTTATTTGCTACAAAAGTTCCTGACAGTAGTATTAGCAGAGAGGGAGCGAGGGATGCAGTAAAACACATTTCTGCACATTTAGAATTCAAACTGTTCGAATCACTGACATTATTAAATGTACTATCATAAGCAGCCAAAGTTCATCTTATTCATCAGGAAAAGGGGGAAAAAGTGACTGATGTTTCATGGCATTAGTATTAGATCATTTTGGTCCTTGCCAATAAAAACAAAGCATTAGTGTTTCAATGTTTTAATATCATGATTTAATTCTCTCAATGACATTAGGACTAAGAAGCTCAACCAACGTGAAGACCCCTATCAAAATTCTTGAGTCAAAACTCCAGTTCTTAAATGAGTTCCCCATCCTGACCTCCAGTTTCACAGTAGATATTTTATACTTGTGACTTTCCAAATATGGGTTCTTCGCATTGCAAATGTAAAGTTTTATATCACGAACTTGTGTTTCCAGGGTTTGCCTAAGTAAATAGAGAAACATCTGGGCTCTTTTACTGGCAAAAGCAAGAGATATTTGACCTAAGATCAGATTCTGCGAGTGGAACGTTAACTTGGTCTTTCCACAGAACCTCTCTAATTTTCCACAACTGTGAGGGTTCAGCCCAAAACTTTTAGAGAAAGGATGGGACTGAGAACATGTCCCCGAGAAACTCATGTCCCACTTGGCTTCCCTCACACCCAGACTTTAGCCATAGGCCTAGCCCATTCTTATCTAAATAAATAAATAAAGGGATACTCTTCCAAGGACAAGACAAACAGGTAAGGTCAGGTTCTCAACTAAGCCAAGAGGCATCTAAGCCAAGATTGCTCCAGAGAGGTGGGTGTCCACGAGGGTGCTTCTGCTGTCAGTTAGGACTACCATCCCTTACCTCTTCAGAGGGCCCCGTCTGATACTATCGTCTAGGATTCTCTTGCCTTAAAAGAAGCCTCCTGCCGGGGATGCCTATGATGGATCCACAGCAGTCTGCAGAGTGGCATCCCAAGCAATTCAGACTTGGCCTTGCCGTCCAGAGCCAAATAGTCCCCAATCCAGACTCAAGACGATCACAATACAGTTGCTTGTTGAGACACAGCTCTGGGCAGCACTGTTCCTATCTTATCCCACGCCGATGGCACACCCACTTGTATACCTCCAGTGAAAAGATGCCCCCTTCAATTGTGCATCGGATGCGTCTTAAAATGTCTCCATTGAAATTCAAGTGAAGCAAACTTATTTACTCATTTGAAAACGTATCAAAATATTTTTCTTTTTTCATTTTCTTAATTACCATTTCAAGCTTCTATATTTGACAGAAATCCTTGTACTTCCTCAAAACAACAAAACAATTCCATTATTTCAAAGGCATGTTTTAATATCTGTCCTCTTCACAGGTTCAGTGCTTTTTAGAATGTTTGCCTCTTAGAACTGGAGGATTATATAGTAAGTGTGTCCACACAAAGACTTGTAAGGAATTGTTCATAGCAGTGCCATTTGTAATAGGCCCAAAGTGGAAACAATGTGGAGTCCATCGACTGGCAAGTGGATAGACAAATGTGGGCTATCTATATGCAACCCAAAAAGCCTTCGTTCCTTCGAGTCATTCTGACTCATACTGACTCTGTAAAAACAAGCAGAACTGCTGCTGCTGGTTTCCAAGATTGTAACCTTTACAAGAGTAGAAAGCCGAAATAAATAAATAATTTTCAAGGAGTAGAAAGCCTTGTCTTTCTTCTGAGGAGCCACTAGTGGTTTCAAACTGCTGACCCAGGGGTTAGCAGGCCAATGCTTAACCCACTGCAGCAGTAGGGCTCCTCATAGTGAACTATCATTCAATAATAAAAAGGAGCAAAGTATTAGTACATGCTACAATATGGATGAGCTTCAAAAGCAGCATGCTAAGTGAAAAAAGCAAGATGCAAAAGACTACATGCTTAATTCCATGTTCAAAACGGACACATCTATAGAAAAAGCAAACAAAAAACTAATCGTACTTGCCATGTTTGCAGGTGACAGAAATATTCCAAAATTGGATTATGGCAATGGTTGCAAAACTATGTTGATTGATTTACTTTTAAAATTCATTTCATTGTGGAAAAGGTCATTTAAAAACAAAAATGGCTAGCATGCACTAAGCATGTGCTCATGTATCCAGCAGCTGTAATAAAGTAGCCCTTTACATTCTTTGATGTAATCTTTACAACAACCTTGCTGGGTAGGTACTATTAGTGTTCCCATTTTACAGATCAGAAAACCAAGGCTTCTGACATTTTAAGTCATTTTCTCAGGGTCATACAACTAGTACATATTGGAGCTATCATGCTGATCCAGATGATCTGACTAAATAATTTAACAACTGCACTAGAGCTTCACACACTGGTATGCACTCGATTTGTTAGACGCATGACAAAGATGGGCTAGCCTCAAACCTAGGCAAGACCTAGGGCAGGTCGGACTCCAATCCAGTTTCTTCAGGCCAAGAGCAGCCTCAGAAGTTGGCCCTGCTGGGAGCCATGGAAGTGTGCTTATTTTAGTAAGTTCCATGACTCTAAAATGTTGGGAAGCCCAACCTGACTGATGGTCAGCTTCTCATAGGCTGATCATCTCCCTTCAAAGATAAGAAATGATTGACCCAAAAACCATGCTCAAATGTGTGATGGAGCGCCACACAGGCTTCCAAGCAACTTTTTCCTTCTTTGTCATGAATGAATACTCAGGTACATAACATGACACCAATTGTCCTGTAAACAAAATTATTTATGATGAAGAAACTTCATGGTTAGGAACATGAAGATATAGACAAGAAGAACCTTGGGCCTCATTCTCTGTTTCTCTCTTTCTTGCCTCACACATGCATCCTGATCAGATCCACGTCCAACCCTCCCACGACCAAATATCTTTTGATCTCATCCATTTTTCTCCATCAGCACTGCTCTTAGCCCCGTCTGGATCACTGGATTACTTCAATGATGGGTATTACTGATTGAATTGTGTTCCCTCCAAGCATATATTGAAATCCGTACCTCTGGACTTCTATGTAAATGGAACCTGGTCTAGAAATTGAGGTTTTCTTTTGTTAATGAAGTCACATAGGGTAGATCTTAAACCTGATCATCTCTGAGCTATAAAAGGAGCATTATAGACACAGAGACACACACAGGGGGTTGACAGACACCAAAGAATACTAAGAAATGCCAAAGATAATGAGCAGAGACCAAAGCCTAAGTGAGAGGCTCACAGAAGAAATCGACATGGCCAACACTGTGGACTAACTATGAGAAAATAAAGTTCCATTCATTAAAGCCACGCACTGAAGTATATCAGTGGTAGGTCACTACGACAGATTCACAACTGATCAGCATCTCCATGCATCCAGTCTTGCCCTCACCAACCGGTTGAGGATGTCTCAATCTAAGTAATCTCCCTAAAGTATAGATCACATCACTCATGTGGTACATAATGTGTTGTCAATTTGAGACTTAAGAGTGAAGGAATAGAATTTAGCCTGTCAATCAGGTCACAGCTTGATGACCTCTCACTTGGAGGCGCTAAGGAGATAAATAGTTCGCTGGAGGCAGACTATGCTCGCTCACTCCCTGCGAGACATGCTTACTGACAAGACACATGGCGCTAGGCAAGAGCCCTAGAACTGAAGGAGCCACATGGAGACCCCTGCCAGTGCTGAGATGCCTCTACTGCCAAGGATCCACAAGACTTTCCACCACTGGTCTGTAATCTTCCTGCATTTGGCATCTTGCATAGTTGTGTGGGTCTAAAGAGGAATTTATGAACTTGATCTAGACTGCGTTGGGATGTTTCCTCAATATTCAATTGCTCTTGTATATAAAGCTCTGTCTTATACACGAGTGTCTATGAATTTCTCTAGTCTACCCCTACTAACACAACTTAAAATCACATCCTTGTAATATGTCAGTGCACATCATTGTCATATGTCAGTGCCTCCCTATGGACCACAGAAGGGAGTCCAAACTCCTTACCTTGGACCCTTCATCCTACACTCACCCTATGGAATAAATGACTTTCAGTTTCCTAAACCATAGTGGGTCTATGCCGTACTATTCCCAAAGTCCTAACTGAGGTTCATGGGCTTGCTAATAAGTGGGAAAACATCTGAGCTCTCTTTTCTAGCAACAAATTCTCCCGTGATATGATATGATATGATATGATATGATATGATATGATATGATATGATATGATATATCCCAAGATATTAAGCCCCTCTTCACCTAGCTAGCTCCTATTCACCCTTCTGAGCCCAACTTGGGGTATCTTCTAAGATACCTCTCATCACCCCCTAAGCTTGGGTAAGATGGCCCACCCTCTATGTCCCCCACTATGTCTCCTTCCTTGTCTACCTCACCAGCTAGTCTACAACCTAGAACAGCAGGTCCATGGTCTGCTTTGTGCTGGACCTCTTGTGTCTGACCCACAGCACATTATAAGAATCTAACACATTATAAATGGATGAAAGAATAACTTAAACTAAAAGGTAATCATATAGAACTGTATTGATTGGCTTTTCTCCAGTTTAACACATCACATCTGCCATCTGAGTTTAATACACACACTTAAAATGCAGCAGAATAGGCACCGCTTTTTGCACTTCAACTATCCTTTTTGCAGTAAAGGCAATAAGATGAAAAACTCCTACAGGGCTGAACTTCCCATCTGTCACCTGCAAGAAAACCCTGTCCCAGGGGCTCAGGCTCCTTGGTTGTTGCATAAGCAACAATTAACTGTCATTTAAAACAGCATATAATTGAGGTGACTGGTTTAATATCTTAGATCCCTGTGTGGAAATTGACTTCTGTAATGTTTCCATCCAAGAATATCCTTTTCAGCAATTCCTCTCTGTCACATATGGGGTCACTAAGAATCAGTGTTGACTCAACAGAACAGCTCTAGTTTGGGCTTTTTGGTAAATGTCTTACATTTATTCTATCAATTGAAAATGAGACAAGTGTAAAAATGAATCCACCCGGAATATAGTACTAGCAGAGATACTCATTTATATATGAATGAGTAAGTTCTGAAGAAGATATCCAAACAAGAGGGATTCATTCTAGGTCAAAGGATCATAGATGATTTTCCCTTTTTGTTGTTATTTCACCTTTATTGCTGTCATATTATTGGTTGTACCAATGAGTATATATTTTTATTAGGTGTGATGGCAAATCAATAGACACGATTAAAAAAGCTGACTGCTCTATTTGGTTTCCAACACATAGTGCCTCTGGGTGACCCATAAGGTAAATTGGCTTGAGAACATCCAACACCAAAGTATTGACCATATGCTATAATCAGGCGCCACACTAAGTTTTATCAGAAGCTTATGTTACGGAAGAAGAAACTCAGTTTAAAGAGCTCAAGTGACTTGTTAGTAAATAGCTGTCTCCAAAATTTGAACCCAGAAAATCCAAAGCTCATAATCATTAGAAAAGTAAGCTATAAGTACCAAGTCGTATCTGGGAGGAGGCCATTTGGCAGGAGAACAGGCCACCAGTGCTCCAGGGCTGGGCGTGAGGGAAGTCAGGGGATTGCAGCCGATGGTGCTCTCGTGGCCTTCCCTCTTGCTTCCCCACACAACAAGGGTTCCACGTGACTCGGCCCGGGGATCTTAGAGCACCTTCTTCAAATGAGCTACAGAGGAGAGTGGGCACCGTGGCTCACGCTTCCCAAAGACACCAGCATCGCATTTCCCTCTTTCACATTCTGGGGACCTGTTGCCGGCAGGTTCCAGCTCATGGTGGCCCCGTTTGTTGTAACAGAGAATTTCACTCCAGAGCGTTTTCAGTGACCACGTTTTCAGAAGTCGACCCACAGGCCTCTTCCCCATGGACTCAAACCACCATCTTTTTGTTAGCAACCCACCACGTGCATAGCCTTTGGCTCTGCCCGCCCGGGACGCCCAATAGCTCCTCTGCGTCAAACGTCTAAGGTTCCACTCACAGCAGTAAGAAAGGCATAGTGAGCCGTGTCGCTTGAAAAATGGGACATTAGGGACAAAAGAATTAAATTACAGCAATTAAGGACCAAAGAATTCAATTGTAGCAATTAAGGACAAAAGAATTCAATTGTAGCAAAACTAGTTTAGATGTGTCTCATAAGAAACGGAATCGTGAGTACATCCTTGAGTAAAACCATGAATGTTCCTAACCTGAAAAAAAAAAAAAAGAACAGGATTTTTTTAAATGACTTTCTGGACCATTTTAGGTGTGGCTTCCCATAACAGCACAGAAACGGAGTTAATGTCTTTGCAAGGTGCCCTTCAGCCCTACCACCCTCCTCCTGGCACAGGCACCGTGGTGAAATTGGATCGTGCACTAAGCTCTCTGTGGCCCTCTCCAGCTGCAGTGGGCGCTGGCAGGCCGGGCCGGGCCGGGCGCACCCCAGGCCTGAGTGCACTCCTCCCTGGGAGTCTGAGCAGCACTCGCAGTTTGAGAGCCCTGGCACTTAGCACACTTCCTGCTGAGCTGTAAAGTCATTCCAGACAAATCCCTGTGTTTACAGAGATTCCAGAGCAGCGGGGAACATCTCTGAATGCCAGGCTGGACACAGAAATTCCGTGTCTCAGTGCAAAGCTGCTCTCCACACCTGCGCTTGCCTCCATCTCCCCCTGCCTTCCACAGCCCCCGCCTCTGCCTCCTTCCCTGTCCGCATCTGCTGCGGTTTGCTTCAGATTGAGTCACAGGGCGGTCATCGGAAAGTCCTCTAAAAGCAAGTTAAGCCAGAGGGACTGAAGTGAAAAGCCAATTGAAGGGATCAAATGAAAGAGACGGCAGGGGGAATAAAGAAAAAGAACAAATGAGGGAAAGAAATGACATTTAAGTAAATAGTCTGGTCTCAATGCTTTTCTTTCTTTTTTTCTTTTTTTTTTGTTTCACTTCTTCATTCGCACATTTTATGTATCCCAGTGAAACATGGTGACACAGCAAATAGCATGTTGCCTCCTTAGGTAAAGAAAGCCATGAAAGGAATCATTGTGACTTCCGAAATATCACCCACCCTCCCTTTCATTCAATCGCCATTTATCCGACTGAACTTGACTGAGCAACAATGATGCCCAAACACCATGCATCCAAATCCTCCCCGAAACTCGCAGACGGAGGAGCACTGTCCTAAAGCTGCGAAGTGCAGGAGAGCCCACGGGAGAGCTCTTGGGGGTGGGGGGGGGGGGGGTTGGGAAATGTCTTCACAGAAAAGGGATCCCATGAGCAGAGAATTGAAGAATGAGTACAAGATTTCATACTCGTTCTTGGATGCTTCTCTTGATGTCTCATGAAAGACTCGGAAAGTATCGGTGGTAGCAAAGCTCTGAGAACTAAGGTGTGGTTGGCCCACATCGTGGCACATTTCAGTGGCCAAATATGCAAGCAAAGGCTGAGCCATGAAAATGATCTCCGAAGCATTTGAATTTTGCCTTGGGCTTCCGGTGTTGATGAAGCATAGTTACTGCCAGATGAAGAAACCAGCCTGTCTTCAAAGAAAGACAACCAAAACGCTCCTTAGAAGAGAGGATGGTGAGCCTTCCTCTCACATACTTTGAACATGCTATCAGGAGGGGACGGTCCCCGGACCTCCATCTGGGGTGCTTGCATGCTTGTTAATGCAGAAGGGCTACAAGGAGAGGAAGACCTTGCACATGAAGGACTGACCTAATAGCTCCAACAATTGTCTCAAACATAGTACCAACTGTGAGGATGATGTGGGACCAGACAGGTTTGGATCTGTTGCACATACATGGTTGCTGTGAGTCGAAGCTGGCCCAATGGCACCTACCAACGACATACTCTTGAACAGATTTTAACTCAAACTTTTTTTTTAATTTTCACAAGAGAGAGCATTAAATTTAGAATCACAAGTGGAATTGAGAGCTAACTTTCGTGTTTCCTGCCTTTAGTGTGCCAAATCTTTAAAATAGCAATACTAATATTCACATCATGTAATCTAAGGGCTGGTAATAAAGATTAAAATAATATAGTCTATGTGAAAGAACATTTTAGCTTATACAAACATATTTGTTCTTGTTCTTATTGCCATCAAACTGGTTTTGAGTCACAGCTCCCTATAGGACGGGGTGGAACTGCCCTGGGGGTTTCTAAGGCTGGAAGTCTTTACAAAAGCAGAAAGCCGCATCCCTCCTGCAGAGCAGCTGCTGGTTTTGAGCTGCTGACTTTGAGTTAGCAGTTCAACGTGGAACCCACTACGTCATCAGGAATAAGATGTCATTGTTGCTTCCAATGAACAGCAAGAGCTTGTTATTGGTCCCCTTTCTGCTTGCCAACCCCTGAAAAAGATATAGAGAATCCCCTTTTCAGCCAGTATAATTGGTTATTTGTAAAGCTCATACCAAAGCTCCAAAATGGAAAAGGAAAACTAAAACAGTGTCATTTGATAGGGTTTCTCAGACTGTATTAGGCAACTCAAAGTCATGCCTAAGCCCTGTGCAGGTACATCAACAATAGGCAATCTCTTCAGAATCAGGGTATTTGTAATTCAAAAGTGGCAGGTAATCTTTCTAATACTTTCTAACACTGATTGTTTGGAGAGATTAAGAGAAAATTACAGCACACTTACTATTAGTTATATCTAAGCCAGTTCTTCTTTATCTCAAGTTTTTTCCTCCTTAGGTCCTTATTAAAGTGTATTACCTGTTCTTAAGATGAATTTTGAACAAAATGCTTATATAACCAAGTAACCCAGGATGAAGCTGGATCCCTAGATTTTGAAACCTTTAATGAGAAGAAAGTGTAAAGAAAGTTGCCAAGGCTGTTGATATTACACATGCGGTGTTATTTAAGACCAAATAACCTGGACTTTGGGGAATGTGGTAATGTCAAACTATTATATGTCAGACCACACCCCTATGGTGGGAGTGGGGTTTCTCCTGAAGGGAATGGATGTTTCTACTATCAACATCCCAGGGATAGTGGTCAATACTAGGGCAGGAAATAAGGGCTGGATAGGCAATCCAAAGACTAAAGCCAGGGGAAATTTCTCTCTGTGCAGTTATGAGTTGATTTGATCTAGACTGTGGGATAGGGAGCTGCCTGGAACACCTGCAGGGGGTAAGGGCTTAGCCATCCCAGGCCACAGCAAGAGTCAACCAAGAGAGAGACGGAGGGTCATTTCATTAAGGTTCTACTGCTAAAGAGGAAGAATGCTTACTCAATTAAAATAAAAGTAAAGAGATTTGCTGAGAAATAAAACCATTTGCAAATTGAGCAGCAACCCCGCAGAGAAAACAAAATTCCTCCAGATTCTGGAGAGAGAAGTATGCTTCTGTAGTGAAAATGGGGAAGGGGAGTGTGTGATGGTGGCATGGTTGGAATCACAGAGTGGATTCATCATCAGCAATTCTATTCTCAACTACCTTCTCCCCGGAACAGCTTAAGCAAAATCATTCTTCTGTCGTCATATTTCTGACCTTTACCCTTACTTACTAAGAGTGCCTTGGGGTTAAGGGCTAAGCCAGTTTAAACCCTGATTGGTTGGAAATAAGAGTCTCTTGGTTCCACCCAATCAGAGGCCCACAATCATAGGCATATAAATGGGAAGATGCCAATGATCTATTCACAGGACTGCAGAAGCAGGAACTTGTACCAGAATTAGAGTTTGAGTCAGACCTTGGGTATCAGCTATTTTATTAGGACAAGTGGCTCCCTTTTAGTGCCTTCTTCCTTTTTGTTCAAGCCTCCACTAAGGGACACTAAACACCCACAGTGGAATTACCTTCCTTCTGCTCAGAGTTCTTGGATTCATTTCAGCCTCAGATATCAAGAATAAGAGACCTCAGCTAGTTTTTCTCCTCACCTTGCCGTCTCAGTAGGTCTCATCTTCAGGGTGAGTTGCAGTGCTCCAAACAAAGACAAATTTGGAACAACTTGGTGATCAAAATCCGTAACTGAAGGTATGAAGCTAGTCTCTCCTATAAATTTAGTTTCCTCAGAATACATGATTCTTTGTGTAACAAGGGTATAATAGTGAAGTTACGTACAAGATACTTCATAATACTTTTGATTATACATACAATAATTATTATAATTATGACAATAAATATTCTGGTCTGTGCCAGTAAGCTTAACCAGGAACCATTAATCTTCTATCAACCAGCTAAAAATATCAAAAAAGAGGATACCTGTTTATAGTAGGTATTCAGCGAAACTAAGTAGTCTTCTGCTAAACCTTTGGGATATCTCCAACTTCTCCTATGTTATTTATCCAAGTATAACAGAAGATGTTGCTGAGAGTATAAACTTATTTTGGTGTAAGAATGAAGAAAATGTTTTAAAACTGAGTGTGGTGATAATTGTACAATTCTTGATGTGATTGAACTATTGAATTGTACAATATGCAAATCATATGCCAATTAAACTGTTGGTGAGGGGACCTTTTCCTTGTGCTCAAAGTAAATCAAGGACCAATCTATTAGGCAATATTATTCTAACAAGAGATTCTCTGTGTTTTTCTGAGCTGATGTTCCATCAGCAATATCATCAAATTGGATCATAAAACAAAAACCAAACTCACTGCCATTGGTTATGACTCAGCGTGACCCTAGAAGGCGGAGTAGAACTGGCCCTATGAGTTCCCGAGACAGTAACTTCTTAAGGAAGTAGAAAATGGAGACTTTCTCCCACAGATAGGGCTTGTGGTTTCAAAGGGCTGACTCTGCAGTTGACAGCCCAACTCGTAACCTGACACCACCAGGGCTCCTGTTTGGATCACAGTGGTAGATAAATTACGGAGGAGTTTTCAAGTGGGCGATGTCACAGCAAGAAAGAAAGGCTTGAAGAAATATCCATCTCTCTATCACTGGATTTCCAACATCTTCTCATCCTCATTGGTGATTGGTTTTAGGCTTAGCAGGATTCGGACAGATTTCAAAGGATTTATCCGATGGGTTCTTTAAGAATTAATATCAGAAGGAACTCCTATATGTCCCAAGATGCACTGATCGATAAATCTCCAATCATCGTGCAAGGTAATGCCAAATGTATGATACCTTGCTTGGTTTTATTCATATTATTTGGGGTATTCTGATCTGCCACACAAAAGTGCACACCCATCTCTTCTCTATCATTGCCATGTGGAGAGGAATGGATTGATCAGTTTGTTCAAGCCAGTTTTTCATTGCGGAATTATTACAAGCAGATAATCGACCTACAAATTCCAGTATCTGTTTTCTGGAGGTAAAGTATTCAGGAATACTTATGCAAGGGGAATAATCGGGATGTGTGAGTGTGGATGGCATCGAGGCCAACCAGACTCTGTTGGGGTCAAATTAAAACAGGACATTTGAGGTAGGGCATAGGTTCCCAAACTTATTTTGCCTACTGGCCCTGTGATGGTTAGATTTTTGTTAACTTGGTGCACTGTATGAAGGTATGGGTGGAGTCCAACTTCTCAATCATGACACAACGTAATCCTATCTCCTGGGGGGAGGGGGGGTGGCTTTTATAAGACCTGCCGTGGAGAACTCATTCTCTTGCCCCTCTTCCCCTTCCTGCGTGCTTGGACTCTGTACTTGGTTCTGAGGTGTGTGGCCCCTACAGCTTGCTGACTCTGGGATCTGTAGTGGCCTACCATGTGCCTGCAGACCCTGGATCCATGTAACTCTGCACCTGCCAGCCTGTGAACTTCCTGCTTCCCACATCACTGAGAATTACTTAAGTTTGGAGGTGCTCCAGCTGGCATTTGACCCATGGGCTTGAGTTAGATTTGGATAGGCTGCTTCTTTGATATACATTTCTTTCTTGATATAAAGTTCTTGCTTATACATGGAGGTTTTGTTTCTCAAGAAAACTCAGCCTAACACAGTCCCCATTTCTAGGGGGCGGGAGGAATATATAACTCACATACACACACACACACACACACACACACACACACACACACACACACACACAAATGAATAATTTTATCCTAGAGCCCTAAAAGTGTAGGAATCCTCTTTTGCAACCCAGCTGGATCGTTCCAGCGCCCCCAGGGGGCAGTATCGCACACTTAGGGACTCCCTGGTCTGGGACATTGCCATGATCTGACAGGCATTATTCATTTGACAACTGCTGCTGAAATCCTCACAAAGAGGTAATCTGCTAAAGGTAAAGCTAGTGGGTTTAAATTTTCAGGAACAAAATTAGGGAAATGATTGAAAAGCCAACAATAAATTAAATTACCAGCAGTAGCTAGTGAGTATTCTAATATACCAAATGTATTTTTCTTCTAAGCATTAGTAGGGTTTATTAAAAGGTAATCAAATAAATTTAAGAAAAGCTTCATACTGAAGGAAAATGATTCAGCTGTAATATAAAAAAATCGAATAGAATAATAGCTAAAATATCATGAAGAGATAAGACCACAGCATACGGTACAGTATAAGAAGCCCCACAGCTTGCCTGTCCATGATCTTGTGAGAAGCTGACATTATCTAATATCAGTTCTTCTGGTCACTGGGGTGTTTGAACTTCAGTTTAAGTCCCTTAGGACGTTAAACAGTGCTGGAAGGTATCGTTTGCTTCTTTAATTGACATAGGTAAGTGCTGGTCTTAACTCCACAGGTTTGATCACAAGAACCAAGTAAAATCTTTTTCAGTGAGCCTCAAGAGAATTTCTCACTAAATGTCTTTTCCAATAAACATCATTTTCAGGTTTAATATTAGATAATTTTACTATATCAGGCTTTTGGTTGTCAAAGATTCCTTTAACCTGTGAAGACTCCTTTTTAGAGTTCCGGACCAAGAGTTAGCAATATCCCAATCATTCAGATTGAATTTGATTAGAATCAGTAGAGTCAGACCAGTAAGTCGGTGATAATTTCATGTGAGGTTGGTTTCTGTGACTCAAATGGAATAGACTGAGTTCAAGGCAATACTTTAATCACGGCGGTTTTAGAAAATTTGGCTAGTTTAATCTTTATTACGCCATCCGCCCTCTCAATAAAACTGGGAGATCGAGAGTGGGCCTTCGGTCCCGGCGGGCCCCGGGTGCTGCAGCTCCTGCTGGCCGGGAGGCTGCTCCGGAAGACCTGGGGCCCGGGGGCCGCAGCCTGGGCCGGGAGACGCTCTTTTTCGAGCAGCGGGACTGAGGATGCTGCATCCTGGCGCTGGGCTTCATCGATGAGCAGATTAACGATGGATTTGGCGTTGACTTCTCGCTGGCCACCGAAGACGTAGGTCCAGTGGTGGCCCTGGGAGCCCAGGAGATCCTTGCACACGGAGTCACATCCTTTTGCCCTACCCTAGTCACTTCCCTGCCCGAGATTTATCACATGGTCCTTCCTCAGTTACCTGTGAAGAAAGGTGCCCCCTCTGGGGCGGGGGCAGGGGTCCTCAGAGGGCACCTGGAGGGCCTGTTCATCAACCAGCAAAAGCGGGGCGCACACCCCGAGGCCCACCGCCGCTCTTCTAAGACCAGCGCCTTCCAAGATGTCCGGGCCACGTCTGGGCATCTGCACCACGTGCGCATCCTGACACTGGCCCCATAGCTAGCTGGGCGGCAGCCAGGAGCCGACATCCCGGGGCATCTGTGTGTCCCTTGGGCACTCAATGGCCAACCTACAGGCAGCCAATTACCCAGTGCGGAGCAGGGTTTCCACCACCGCGACCCAGGCATCGTGGAGCTCCGATCAGCGACCAGGTGGCCCCAGGCTGTCCAATTGTCTACGGGAAGATTACTGACGGCATCCACCCCAATCCCGCCGCCCTGCACATCGCCCCCAGCGCCCAGCCTCGCAGCCTGGTGCAGGTCACCGACACCATCCCTGCCCTGCGCTTGGGCAATGGCCAGACCTGCTGGGGCAGCAAGTGGTGAAGGTGTACTGGTCGTCGGCCTACGTGGCAGGCACCACGACATGGGGCGGCCCTTCTCGCAGACCACGGGTGGCAGCCTAGAGGCGGCCCCGGGGCTGCGGCCCTGCGGCCTGGCCAGCTGCTGGGACTGGAGCAGCAGCACAAGGGGACCCTGGACTTTGCGGCCAACTGGGCTTGCTGCCTGCTGTGTTTCAGCTAAGGCAGAAGGGTCCTGCTCTGATGCCCTGCCAGTAGGTCTGACTCTCAGAGAACTCACATTTCACCACTGCCCAAGGGACTCACCAGGCCCGAATGCTACCCGGAGCCCTGCTGGCACAGCAGTTCAAGGGCCCACCAAAAAGATCTGAACTGCAAACCTGTCAGCTGCTCCAGGGAGTGAGAAGCAGTGGCCGTTCAAACCTTCTTGGGAGGCAGTTCGACACCATCCCATCGGCCTGGGGAGGGCAGCAGGGTTCGGTTGTGGTCTATCCTTGCGCCAGTGAGCTTTCTCCCGACCCCACTCTCTGAAGCATGGGCTCTGGGCCAGCACATGACCCGGATGTCTGGAAGTGGGTGGGAGCCAGGGTTCTTTGTAAGGCGTGCAGCTGCAGGACCCCTTCTTTCTGGTTTCAAGGGGCATTTCTTCTCTCTCCTCTAGGAGGCTGGAAGTGCACAGTGGGCCTCCCAAGGAACAAAGGTTCTTGGGAGAATCTAGAGTCTAAAGGCTGCCCAGGGGGCACAGTGGGTTACACATTGGGCTGCTACCGGCAAGGGCAGCAATTTGAAATCACTGGTCTCTCCTCAGGAGAAAGACGAGGCTGCTCTTTTTAAAGACTTAAAGTTTAGGACACCCACAGGGGCAGTTCTGTGCCCTGTAGGTCATGATGAGTTGAAAGGCAGTGGGTTTGATGTGGTGTTGAGAGGCTTCCCCCACTCCTTGTCGCAGGGAGCCCTCTGGTCTTCAAAGCCTGCATTTGCATCATGCAGGCACTGATTCGCTGGACTCTCCTGAGTTTCTTAAAGACCCGTGTGATTACCTTGGGCCCACCTGGACAATCTATCACAATCACCCTACCTTAAGGTCATGATGGGAAAAAAAACCCTGGAGCCATAGCAATCAAAACAGTTAGGAACTGGTACAATGATAGGTATAAAGACTATGGTAGTTATACAATCTTGTGTCAACTTCAAGTGTAAGGGTGAAGTCTAGCTGTCAATCAGGTCAAAGCCCAATGGTGCCTTCTTCTCGGAGTGGCCACCTTATAAGAAGGGTTCAGGGAACCTCTTCCCTTCTCTCTCTGCCTTCACTTTCCTATGAAGGAGCCACATGGAGACCTGCCAGAGCCCTGTGATGCTTCTACCACCACTGGATCCACAAGACTTTTCACCCACCGGCTGGTGATGTACCTGCACTCTGCATTATTGCATGCTGTTTCATGAGTCTGAAGAAGGACTTAAGGCCTAGTATTGGACATATGGACTTAAATTGGACTGGGCTGGAATGTTTTCTCGGTATCCAATTACTCCTTGATATAAAGCACATTCTAACGAAGAAGAAGAAGAAGAAGAAGAAGAAGAAGAAGAAGAAGAAGAAGAAGAAGAAGAAGAAGAAATTATTGAGGGTGGAAAAGTCAATGGGGCCTTTGGAAAAAATTCTATACATTTTTCTAATTATCTGTTCAGTCAGTAAAATGAGCCCTTCAGCTACTGGAAAGAATGTGGGGGCTCCCCACATGAGCGTAATTTCAAGAAACTTTTTAACTACAAAAGCGGTAGTAGCTTGGTAGCAAAGAAAATCTTTCATCTAGTGCGAAACCCTACGATAACATCCTATGACAGAGACATAGTTACAGCCATATGAAGGTGGGGAATCATTGTGACATTTGTCTTACTCATCTGGTGCTGCTATAACAGAAATGCCATGAGTAGGCAGCCTTAATTAGCAGAAATGTATTTTATCACAGTTTAGGAGTGTAGACATCTAAATTTAAGGGGCCAGCTCTAGGGGAAAGCGTTCTCTCTCAACCAGATCTAGGGAACAATCCTTGTTTCCTTTCAACAGAGTCCAGGCTTCCGTGGAGATCGTGTGTCATTGGCATCAACCTTCCCCTTGGTCTAGAAGGTTCCCAGTTCAGGGACCCTGGGCCCAGTGGACATGCTCCACTCTCAGGTTTTCTTTCTGGGTGGTAATAAGTCCTTCTCTGTGTTAACTTGTTTAATCTCTTTAATATCTCAGAAGAGATTGACTCAAGAGACAACCGAATTATGTAGATTGTACCCTACCCCATTAACATAATTGCCACTAATCCTGGCTCACTAGTGTCATGCCAAAGAACTCACTGCTATCAAGTTATTCCAAGTCATAGCAACCCTATAGGATAGACCAGAACTGCCCCTCTGGGTTTCCAAGGCTGTAATCTTTTACAGGAACAGAAAGCCTCACTTTTCTCCCATGGAGCAGCTGATGGAATCTAACTGCTGACCTTGTTAATTAGCAGCCCAACACATAATCCACTATGCCACCAGGGATCCTTATTACTATCATAGAGGTTTGTTATCACAAGACGTAGGATCATTACAACAGATCACAAAATGGAAAATAATTGCATAATACTGAAATAGCTTGTGATGTTGTACCCACATCCAGAGGAGGTGATGATGTCAAGGAAGAAGTTTTTTCATCTTCATTTTTTTAATGATCCAATCAAGTTGATACCTACTTTAGGAGGGACATCATTCAATCCATAGCACCAGGCAAGCACAGACTCTTAAGGGATATTTCCTAGGTGGAACTTTCTGGGACTTTACCGAATTGAACTGAGAGCAAATGGAAAATTGAGAAGTAACATAATCTGTGGTTTAAAAAAAAGGAGAAAAAACCCTACAGAAGCGGAGCCATGGATCTCCTTTCCCCCGAGTGTATCATGGACCCAGAATAGGACAGGTGTTTCTCTGCTAAGGAGGAAAAAACTGGGAGAGACAGGGAGGCATAGTTTCCCATTTCCATCAATGGGGAATATTTCAAGTTCAAAGATTGTGATAAGGGGATCTTGGTGAGAGTTGCAAGGACTATGGCAGACCACTATTCCAACAGTGAGAAACAAAGCCCAACAAAAGTAAGTTAAATTGCGAATAAAAAATAGAGCGGGTACCTATCGTGATGTTGTACCCACGTATAGAGGAGGTGATGATGTCAAGGAAGAAGTTTTTTCATCTTCATTTTTTTAACTGGAAATCACAAAACCCCATGAGCACACCACACTTAAGAATATGAAAGCCACCACAATAAGACTCAATAATCCATAAAAGTATTAGCTATCTCACATATATGTGACTTCTCCAAAGTTTATCCTATTCATCACTAGGTTTTAAAATGTTATACATTTTTATGTAGATCCTGAGGAAATATACTAACCAATTATCTACTCTTTAAAATATAGTATGAACATCAATTATATTCCAGACTACATAGTGCATGATAGTTCTTGTATATATGCAAGATGACCCTGAAGTAGCTAAAGAATTTGAGTTTGCTTCTCCCTCACTTTAAGATGCTCAGCTGTTTCTCACAATCATAGATGCAAGAGCTTACTGGGTCCAGTGTGTCTCAACTTGGCTGTCTAATAGAATGCCTGGAAGCTGGGGATGTTCAGCTCTTGAAGACACCAGTGCTGAGATACCACCTCCGGAGTTGCTGAATCCATCTGTGTGAGGTAGGCCTGGGTATTGTAAGCTCATTACGTTCCAAATCCAAAAAGAAAAGTGTTGTATCATCCCTGCATTCTAGTGGTGTTGGACTACCTGTTATACAAGTTCAACATTCCATAAAGTTGGAAGACTCAAGGCCCACCTTTGCCAAAAGAGGAGTGTTAAATCACATGTTTGGCCAGGTAAGCATCCTTGGTCTGAATGTAGTATTCATGAGATGGCTTTAGGTAATCTGTGTTCTATAGGACCTGCAGGGTTATCCTCAAATCTCAAGAGGCAAAAGGGCCCGCAACCAAGTGTTGATCTGATTTTTTTCTCACAAAGCAACAAAGAAACCTGCCTGGCGTTTATGGGATCCAGTCAGATGCTAATACTTCCCGATTGTACCAAGCCCTGGGAAGAGAAGTGAAGGGGGATATACATTAAGTTGAAAGGGGTACTTAGCCCGATGGAGCCCCACCCCCACCCACCCAGGACATTAGGGCTCTTTCTTGGGCTGGTTCGGAAGAAAGTTTTTTCTCCGGGATAGACGGGATATTTCTTTCGGAGAACATTTCCGAGGAATTCCTTGACCCCAAGACAGCTCGATTGCTTTCATTTTCTCTCCCCCTTGAAGCCGGTCTTCTGTCCTTTTTGTCAGGCCGTGTCAGGAACAGGGTCCCCGCCACGACATTCTCTTCCTTTGATTCTCTCTTGCTTCACTTTTGGGTCGCTGGGGGTCCTGGAGGGGCTCCACTCGATTTGACCCACTCCGTGCAAGGTATCCTCTTCAGGTACCTTTTTTTTGTTTTTTGCCATTCACACAAGGAGGAGGTACGACTTAGCCCAGGGAGACCTCAGTATCCAGAAGACTCTATTAGGAGATTCCTCTGGCTTTTCCTCATTGTAAGTTGGGAGAAACTCAAATGATTTAAGAATAACAAAGTTAAAAAGAGAAGAAAAAAAGTAGTTCAACTCCCAAGGTATTTCGCTGAGGGAAGTTTATAAAAATTTTTAAGCTTTAGAGGGAGAGCTTTGATGGGGCCAGGCCTTTTTGATTTGGGGTCTTCAGGAGCCCCTAGTATATGCCCGAATTGGGGGCCAACGGGTGACTTTTTAGTGGCTACCAGAGTAAAGAATTCAGTTCTAACCAGCCCATTGTGGTCAGTAACAAAGGCCACCGTCAAAGCCCAGAAAGCTCCTAGAGCAATCCAGGAGTGTCCTCTCACTACTGAGACGGGGGACATAAGCAAGTCACTCCTTCATTTTTAGTACAACCAGATTGACCATACCCTTTGTTGGGGGCAGGATTTATTACACAAATTAGGGACTACCCTCTCCTTCCATCCTGTAGAACAGACAAGGGGGGAAAAGGGAGTAGGGTAGGGGAAAGACTCCACTTCAGTTGGCTATAACTGCCCCTCTGGCCGGAGAGTATACACTTCATGAATCAACGCCCGCCCCCCCCCACAACAAACCCATGATTAGATGCCTTCATAAGAATCTCCTGGGTTGACAGCACACGGACCCCTTCAGGGGACAAGTAAAGAACTGGACTCTTTCAATAAGTTGAAGGAAAGCCTCTCGCTGCTCCCACTTGGGCCTTACCAGACAGAAATAAGCAGACCCTTTCAGCTATTTGTGCATGGGAACCGCAGCATGCCAAAAGGGTGCCTGCTCAAAAGTTGGGCCCATGGAAGTGACCAGTCGTTTACCCGTTTAAATGACTGGAGGGAGTAGGTTTGGCTTGGCTGGCCTGTTTGTCGGGCATAACAGCCATGGTATTCACGGTCAAGGAGGCTGATAAGCTTAAAGCCAGACAGAACTTGCTCAGACCCACACCTCATGCTGGGGAAACACTGTTACGGGATGCTAGCCACTGGTGAATGTCAAATAACCATTTGACCTTGTACCAAAGCTTGCTCCTGGACCAACCTAGACTCAGTTTTGCTACACAACAAAATGTCAATGCTGCCACCTTTCTCCCAGATGGTGACCCGACTGGCAACCCATTTCACCAAGGCGAGGCTGTGTTGGAGGTGCCCCAGAGCCTCAGGCTTGATCTACTTCACCAACTCATGTCTGACGATGACATGACCGTCTTTACAGATAGCAGCAGTTTTTTTATGAATGGAAGCAGAAAGGCTGGGGCTGCAGTCACCACCGACAAGGACGTATAAAACTGCTAGAAAAGTGACGTTGGGACCAGTCCCACCAGTGGCCACCCTTCGGGCAATCACCTGCCCCACCCCCACAATATACAGACAGAAGAAGAAGAAAGAAAAATCACCTCAGGGGAGCCACGAAGGGCCCCACTGGAGGGTGGACATTGACAGATGAGTGACTGTCCGTGCCGAGTGCCTTCGGGTGGAGTTTTTGCAAAACGTCCACTCAGTTACACATCTGGGAGAGACAAAGATGAAGATTCTTTTGTCACCCAGTTTTGCCATGTCTAGCCCGACCGACCGATCACAAGATGTTGCTTCCAGGTGCTGGGCTTGTGCCCAAGTAAGTGCCAAAAATGGAAAGACCTTCCTGGGTACCCATGAAAGGGGATTAACTCCAGAAGAAATGTGGGGAATTGATTGCACGGAGCTAAGTTCCCCAGCACAGGGCAATAGGGACTTAGTGGTTTTTAGAGACACTCTCTCAGGATGGACGGAAGCATTTAGACTCACAGAGAAAGGCCCTAATGCTAGCAAAAAGGTTGTTACGTGAAATCATCCCTAGGTATGGGCTGCCGTTGATTATGTGATCAGACAAAGGTCCTACCTTTGTGGCCCAAATTTCCCAGGCCATGGCCCAAGCGCTACGCATAAAGAGGAAATTGCACTGCCTACAGACCTCAAACCTCTGGCCAGCTTACAAGGATGACTGGGACCTTGAAAACAACCCTAATAAAGATTATTTGGGAAACTGGGGGGAAAGTGGCCCAATTTATTGCCCTTGGCCCTTCTACAGTGTACCCCTTCCCAGAAAGTACCCCTTTACTCCCTATGAAATTATGTTTGGGAGACTCTGCCCCTTTAAGCCTGGGCATGCGAATTAAAGCTGGCAGAGATCCAGAATCATTCACTTGTGAAGTGGCTGCAGTCTCTCCAACAGATTCAGCAAGCCATCCCCACCCACGTACATGAACCCTTTGTGCCCTCTTCCTTCTTCATTCATAAGTTTTGCCCAGGAGACTGTGCTTATATGAAGAAATATCGGGCAAAAGAAGGACTTGTATGGACCTTTCACAATCGTCTTGACCACCCTGAGAGCCCTCAAAGCAGCTGGAGTGCCGCCTGGAGCCATCATTCTCTAGCAAAGGTAGCACTGGTGAGATGGGAAGTGACCCAGCAGGACCAGCCCTTCAGGCTAAAACTCTCGTGTGCGTCATCTTAGTTTCGTTAGGACTGAACAGAGGGAGTGGGGTTCGGGATCAGGGTATTCAGTGTTCAGATACGAGCACCGTAAGAAATTGTTCAGAGGGGTAGTTACTTCCATGTACTCATCTTGTCAGGAGGCCAGACCCCTGAGGCATCACGTGGTATGGGATGACTATTTGGAAATAGTCATTTATGTGTGCCCTGCATAAATCAATGGTTTGATTCACAAAAGAAGATGAGGGATTGAAGTACCCTAATCTGCTGACTCTCGTTTCTGTATTTTTCCATTGCTTAAGCTTGCTACTTCCACATTAGTTTTCCCGCCAAGAGCCACAGGATTCAAAAGTTTGGTGGGTTGCTGCCCACACCCATAAGGGATACCAGTAGGAAGTTCCCTTGTTGCTCATCCCCCTAGTCAGTATCCGCAGTTGTGATGGGACTCGGAAAGTCACCCCACCCACTCGTGGTTTGTTGTTCTAGAAACATCCGGAGTTTGAGAGCGCTCAGGACGGAGAGACGTGGGGCGATAGCTGACTCCCAGTCTCTGGTTCCAGTAAAGCTCCTCATTTGACCAGTACGGTGTGGTCCTGATTAACTTGGGAACCAGTACAACAGTCCCTCTAACTCAGCCCTTAATCTGTTACAGGATGCATCCTACCTCTGCGAAGGGGTGTAATATTGGATATGGTAGTTACCCACTAGACTTAAGTAGTACAACCCAAAATGGCTCTAGGTAGCGTCAAATATCCCTTGTGGTGAAAAATCACACCCATTAAGAACCACTGCCTTTGTAAAATCAATGGCGACTTGGGCGTAGGAGGCCTGGTAGGCTTGACCCAGGGCAACGTTACATCAAAGGACAATTCTTGGGTGTAGGTTCAGCTGTAAGCCACGGTTAACCAACACTCCCAAAAGCAGAGGTAATGAGTGCCACCGCATATCTGAAGGGATATCTCAGTGACACTACAGCCTGACAACTGATCACAGTGATGGAGTGCCTGCCTCCAGTTTAGTGCTCTTTTCTCAAGAAGGTAATGTTTTATTGACACCATTTGGAAGCCAGGGCAATGAAAACAGAACTGAGGTGGTCAGGTCATGATGAGTTTAGGAAAGAGCCAGAAGAAAGGACCCAGAGACTCGGGACGGCTATTAAAAGATATCAACCAACTGGATAACTTGCATTTTCAGAAAGAGATGCGCAGAAGAGGGTATGCGACTAACAGAAGACCAGTGGAATCCCACTGCCTCCCGGTATGGTGAGCTCCCATAGCTACTGCCACATTTTCCCTGGGCAGTCCCTTCCTGGAAGTAGCCCTCTCCCAGGCCCTCCTACCCACCTCTCAGAACATCTCTGTAGCCATCCTTCAGTCTCCCACCCACTGCTCCTCCCACCCGCCTCCACCTGCAAGTTCCCGGAGCATTCTCCTGTCCTGGTGTCGGGCAGCCTCCATGCCATCGGGAGGAAGTGGGGTGGACACACAGCCTGTGCTTGCCTTTCTTTTCCTGGAGAATCACTGGGTGTCTCATCCTTAGCTTGATGTTTGTGGACTAGACTGGCTTGGAAGATGGCAGCGGGGGGCGGGAACAGGGGGGAAATATGGAGAAATCAAGTGTGCACAAAAGGATGTTTTAAAATTCTGAGCAGAAGCATACCACAGTGAGGAAAGAAAGGGGTGGGAAAGGGGGTGGGGGGTGGGGTAGAATGGTGTGTGGAACAATCCCCAAAAGTCACGATTGACCTGTTTTCAAGAATGAGGGAGGGGTGGTCCCAACCACTCCGTGTTAAAAAATATATTTATTTAAATCATTTTATTGATAGCAATCCATAATCCATTATATCAAGCAAACTTGTACATGTGTTCCCATCCTCATTTTCAAAACATTATCTTTCTGCTTGAGCCCATATTATCAGCTCCTCCTTTCCCCCCTCCCTTCCCACCTAAGTGAATCCTTGATAAATTATAAATGATTGTTATTTTCCTATCTTACACCATCCGCTGTCTCCCTTCACCCAAGATTCTGTTGTTCATTCCCCTGGGCGGGGGAGGGGATTACGCATCCATCATTGCTATTGGTTCCCCCTCGCTGCGCGCCCTCCTCCTTCCCTCATGGTGTTGCTTTCCCATGACTGTTTCTGAGGGACTTATCAGTCCCGGCTTCCGTGTGTCGAGAGCTCTTATCCGTACCAATGTACATACTCCAGTCTAGCAGGATTTGTGAGGTAGAACTGGGGTCATGGACGAGGGTGGCGGGGGGAGGGAGGAGGAAGCATCAAAGAACTAGAGGAATGTTGTGTGTTTCATTGGTACCAAACTGCACCCTGGCTGACTCATCGCTTCCATGTGACCCTTCTGTGAGGGGATGTCCAATTGTCTACAGATGAACTTGGGCACTCCACTCCGACTCTTCTCCTTCACATTCATATAATTGTTTTATACCTCTGATACCTGATTTAACTCCACTCTTCTCTTAACCGAGCTGTTCCATCCAATTAACTCCACTCTTAATGAGCTGTTCCATCAAAAATTCCACAGCTTCCCAGGAACCTAGAAGTGAAATCCTGCATCTTAGACTTCGACCTATTTCTTCAAAACCTTATTTGCTGACTGGCTCCTTTAAACCACTGTTGCTAGGCCAAAGTCATTGTTAGCAGGCACCAGTAAAAATATGACTAGGTAATTCCCAACAAGCAAGACTGAGTTGCTTCTTCGCTAATCAGACACTCCCTCTTTCAGACATTATCTTTTGGAACAATCACAAAGAACAGAATGTGTATCACTCCCATGACTAGCTGTGTAACCTTTTTTACACGTATTGTCTTTTGAATCCACATAAAGCAAAATCCTTCATCCCATTTTACAGAGCAGTAAACTAAGGTAAAAAGTGTCCAAGGTCACTTACCTGAGAGTCATAGAGATGGCAGCTCAACACAGGAAGTTTGACTACGGAGCACCTCTAGCCATTGGGCTCTAAGGCCCACCTTGACTCCTGCCCTCCTGGCGGCACTTTCTATCAGGCCAAGTAGAATGGAGGTCAGCAGGGTGGCTGAGTAGCCACAGAAAAAACCAGTCTTAACCTCCTGGTGAAGGTCAGACAGAAAGCTAACACTTTCTTGCCAGTCAGAGCTTGCCAAACACCAGGCAGTTTTGGGCATCACACTCAAATGGAAATAAGCCCAGTGAGATAATCTATAAAATTTGCTTTTGAAGAGTCTGGAGAAGGAAGCAAAGAGTTTGCTCTCCTTAAATATCCCACAAAGTGGTCCAGCATCATGGGAATTTTCCCAGTTTGAATGACTCTGTTTGAAACAGAAATGCGAAACTCCCTTCAGCTTGCTCTTTTGCCAGGCCAAAATGACTTCCTTTCTATAAACACCCTAAAAACATTGACTCTCTGCCTCATAACCAAGTTAGTGTTTGCTTTAATTTACGGTATTCCAAGTTGAAAGTGTACTAAGCCGAGAGTCAGAAAATCTCACTTTGACAAATCCTGGCATCTTGGACCTGACCGACTCATTCCACCTCGCTGGGCCTTAGCCCCTGCGTCTACAAGCAGTGAAGTCGTCGCGCACAGAACGACAGGCCACGGGAGTGGCACAGAAAAGGACAGGCTTGACCATCAGGTTTGGGTTCGAATCCTGACTTTGCCACTTACTAGGGTGTAGCTTTTGACAGGTTAACTAACATCCGTCAGCCTTTAAAATAGGGATTGTTACCCTGGGGTGGTTGTCATTTTAAAATAAGATGCATGTGTACAACTCTTGATACAGAACCTGGAGCCCGGCACTCCCAAATCTTCACTGTCCGTTTTCGTAAACGTCCTTGTGAAGCTCTCCCACATGGCTGTGAGGATTAAATACGCTAATGGACAGGAAGATGCCTTAAAATTATAGCCAAGCCAAACTCACTGCCATCGAGTCACTGCTGATTCATAGCAACTCCCTTGTGGGTTTCCAAGACCGGAACTGTTTACAGGAGTGGAAAGCTCCGTCTTTTTCCTAAGGAGCTGCTGGTGGATTCAAAGTGCCAACCATGCAGATCGCAGGCCAACAAGTAGCCGCTACACCACCAGGGCTCCTCTAAAATTATGAAGCACTAGGGGAATAGAAGTTGTTCATAGTCCGCCACTTGGTTTTCACTCGCAGGCTCTGCCACAGACTTCTGCACTGCTTTTCTTTGAAATGATTAAATGTTCAAATGCTAGTTTTCCTCGTGGGGTGGATGGTTAATCATGGTTTTATCTTTGCAGTGATTTCTAAATTAGCTCTATGTTTATCTAAAAAGAAACTCTTCCCCATTTACCTCTTTTGTGACCCAAGTGTTCTGGTCTTTAAAAAGCTAGCATACAAATAAGAACTTTAATTTATTTGATGTAGCAAATAGATGTTCTTTTCAGTAAATCCGTATAACAAAGGCAGGAAAGTGAGCACAGCTGGTATAGCCTTGATCGGTTCC
>NW_022103915.1:53465233-53476032 GCF_000313985.2 Echinops telfairi
CGCTTCAGGAGTCCTGGTGGCACAGTGGTAACAATTTGGATTGCTAACCATAAGGTCAGCAGTTTGAAACGGCCAGCCACTCCTCTGATGAGGCTTTCCACTCTCACAGAGTCCCAATCTCAGAAACCCACAGGGGCAGTTCTGCCCTGTCCTAGAGGGTCCCTGTGCGTCAGAATCAACTCAAGCACAGTGAGGGTTGTTTTGTTGTGTTGGGGAAGTGGGGTTGGCTTCAGGATTTCTTTCATTTTCAGCAAAGGAGTCCAAGGTCCCCTGGGATAGTAAGACCCAGCAGGTAGGCAGAGAGAGAGGATGATGGAGGAGACATACGTGATTTTTGACCAATGCATCTCCAAAGTGACACATGTCTCTTCCACTTCCAGGAAAACCCAGCCCCACTCAGATGTAAGGGGTCTAGGACCAGGCACTGGATCCTGCCCGACAGCTACTCCTTAGCAACTGTGGCCAGGTGCCACCTCTGCCATGCTTGGGGCCACCGTCATGTGCTTCATTCGATGGGCCTTCACACACAAGTAAGTGGTAAGGTCTAGGGTTAGGACACATCATAGAGTAAACCTCGGACTAAATAATCCAAGATCTGGACTTTAAGCCCATTGCTTCCCTCATTTCCTTCAGGTCCTACTCAACAGAGAAAAGGTGGTGTATAAATCTATGGTTTGTTATCAATTAGTATTACTAGCATAAAGCCTTACTCAAGAAAAAAATGTATGAAACATGTACAACAGTGTCAGACATGGCAAAGTCTACATTAAAAAGAGTTACGTTTTTCTAGTCAATGATGAAATGTGACGTGAGAGAAGCTACTGGAAAGAGAAGAGTGGGAGCCAGTGACAGCATAACCCGCGAGGCAGCATTTCTTCAAACCGTAACTCTTTTGTAGTGTGAAGCTAACTCCTTTCACGCAGGCAAAGCCATGTTCATTCTGGATGAGAGCCCCTTCCTCACAGAACCTGAACACTGAGACATGGAAACCACTGACTCTACTCCTTCCTCTATGAAACACTACTGTGAATTTTGCTGATAAATACTAAAAATCCGAACATGTCCAGATTTTCTATATTTTTCCATTGAGCCATACAATAGATTCCAACTTTATTCCCTCTGGTTCTTAAGTTTTTTCAGGAGGAAAACAAATAAGTTTTTTGCTATGAATACATGATTACATGAGGGCATGTCACCCTTTGGATGTGAATCATTGTTTGTCTTATCGCCATGATGTTTATCATTCTTCCATAAACAGTCTCAACAACAGTATGCTCCCCGGGAAAACAGTGAGATATGTTTTCCTCTCCATCTTAAAGCTTTCAGATCTTTATCTAATATGTTCCTTATCTTCTAGATTATTTTAGCAACTAAAATTAAAGCCATTACAGGAAATATCAAAAGGGGGAAATGGGCTCATACTTAATGAAACTGGATTGGTAGGAGGATTTAACCTTGCCAAAAAAAAAAAAACAACAAGAAGTGGATCGACCTGGTTACCATCCTTATTTATTTAATCTCATTTGTTTTAACCGCCACTTTTCCTTAGAAGTAGAATGTAAGTTTTAGGAGACACACCAGCGCAAGCATTTTGTAGTACCAGAGCCTATTTTATTCAAAGATCAAGCCCACGGGATTTTAGTGTTTTATTCAAGGGGTGGGGGGATGCTTTTCCATCGGAAGTCTGAGAGAAGAAATCCAGAATAAATTGCCTCTCCCATTTGTCTGCATCTGCATTTTAAAGTTAGGCTGCCAACTTGAAGAGGCATCAGAGCTGAACTTTCGTGAAGGACAGGGCAATATTCATCTCTTATTGCTGCGGCTTATTGGGGGTATTCGTCATATGCTGGGGCTTGCAAGGATCGTTGGGCGGTACAGCACTCAAGCAAAATGATGGTTGCTTGAGTCTACCCAGAGGCACCTCAGAAGATAGGTTTGGGGGTCAACATTTGAAAATCCGCCATTGAAAACCCAGTCAAGCACAGTTCCATGGTGACAAGCCCGAAGTCTTCATGTGTCAGAGTTAGCTTGATGGCAGCCAATAGCAAGGGGCTTTCTAAACCGATGTATAGTCCCGGTTCTCGTGAGTCTGGAGGAGATCAGAAAATGCCCACAGAATGGATATCGGTGCTTAAGGTAAGAGTAGTGTTCTTCCCAAATGGCCACAGGATGGGAGCAGAGGCTCCCAGGTCCAAAGAAGTACCGTTCTAGAGAGATGGTTTCAGATTTGACGGATGGAAATGGTCTGTGTCAGAACAACCAGAAATCTCACCCAAAAGTTCATGCATATTAGACAAAGTTCCCTGGTATGTAAAGCAAGTTTACTAGCTGACTCTAAGCTATCGACTTCACCTTGAAAATGATAAGGCAATATAGTACAAAATATCCACCTGCACCATGGAGATGTGCAGCATACTGTTAGAATTATATCAGCTCATTTGGATGTCAAGAACCACATATCATCATCATAGGGAACTGCAAGAAATTGTCTTCAATTGGAAAAAGATACAGAATCCTCATTACCACAGGTCCCGCAACAATCTGAAAATTGAGGGCTGTGTTTGCCAGACATGCATTCCCTGCAAGAATCATCTCTTTGACAATGGAGCACCCTCTCCTAAGTAATTTGCTGAATCAACTAGAGCCAGGCCAAAAGAATTCCAATAAGTTCCCTTAAGTGTGCGGTTCCCTCCGAGAGCAACATGGTGTCCACAGGACACTCCCTACCGCAGGAAGGGTCCGGGTATGTGGCTGGTTAGTCATGTGTTGGGGTCCAAATTCATAACCCATAACTAAAATGTTTCATCCTTTATTGTCTATTGCAAAACTCAAACTGCTCCTTCCTTGGGGACGGCATTGGTGTGGTGGTATTGGGAAAAGAGGATGGCAAAGGGAAGAGTTTTATATTACCATTAAAGGTAACTCAATTATCTTGTTAAAAAGACTCTCTAGTTAACTTGGTCCTTTTTGGTTCAATAGCTTTAAAAACCAAAAGTCCTTAACAGAATGGATTTGGTCTGGCTTAAGATCTATATCTTGTAATCAGTTCCCCCTTTCCAACCCACTCTCCCTCTACACTCCCAGTATGGCCCCTTCACACCACTGGTCCTGAAGGGATCATCTGCCCTGGATTCCCTGTGGTTCCAGTTCCTATCTGTACCAATGTACATCCTCTGGTCTAGCCAGACTTGCAAGGTAGAATTTGGATCCTGATAGTTGGTGGGAGGGGCGGGGGAAGGAAGCTTTTAGAAGCTAGAGGAAAGTTGTATGTTTCAGCGTTGCTACATCGCACCCTGACTGGCTCATCTCCTCCCCAAGACCCCTCTGCAAGGGGATCTCCAGTGACCTACAAATGGGCTTTGGGTCTCCACTCCGCACTCCCTCCCTTCCATACCTCGTGATAGCGCAGGCTGGTGTGCTTCTTCCATGCGGGCTTTGTTGCTTCTGAGCTAGATGGCCGCTTGTTTACCTTCAAGCCTTTAAGACCCCAGACGCATACCTATTGATAGCCGGGCACCATCAGCTTTCTTCGTCACATTTGCTTATGTACCCATTTGTCTTCAGCGATCGTTATCATGGAGGTGAGCACAAAATTATATGATTTGTTGTTCTTTGATGCCTAATAACTGATCCCTTCGGCACCTCGTGTTCACACAGGCTGGTGTGTTCTTCCATGTGGGCTTTGTTGCTTCTGAGCTAGATGGCCACTTGTTTACCTTCAAGCCTTTAAGACCCCAGATGCTATACCTTTTGATAGCCGGGCACCATCAGCTTTCTTCACCACATTTGCTTATTCACGCGCTTTGTCATCAGCGGTTGTGTTGGGAAGGTGAGCATCATAGATCTACATGTGATCTCCTCCCTGGGGGATGGACAACAGAAAAGTGGGTGAAGGGAGACGTCGGACAGGGCAAGATATGACAAAATAATAATTTATAAATTATCAAGGGCTCATGAGGGAGGGGGGAGCAGGGAGGGAGGGGGAAAAATGAGGACCTGATGCCAGGGGCTTAAGTGGAGGGCAAATGTTTTGAGAATGATGAGGGCAATGAAAGTACAAATGTGCTTTACACAATTGATGTATGTATGGATTGTGAGAAGAGTTGTATGAGCCCCTAATAAATTTTTTTTAAAAGATCCATCTTTAACCTGCCTTACCCCCATCAAGATGTCTTGGTGCAGGACTCAGCTTACATGTGCTCATAGAGTTGACTGGAGGAGGCCCTAGGACACACACTGCCCTCTCTTTGAAGTGTAGTACCCTGGGTGTCTCAGTGTTTCTCCTCTGGCCACATTCTCGCAGCTTCTCAAGCGGCTTCTGTGGTGTAACTCGGGATCTGTGCTCTCAGGATAGGAAGTGCATGGTCATAGCTCCAGGAGCACTTGGAACTTCCTGCCTCCTTCTCAGCCCTCCCTAGTGCAAGGGCTCCCCTAGATGTGGCAGCAACTTTCACCAGCCCTATCCCAGAAAGCCTATATGCTATCCTCACCTACAAAGTCGTGTAAAGTCTCATAAACACTTTCAGCTACTGTCCATATGGCTCAGGTTCTAGAAGAAGAGGAGACAATAATGGAAGAATGTGAGAACATCTACATTCCTTTGCCTTATGCAGATCATAGAGAATGAGGGGCTCTGTCCCAGGGCTCTTCTGCCTAAGTATGCTTGCCCTTCATATTGTTCTACTACAGATGCCTATGAAGATTTAGCAGAAACCCTGAGTTGCAATCCCCTCTTAAAGTTATGAATGGAAAACAGAGGACAGGTAGCTTCTGTTTCTAAATCTTTCTTCACTGATCTGGTATTTCCATCTTATTTCCAACAATCCCCACATTCCTCAGAACCAGGGTTGTGGTGGGTCCTGAGAAACCCAGGCAGCATCTTCTCTTCATTCTTCTCATCCTTTTACAACTCCTTCCCTTTCCCTATCAAAGTCAGCTTTCCATGACTTCTTCTTGTGCATTGGAAACATCACTTACATATGATATCAACTGTCTCCTCTACACTTTGACATATAATCTACCATGTTGGGCTCTTAATACTTAAAAGGGGCATTTGGAATTTAAAAAACACTTTGCACCTTTGATAACACCAAGATTAAAAGACTTGGCATATTGCTGTGAAATGTAAGTAGGAGTGGGAGTAAGATTAGAGCATGTGAACTTCATGGGGAAGGCTGAGAATTCACATCAGCACAATGCTGACTTCACACTTAAACATATCTTCTTCGCTCTCCAACATGTTCACCAATTCTGACACCAGCCTTCATTTCTATGACATTCTCTACTCTTTGGTATTTGCAAATCCATTGCCAGTGCCACACAGAATGCAGAAATTTGAAAATCCATTGCCATTGCCACACAGAATTCTTACATGTATACATGTAGTGGTTTATTAAGGAACAGGGTATAACTTGGGATCAGGATCAGGAATCAAAAGGGAGATGATCCTAGATTGATCTGACAATAGGTTAGAAAACTGTGGTAGATATATAATCTGGTGTCGACTTGTGAAAGGATGGAGTTAGCCTGTCAATCAGGTCACAGATTGATGACCTCATTTGCAGGTGCCACAGACATAAATAGCTCACTGGAGGCCAGATACTCACTCCTATGCAAGACATTCCTGTTGATAAGCCATATGGAGCTATGCTGATGGAGCCAGAGCCTTGGGGCTGGAGAAGCCATGTGGAGACCCATGCCAGCTTTAAGGTGCTTCCACCACCACTGGATCCACAAGACATTCCACCCACTGGTCTGTGATCTTCCTGCACTTGGCATCATTGCATGTGTTGCGTGAGTCTGAAAAGGAATTTACAGTCTGGTACTGGACATATGGGCTAATATCAGAATTATGGACTTGATCTTTGCTGGGCTGCTGTTTTCTTAATGTACAATTACTCTGTATATAAAGCTCTGTCCTATACACCCATGAGTGTCTTTGAATTTGTTTCTCTAGTCAACCAGGACTAACACAAAGACCTTTAAAAGACTGTTTAGGCCAGTAACTGGCGACGAAAAAGATACAATCCACCCTTGTTTCCATACCTTTCGGTGACTAGAAGGATAGAGAGCACCTTCCCTCACCTGCCTAGTAGCCAGTGATATCACACCACCACCTTCCACCTGCAAAGGCCTTGCTCTGCCTTCAGTCAGAGTCATGCTCCCGGTACACCACCTTGGCATCTGGAAGCTCCAGAATTCCACCTTATCTGAGCAGGGCAGTGTTGGACTGCCACTGTCACCCCTGGGAGGACAGAAATTCCTTCCATAACAAATTACTGTCCCCCAAGTACATTTCAGGCTTGAAAGAGTTCCTTCCAGGAGCAAGGACCTGCACCAGCCTTTACCACAAACTACTCGCTGATCAGGTCCCCTGGCCTTATAAAACATCTAAGGACCAGACGCCCCACCCTCTCGCCCTGCGGGAGCATTGAGTAATTTAATGTGACTGTTCTAGCCAAAGCCTCTGTCACGCCCACAAAAGGAGCTTTTCCTGAAAAGGTCTGGGTAAGAAGGTCGGCAGAGAGCAGGAAACGTGGAGTGATTATGAACACCCCTCCTGCGTTCCCACTCCGTGAGCGCCTTCGCTAGCAGAGACTACCAGGCCATGTTGTTGGGTGTCCTGCCCGCCACAGATGCGCCTCTGCTTCTGCCTTGCCACGGTTTTCTCTCTCTTTTTCCTTTTCTCGCTCTTCATTTTTAATATTTGTTCTCTGTTTTCTTTTTTCCTTTCTCTTCATCTTCCTCTGTTTTTCTGTTCTTTTGGTTTTTAATCTTTGCTGTTCTATTTTCTCTTTTCTCCTCCTTTCCCTAGTTTGCGTATTGCAATTTTTCTTTCTATTTCTTCCTCCTGTTTTAATTTTCCTTTACTATTTGTTTAGTTGTTATTTTTCCTTGTCGCTGTTTGCCGGCTTTCCTCCACTTAATTTTCTTTGTTGTGTTCTTTTCTCTCGCTCTCTCTTTGTGTTGTTATTTCTTGGTTTTGCTTTGTTTTGTTTAGGGAGGGGAAATGGTTCCACTCAATGGGCAAAAACAATTGTGTCCACATGACCAGCCACACAAATGCCTTCTACGCCTCACCCACTGACCAAGGGTCACTACCTAGTCTTGTGCCAAACCAGATGGAAAATAAGTAACCAGAGATATTAATCTGTAACAAAGGCAATTTCAAAGTAAAAGAGGGATTACTGTAGTTACAGAACTTTCCAATGGAGAAGAAGTTAAATGACTTTAACTTGGGTGAAAGGGAAGGAGATGTAGAATAAGAAGGGGGTTGGCAAATAATGATGGAGGTAGAGGAAGATGCTGAAAGGAGTGCTAAAGGTAAAAGAAGTATATACTGTTATATACACAATCCTTCAATAACAATGATCTATGAAGACATGAATAGATAAAGACATACACATAGACTGAATAAGTATGGGAAAGAGAGTGGGGGTATATATATATATAATTATATATATATATAATTATATATTTATATTATATTTTTATGTTTATATTAAAATGTTTATATTTCTATAAATATATATATATTTAAACCAGAAGATATTTGTACATGCATGGGTATTTACCTTTGCTACAACTATATCCATAATTGTGGTGGAGCTTATAGTGAGCAAAGTTATGAAAACTTCTTAAACATAACGAAATGCCATGAGAGATTGAGTCACTGATCTTGGGGAGTCAGAATCATAGTCTTGGGGGATACTGTGGTAGTTACATAATCTTGTGTCATTTTGGGACTTGAGAGGATTAAGAGTGAAGGGGTGGAGTCTAGTCAGTCAATCGGGCCATAACCAATGAGGCCTCTCTGTGGGCATGGCCTTCTCCTGAGAATTCTGGGAAATCACGTGTTTTCCTCCTTGGAGGCGGAAGACCTCTCTCTCTTTCTCTCTTTGCCACTCCCTGAGAGACCTGGCAGCTGACAAGACACATGGAACTACGCTAGTGCCCTGAGCTGGAGAATCCACGTGGACCTACCCTGATGCAACCAGACCTCTGAAGCCAGAGAAGTCACGTAGAGACCCCTGCCAGTGCTGAGACTGAGATGCTTACAACGCCACTGAATCCAGACACTTTCTACCCACTGGCCTGTGATCATCCTTTATTTGCCATCATTGCATGTGTTTCGTGAGTCTGAAGAGGATTTTATAGCTTGGTATCGAACATATGGGCTAATACCAGATTTAAGGGCTTGGACTGGATTGGGTTGGGATGCTTTCTTAATGTACAATTACCCTTTATATAAAACTCTCTCTTATAGACATATGAATTTGTTTCTCTAGTCTACCCAGACTAACACAGATACAAAGGTCAATTGGTATAATACAGTTCCCAAAGACAGTGTTTTACATCCTCCTTTGGTAAATAGCAACTGGGGTCTTAAAAGCTCTGAGCAACCATCTAAGGTTGTTCTCTCCCCGTCCAGAGCAAGGAAAGCTGAAAATCAATGACACATGGAAATAATTAGTCCAGTGGACTAATGTACTATGCAAACATGAGCCTCCACAGCCCTGAGACCAGAGTTAGAAGGTGCCCAGATACCACTACCAACTGCTCTGATAGGGATCTCAGTCGAAAGACCTGGATAGGGAAAAATGTGGCACGAAATTCAAAATCATAAAAGAGACTAGGCATACTGGTCGTATAGAGACTGGTGGAATCTCCAAAACTATGTCTTTTAATCACGCTTTAGGCCTGAAACTGAACTCATTCCCATGGCTCAATTTTCAGCCAAACAATACATATTTCTATAAGGGGAACAGTAATGCTAAAGAAGTACACACACACACAGTTGAGATCAAAAGGGAGCATGTACCAAAGGACCGAAGTTCAAAAGAGTTAGGAAAGAAGGCAGAACCCAAAACCACAAACAGGGAGAAAGTGGGACATGAAATCTTAAGCTGAGGGGACTGCAATCAATGAAATGAAACAAAATATGAATCGCTGAATGTTAACTGGATGATTGGCTGTGTAAATCTCCACCTCATTCACATACAAAAAGTTTAGTTGGCTGGTTGGTTTTATAAAAGAAATAGAGGAAGGATGTGGAATGAGTGGTTTTGCATTGAGGGGAGAAATGAAACAAAAATTTATAAACTGTTGAATGTAAAATTGATGATCTGCTCTGCATTTCTTCACACAATTCACAATTTTAAAAAAATTAAGAGGGTTTTGTCTTCTCGAAAAGGGGGGTTTCAAACAGCAGATGGGTCTGCAAGGGCTCTCCCTCCCCCACTGGGTCTTGCTTTTGCACAACAACCTTCTGTCTCTGGCCCTGGCATTCCAGTCTGCTCTGTTCTTTGATCTACCCTTCCAGGTTACTTGTCCTTAAGACTTGCTTAGCCAGCCCCTATAATTGTATAAGCCTCCACCAGATTAAGTCAGACCCATTCAAGATCATGTCCCTTTTGCCAAACCTAATCATAAGAGTCTTAGCCCTTCTTTTACGTAGGTCACTCTCACACTCAAAAGGATGGGGTATACAAGTATGTGGACCATTACAGTAACCTTAAACTTCTGCCTTCCACACAAAATAAGCTTCCTTGATTGCTTGGATCTCCTAGGCCATGAGTTTCATGCCAAGGCAATATGACTTCCTTGGTACTATAGAGAAATACAAAGCATATTTTTTGTTTGTTGCTGATGCTCAACCATAGTACATCACAGCACTCAAGTCTTGTTCTTCTGGCTAATTCCTGACTAAAATGAGCACTTTTAGCTTACTTTCTGATCATATAAATTAAAAGATAACTAAGATTATTTTCCAAGGGGTCTACAAAAGCTTTGTTTTCATCATTTCGTTGTCTTCACCATCCTTCCTTGAAGTCTATAAATAAACCCTGCATTAAAGATGGCCTTGAGAAAAGATGGCAAATGAGAAAACTGGGTTAAAAATTTGTTCTTCTGCCAAGCACCTAAATTTGCTGACTCTCAACTACCAGCCCAGCTTAAGGTTCTGGTTAAGACTGTGGTACAGAACTCACAGCTGTAAAAATAGCACTTGCCTTCTGGTTGGATCAAATGATAGCATTGGCTTTTCTGAAGGCCATGCCTCAGGAGTTTCAAGTGAGGGCCTCATGGGCCCACTTCCGGATACTGTCCTCGTCTAAGATTCCGACCACTGCTCTTAGGACACGCTCCCCTTCCTAATTGACTACGTGTAGACTGAGCTAGTGCAAGTCCGGTGAGGAAGATTCTCATGTGGCTTCCTTCCCACTCAACTCTATGGCTTTTCCAGTAAGTCCAGAGTCTCCCACAAGCCCAAGAAGAGAGCAGAAAGATGGAGACAATTTAGAGGAGTGATGGGAAGATGGCAAACAAGTAACAATGGAATCTGAAAACACTTCTAACCCAATCACGCCACATGTTGTTGGCACATTTTCAGGCATTTCCTTCTTACTGCTTGCTCCCCACATCCTCCACACCACTCCCCTTACAAAGGCCAGGGAATACCACCCACTCCCACCTAGAGAACAATTTCAGTTGGTTCTGTTACTTCGATCAGACTGCCCAAGAGGGTCATTGGACACCTCACTGCATGAAGTGACCCCAACTTTTTTTCTCTCCTCAGAGATTAATGAGGTAGGACCAGCTGTTATAAACAATGGGGGGAGGGGGATGAGGTGGGGGGAAGCAATAGGCTATTTTGAATGGCGTGGACTTCTTAACCACTGAGTTTTCCTAGAGATAATCAAAGCTGGCTGGATTCCACCGGTGAAGTCCACATACTGAACAACTTTCTAAAAATTGCTCAGATTTTGACAAAGCCTAAATCCTGAATGGAATAGCAGAAA
>NW_022103915.1:53478494-53479894 GCF_000313985.2 Echinops telfairi
ACTTGATCTGGACTGGGCTGGGATGTTTTCTCAATATTCAATTGCTCTTGTATATAAACCTTTTTCTTACACACATGTGAGTGTCTATGAATTTGCTTCTTTAGTCAATCCAGACTAACACAGAGATAAACCCTTTTTCCCCTCTCAGTCATCCAGGTAAAAACTGGCAAAGGCGCTGCCACCATCAATACATGGTTTCCTAGTGTTACTGATATTCCTCTTGTCCATCAGAGAATGAAAGTATGAGGCTGGAAAATCACTGGCAAGTGTTTATGGACCAGACTTGGAAGAGAATTACATGGCTTCCATTGACATTCCATTGCCCAAAACTCAGTCACACGATTTCATCTGAGTGTAAAACCAAACCCATTGCCGCAGAATCAATTCCAAAGTATAGCAATCCTATAGGTATAGGTTATCAATCCTATGTTATAGGGTCGCTATGAGTCACAACCAACTCAATAGCAGTGAGTTTAGTTTGGGTTTTATATGGTCTCCAAGGTTATAGGTATTTATGGAAGCCTGCTGTTGCATCGTTCTCCTATGGAGGGGCTAGTGGGTTTGAACCATTGACCTTCTGGTTAGCAGTCAACCATTTAATCACTGCACTTAATCACCAAGATTCCTCCTATATGTGAAGGTGACTGAGAGATGCAGTCCCTTCTTCAGCAGCTTCCCTGAAAGAGTACTTATGTGTAAAGGAAAGAGTACTTCCCTGAAAGAGTACTTATGTGTAAAGGAAAGAGTACTTCCCTGAAAGAGTACTATCTGGCAACCAAAACTAAAATCAAAACCCTCCACTATGGAGTGTATTCTGACTCGTAGTGAACCAATAGAACTGTTCCATCAAGTTTCCAGATGATAAATCTTTAGGAAAGCTGGCTGTCTCATCTTCCTCCTTTGTAGTGACTGCTAGGTTCGAACCATCAACCTTTCAGTGCAGCCTAATATTTAGCCCACTGTGTCACTAAGGCTTCTTGTACTCTATGGAAAACTCACTGTCATGGAGTCAAACCCGACTCACAGCAACCCTACAGGAGTAGAACAGCCCCTTAGGATTTCTAAGGTTATAAATCTTTATAGAAGCAGAAGACCATGTCTTTCTCTCAAGGTGAACTTGAACTACCAGTATTGTGGATAGTAACCCAATGTGTGACCCGCTACACTACTAGGGCGCCTTTTGTACTCAATAGGGAAAAAGAATAAAGTCACTGCTAGCAAGTTGATTCTGACTCAAAGTGACCCCATAGAACAGACTAGAACTGCCCTTGTGGGTTTACAAGGCTGTAAATCTTTAAGGAGTAGAAAGCCTCATCTCTCTCCTCCAAAGTCTCTGATGGCTTCAAACTGCTGACCTTGTGTGATAGCTAGGTTTATTGTGCCAACCTGGCCAAGAGGAA
>NW_022103915.1:53480979-53482216 GCF_000313985.2 Echinops telfairi
CAGTTGTCTTATTTCCTACTCACCATAGAACTTGGAACTCGCTAAATTAGGGAATTTTTGAGGATCTATAAAATCCCTTTGTTCTTGGAAGCTGACTCTTCCTTTCCATTTAATGATGCCTGAATTTCCCACTCACCAAGCTCCCCTTGAACTGGGTTCACTCTTTGCTTAGAGACACAATCCCAGGTCAGTTCCATAGGGGGTTTTCACGCCCAAGTCTTTCTTAATGGACTTGTCTCCAGTCACCGAGTGAACTTTGTGTTGTTACTGGAGCTTGTCCAACAGAAGGCTTCTCCACAAATGTCCCGTCGCTGCGCATGCTCCTCGCCCCAATTCTCAGATGTCGCAAATCTCTCCTACACATCGTTTCCATGAAATTCTGTTTTCAGGCTGTGTTTCGTAGTCCATTGCTTTTGTTCTTCCCTTGAGAGATGACACCTTCAAGACCTATTTTTAGAAATTTAGTCTAGTCCCAGCTAGGTCTACATAAGCTTCGTGTTGATGCACTCAGGGACCATTTTGAACAACAATGGGAGCTCGAAATGTCTTCTTTTGTTACTGCTGTTAGGTGATTCAACCAGCCAATATTAAATAGTTTCTGATATGAACTCAATGGAAATTTCAACCTTGTTTTAGGAAGAGCAAGAAAAATGGGGGAGGGGGGGTCAATTTCACATCTTTGATTGTCTCTTAAACTTAACGAAAGCCTAATTAGAGAAAAATAACTATATTTTTCCTTCCGAATTCTTTATATAGGGAGTGTGTGTGTGTGTGTGTGTGTGTGTGTGTATGCCCTTTAATATGGAATTAAAAGACAATGGAATTTTTCCGCAAACTCTTTGAAGCCCATGTGCATAGACATGGAATGTCTCAGGTCCTAACCTGAGCACTTGGAACTCTAAAGGTGCCAGATGTTTTGCTTTAAACGTTGTCGGTGACTTGTAGAGGGATCCACGCAGCAGGATCGTGGAAGAAAGGCCTGGTGTTGAAAACTCAATAAAGAGCAGCTTCCCTCAGAACTGACTCGGTGACAACAGGCCTGACCTGTAAAATCCCATTTGAGTTTCATTCTCTTCCCCCACTCACCACCCACCCCAGCCCTCTCCTGGGGCAGGACCCTACGTGATTTATGGAAAGTGACCGTGACACTAGAGAGTCCACTCTGCACCTTTCTCCTGCCAGGATCTTCAGGCACTGAAGTGCAGACATTTGCAAAACTACCATCTCACTATGCCCG
>NW_022103915.1:53483708-53485045 GCF_000313985.2 Echinops telfairi
CTTATTGATCCAATGTGGAAGTTTGGCAGAACTACTCTGCCAAGGTTTCAGTTTGTACCCAATAATTTACATGGAAGTTGGGGGACATTTTTAAGAGATAAAAGAAAGAAACAGAGACCCTAACCATTTCACTTAGACTAGAGGTTTAAGGTTGCTAAATGAGGTTGGCCTGACTCCAGCGGCTCCTTTCTGAAGCTAGATGGCAGTAAAGTGCACCACGCACCCTGGGGAAGGGAGCCTCCAGGAGAGAAGATTAGAGCACATTAGGCAGAGAGGAAAGTAAAGCTGGGAATCAGAAAGCTACAGATGGTTCAGACCACGTCTCTGCTCTGCTCGGAGGATACCTGGTCTGCATCCTGAGTCCCCATCCTCCGCTCTCCGGCAGCTGAGACCTGACCATGTCAGTCCTGACTCACACAGAGCCGCTGAAGAAAACTTAGGAGCCCTAGGACACCAGTCCTCCCTGCAGGCTAAGGGAGGGGGCAAGGAGGCAGGCAGGAAGAAGAGTTGGACGGTTGGAGAGAAGGAAGGTTCCAAGAGAGGGAGGGAGAGAAGGAGAGAGGGAACCAGGGAAGGAGGGAGAAAGTTGAGGGGAGGAGAAAGTGTCTCAGAAGAAAAAGAAAATAGCTTACTGAGAGCAAAAAGCAAAGGAATCCTTCATGCCTTTGACAATAAAAGTCCAGGAGGAAGCAATTGGAGGAAAAGCCCATGATTGGGATAAAGATAAGAATTCTTTGTCTTTAACTAGAAAAGATTTTACCAGTCTCTACCTGAGTGGGCCTGGAGACTGGTAATTAAAAGAATTTTCCTAGCATTATAATTAGTTATAACATACATCCATCGATTCTTAAGTAAAGGTACGTAATTCACGTCTTTTCAATAAATTGAAAGTGTTGCTACAATGGAAATTCCTGAGTAGAGGTAGCCTGAACTGGTCATCTGGTACCATCTTCGTATTGGTCGATGGAAAGGACCTTATGCGCTTTCAGGCTGTCAATTATCCACCACACACATTAGTAGCCTGGTGAAGGGAGCCTTGAACATAATATGCAGAAATGACTTTGTTCATAAGTCCATAAGTCCATAAGTCATTGACCGATTACAGCTGACTCAAAGCGAGAAGATGTTTGTGGGGGAGGATGTGGCAAATGCTTACACAATTCCAAGAACAGGTGGATAACAGGAGCCTGGGGAGTACACACAGCTCAGCGGCAGGAGCTCGTGGGCCTCTCTTCTCTAAGTATATCAGGCTGATGACTGCTTCATCCCACACCTGTACGAAGACCCAGGGGTGGGGGGCAGGCATTTGATTGGGTGGATTGAGTCACATGGCCAAG
>NW_022103915.1:53485830-53487586 GCF_000313985.2 Echinops telfairi
CCTTGGTTCATATTCCACCCCTGAAACCAGTTAATTTATTTGTCAGGTGGAATTGATCTGAAACTCAGAGAAAATCAGAACTGCCCGGCTGCCCTCAATGAGAGAAGATGGGTAGTGAGTGGTTACCAATGACCACACATGCTTTGAATCTTCTCTTAGGTTTAATCTTAGGGCTGGATGAATACATGTATATGTGAAGCATGCAGCACCTGGCACATAACTGTCCAGAGTGTGTGTGTGTGTGTGTGTGCGTGCTATGTAGCCAGAGAGCTAGTCATAGGCACAAAGCTTGAGGAAGTCATTCCCAAATAATCCCCAAAGAAAGATTCTGCTGTTGTTCACTGCAATCAAGCCTGTCCCTCACTCACAGGCAGCTCCATCTGCACCTGGACTGATTTGTAGCAATCCATGAGGTTTTCAGCGATTGGCTTGGTTTGGGTTTTGAAGTCGATCACCAGGTCTCTTTCTCCAGTCTGTCTCAGTGTGGACACTCCTGTTCAGCATGATACCAACACCCGGCTTCCAGTGGCACAGCGTGGTGGCTGAGCTGACGTGCCTGGGCTGGGGCTGACACGAGGTCGCTCACATGGAAAGTGGGAAGTGAGAGTTCTGCCACCGAACTACTGCTGCCTCCAAGGTAAGAGCTCTGAGAGTCCTAAACACAGAACGGTGGTGGCATCAGCAGCCACCATGTAGATGATACGCGTGATGCTAACCCCTCTCATAGGGTCCCTGGTGGCTCAGCGGGTGCCAAGTTGGGCTGCTAAGTGCAAGGTCAACACTTGGAAACTACAGGCAGTGGTTTTACTCTGGTAAAGCGTTACAGGCATGTAAACGCATAGGGACAGGTCTGCCCTGGCCTGCAGGGTCACTCGGAGTCAGAATCGACTTGAAGGCAGTGAGAAGAATCCAAGAATCTACTAAAGCTAATATTTTTAGGATGATCATTCTAGTATCTAGCAACCCAGCCTCTAGCCCACAGAGCCACCAGGGATCCTAGGATGATCATTCTTACAAGGGTTTTTTGATACAGCAAATTATTTCTGAACCGTTTGTGGTGCCACTGTTCAGCTAGTGTCCTGCTAATCTGCCTACATGATAGCACAACATCAGTTATGCCTGTGTGGGTGGCTAGAGGAATACAAAAGTCGATACATAAATAGATCCGTGATACCTTTTCAGCTGTTTGCATAGTATTTCAGACTATTTAAAGGCAGATATGAGGTTAATTTGTTAAAATGTTACCTGTGTACTCTAAACGCCTGATTGTCCTAGGTAGGCAGTTTACAGAATCCCAAAGCTGAAGGGCCTACAGAAATCTTTAGGCGAACCACTTCGCAGGGGAGGGTGCCTGGGCCAAACAGATCTTTTAGTTAGCATCCAGCCACTGGTACCTAGCAGAACAAAACCAGATCCCAGATGTCCTGACACACAGCTAAGTACTTCTCCACAATACTATGCTTCCTCCTTGATAATATCAAGTTGCTTCGCAAACATGCTCTTCATAAATCAGCGGTTCTCACCCTGTGGGTCCCAACCCCTTTCACAGGGTAACATATTTCCAATAGTCTTAGGAACCAAGACACTGCTCCTCTATTGTCTCCAGGCAGGTCTGCCACATGCAGATATGCCCACATGTGCGTACCCGGAGTAAAGACTGTTACCCGTGCTACACCATGCTTCAAGGTGAATTCCATTGATTTGTCATTAGAAATAGATATTTCACAATATAGAATTACATATTGTTTTTGTGATT
>NW_022103915.1:53488884-53490526 GCF_000313985.2 Echinops telfairi
AATGACAGAGCATGCGCTGTTACGCAAAAACCGCGATAGAGTGAAGCCGCGGAAGTCGAAGCGCGAAGTGGCGAGGGTTCACTGTATATAGATTACCTGTAGGTTGAAAGTCATGGTCAAGAAAATGTACTATTTTCACAACGAAGAATGCCCTAGTGAGGACCCGGCTTTAAAATCGCTTTGAAATGAAAGGCCACTCTAGGTGTGCAATAGTTCACCATCATTCTCACATCCAGTCCGGCCACAAATAACAAAAACCAGTCGAAGAAAACAAGAGTGGAGGATAAAAGCTGGGAAAAGTTGTTACCGATGTTCACTTCCAACGTGAACATTCAACAACTTAAGCAGGGTTTCGCAGGATGGCTTACCAAGAAACCGCCCCTCACAAAGAACCTCACCAACAGGAGCTCTCCTGTGGCCATGCCCAGCCAGCTCAGACCCCAGCTCTTGGTGCCCCAAAGCCGAGAACCTATGGCGAAGAATTCCTGAAGCCAACCTTCAGGCTCCTGGCCCCGGCAAGTGCCAGAATCCGCTGATGTGCCACGCTCCCTGCTTCTCCCAGCAGCCTGCCCTGCAACCGCATGCTGCATGCTTTGTGTGGGCCCTGAAAGGGACTGAACCGCCCCTTCTTCTCTCTGGCCCAGTGGGGCCACCGCAGGACAGCAGAATGGCAAACAGGTCTGAAAAGGGCTTTGTACGGGGGTAAGACCAGATAGCAGAGCTGCTGGCTCCCGGGGGGGCAGGACCAACAGGAAGTGCTGCGCCTAGTCTGTCCGGCTGCCTGGGGCCAGAAGCCCCAGGTAAAGGGGGAGGCTGATTGATGCGGGGCGGGAGGGGGGTCTTGGTGGCTTCCACTCGGACACCAGGAAACCTAAAGGAAGAGACAGACCTAGGCTGTGGCCCTGACACCTGAAATGGAAGTGTGATGATTGAGTGGCAAGTACGCAAGGACAAGGTGCGTTCACAGCAGGTCCATTGGGATTTCTTATTATTATTATTTTGGGTTTTTTAAAAAGAAAACAAAATCAGATATTAAATCGCCCGAGAGCTGCACGATCGATGGCAGTGTGAGAGCACGCGGATGCGTCCTTGCAGGATTTTAGACAGAATGGTATTTTGTTCTCCCCTCCGCCAACCTTCCATCGGTGGAGGGAAGGCCCTGCCAAGATGCAGCAGCCTGAGCTGGAGGCTCCCGCTCCAACCGCGGCGGCTCGCCAAGCTTCCAAGGCCAAGTCGGAAACGACCACGTTGAGTTCATTAGAAGGACCAAGTGATCAAAGGCGCGCCCGCCTGCACAAAGGCAACGACTAATCTGTTAAATACTTGGCTAACTTTTCGACTGTTGAAGTTAATGCGAAATGAAATTCATCAAAATCCTGCAGCGGGACGCGCGGGTGCATTCCTCCGAGTGGCCAGGAGGTGGCAGAAGCGTCCTTCGTTTCAGGCCACAGGCCACGTCTACAGCCACAGGCGCGAATGGTGAAGGGCGCGTCGGATGGAGATGCAAAGAAACACACATGCCCAGGCACTTTTTGTAAAAAGCATCAAGAATGAGATCCAAACGTGACTAAGCCTGGCCCCATGGGGGAGTCTCCTTTTTAGAGAGATGATAGTTCCCAGCCACGGAAGAAGTGCCCGTGAG
>NW_022103915.1:53490771-53492400 GCF_000313985.2 Echinops telfairi
TGGGCTCGAACTGCCAGCCTTTCTGTTAGTAGCCCCAAAGGCAATCGTTTGCACTCTGCAGTGGCCCAGCTACTTCGATCCTACACTTCACGTGCCTCTCTGTCTCCGTGGGCCTCCTGTTAGCCGCTGCCGAGCCTCCCTCTCGTCGGAAACTTGTGTCTTAGGGGCTGAGCTGAAGACGCTGGCAGAGGAATAGAGAAATTGCCCGCTGCCGCAGCTTCCCAGCTCTCCCCCACGCGCCTCCTCTGCCAAGGTCAGTCTGCAGCCCCACGGGGTTACCCCGTTCTCTGGACACGGGGTGCTCGTGGACGATCTGAGGCTAGTGCAAAATCACAGGGTCTTACATTTCCTCAGAGGACAGCATGTAAAATATTAATGCATTCCATCGTGAGGAAAGAAGCTCATTAAAAGCCCATCAAAATGCACGAACGGCCCTGGGCTGTTTATTTCTTGGAAACATTGATTCCAACCAGATCAGGAGGGGGGATATTTTCTATAGCTCCAGTTTCACACACCCTAGTATGAATGGAATCAGTAGTAGCTAGGGAACAAGAAATCAAGGATTTTCTTTTCAACAGTAATAAATCCAGTCAGACCCTATTTGGTAGGGCACTTGACATGGCTTGTAAAAGAAAGGTTACTAAATGAAAGATTTCAATAGTAATCCTTTACAAAATTAATAGGAAGTGCTAAATTAGGACAAATGGGCCTCCAATGGGATCCAGATGCTCAAGCCTACACTAGGTAAAAAGTGTGAAAATTTAAGAACTGGACCGATTCTTACCCTGCATTTCTTGAAGGAGCCAAAGTTCTTCAAGTAAGGAATGTAAACACTTGGGAAGGTAGCCGGAGAAAAGCATGTGTTCCATAGCAGCCCCAGCCCCAGCTGTGTTTACACGAGGATTTCAAAATATCTGGGCCTGGTGCAAGTGGGGATGGAGGAGCCTCCTGGGACAGATGAATCCCAAAAGACAAAAAAGAAACTGGGCCAGTGTTCAAGAGGAAGGGTGATGACTAGCACATCATGATCCCTGTCACCCCGTTCATCTTGTAACCTCCTGACTGATCGCCCATCTCATTCCCAAGAGGATGGACAAAAGGCTGAAAGGTGTTGACACCATCTGTCCCCTTCACACCGGTGGTTGCGTTGATGGTGGTGTCAGCAAGAACGGCAGCAGCAGCCTGTGCTGTGCCAAGCCGTGGCCTCGATGCTGCTTTGGGCTGACAGGGCCACTCCCAGTCTTGAGGGCTGGCGGTCCCCACAGGAACACGGGGCTTTGGGTGGGCGTCTGGGGGTGGTACTGCTCCTGCTTTTGCTATTGCTGCAAAGAGGCCACAGCGGCGACTGAAGCCAGCAGAACAATGACCCTGAACAGGAGGAAGGAAACAACAGAGGTCGTGTGTGACCACAAGAAGTCGTTCTTAGGGCACTGGCTTTGAAAGGCTGGGTACTGATTCCCCCAAAGATGTACACATCTGAATCCCAGAGCCTTTGAACGAGTTACTTTAAATAGCCAAAGAGCTTTGCAGATATGATTTAGTTAAGCTTCTTGGGGTGGAAAGGCAAGCCTGATGAACCAGATGAGCCCAGTATAATCATTTGGGTCCTTGTAAGAGAGAATTAGGGAC
>NW_022103915.1:53496773-53504606 GCF_000313985.2 Echinops telfairi
TCCCCCCCCCCTTTGGGGTTGGCTACCCTATGTACCCCTGGATTAGGTCTGGCACCTGCTGTTCTACCTGGACCTTATCCCTAGGGTGTTTGTATGCAGTACCTTTTCCCTTGTGCCCCTTTGCCCTGTTGGTTTTTAAGACAGTACATTTTTAAGGGAGTAGAAAACCTTGTCTTTCTCCCATGGAGCAGATGATGGGTTTTGAACTGCCGACCTAGTGGTTAGCACTCTGACATGTAACCCACTACTCCACAAGGATGTGTAACGCAGGCATTCAGACCACCAGGAACCCTATAGGGCAGGGTAAAATTGTCCCTTCCGAGGTTGTCAGTCTTTACAAAGCCAACAGCCACATCTTTCTCTCAAAGAGCAGATGGTAGGTTTGAACTGCCAAACCATCAGAGTTGTGCTAAGACATTAATCAAAGCACGTTATTGGCAATTACAGGATATAAATCCTCATCATTGATAATACCTCGTCAATCTTTAATCCTGGGGCAAATTGAGCTACTTCTCTTGGAGGAAAGAAAGCAGAATCAGATTGATACTGGGTTCAAAGCTCAGCCTTAGCTTTTTTTTTTTTTTAAAGATCATTTTTAACAATCCGATCATCAATTGTATCAAGCATATTTGTACATGTGCTTTCATTGTTATTTTCTAAACATTGACATTCTATTTGAGCCCTTGGCATCAGCTCCTCTTTTTACCCTCCCTCCCCCGCACCCTCGTGACCCCTTGATAAATGATAAAAGATTATTCTTTTTATATCTTTCACCGACGGCTGTCTCGCCTCCCCTGTGGTTCCTGCTTTTTTGCATGACTTTTGTTCCTTTCATTTTAGCAAGTACATAAACTGCTCGGTTTTCTCATCCATGTTGTAAACGGATTTAAAGAATGACTGAGAACAAAGTAAAGGAGCTAAAATAATGCTTCTCATATCATCCCACCCACTGCCAGCCGGCTGATTCTGATTCATACCATTCCGTAGAGAGTTCCCGAGAGCAGACAGCCCCATCTTCCTCCTTAGCGCTGGTCTGTTTGACCCTCTCACCTTGCCTTTGGCTGCCCAATGCCTGGCCCCCAGTGGTACCGCCAAGGCGCGTTGCTCAGATCGTACTTCCCTCACGTGGACTCGGGCGCATCGCGAGCCTGTCAATCAGCGTAGAGCTGCTCCTTAAGATCCTGAGCCCCTCATCTCTAGGGCAGCAGTCTCTTCTTCCTCCTGGGACTGAGCTGGTGAGTTCCAGCTGCCCCCCAACCGGGTAGCTAGCCGTCCAACAGGGAGCGCAGGACTCCTTCTCACACAAGAGGCAGCAATAAACAACACCAACCTTTGCTCTTCTTGTGAGTATCATTATTGACATGCCTGCATTTGCTTAACATGCCCAAAGCCGATGTTTCCTTACGTCAATTCAGCCTCAATTCAAACCTACCAGGTTGATATTATCTTCTAGTTTAGAAATTAGGAAGCTGGCCGTAGGAAAGCTCATTGGTTGACTCGAGATTGTGTGGCAAGTAACCAAGCCAGGACTCCCACCCAAGACTGGGACGCTGACACCGTGATCTGCATCTCTGTCCGCTATTGCTGTGATTATCACCGGTAATACTGAGAGCAAGGCGAAACATATTTCCTGGAACTCCTCAAATGAAAATACGTTCTCCTTGGCACGACGATCACTGGAGAGTATGTGAGAACACTTCCCTAATTTCCTTTTTTCCCTACCATGCATCAAGACATCATCCCTTCTGTCTTGCTTAAGTCATGCCCATCCTCAACCTCTTCAACAAACAAGACTCCCCATTCCCAGTGTGCCATCAGGTAGAATAGCCGAGGTGGCTCATACACATGTCTATGCATAGGATTGTTCTCTGGACTAGAATGTATGTGGGTGAACATTTTGTCTCCCAGACAGTCTGCTTCCAGGACTGACCGAGAGAAACTCAAAGTTCTGCCCTCTGTTTAGTGAAAGGAAAATCTAATGGAAAACTGTAATGCATTATTTTAAGAATTTTATTACCAAAATAACACATATCCAGTGTTACAACTGAGAGAGCTATAAGGCATCAGAAAGAAAAATGAAAAGTTGGCCATGACTGAGCATTACTGACACTTGTGCCGTCTACCTTTTTCTGTGTGGAGATTTTATATATATTTCTGAACTCACGGTTCTCAAACCCCATTTTCCATTCACTATCAATTGACAAGCACTGGCTTTGCCATGTGCAGATGCCAACCGCTTCTATATGTTCTATGAAGAAAGCCTGGCTCTTTAGATGGCTCAAAGCCCTCAAGCATTTTAAATTAGAAGCTAGATAATTCCACAAATGAAGGCACAGGCTGCACACTGACGTCCAAGCTTAGTTTTGCAGTAAACAATGTTCTTCTTTATCCCATCAAATAGTCAGTGCATTTCATCAAAACATTTGAACTCCGATTATGCATAAAATCCTATGCCAAGAACAGACTCTGGAGTAGTAATAGGAATCAGATCCATCACTGTGGCCTGTTTGGGGGAACCAGATGCTACGCTAAGTACTGTATGCCCATCAAAGGTGTCCTGGCTGGGGATGAAGTTGAGATATAAATATGCTTACTCTCTCTGTGGTCAAGTTAGGCAGCTCCCACCCTCCTTGTCCATTACGTTCTTCAGTTTTCATGGGGCAAAAAGCATCTTGGTGGGAAAAACATTGAAAAGCAGAAGCAGCATTCTGAAATTCATCAGCATGTGGTAACCAAAGGGGAGGGGGTGGGTGGCAGGAATCAAAACCATCCGGAGAGAAACCAGACTCCACCACAGAGCACACCCATGGAAGGGAGGCGTGGTTTCCAGACACAGAAATGGCGTGGCCCTGTCCCTGGACCAGTCCAGTGGTCAGGTGAGGGTGCATCTAGGGATCTGAAATGCCAGAGCTCTAGTTACATCCTGCACCGCTTTAGGTCCCAGCCACCTTGCCAAGGGACATGGAGGCGAGAGGGTGTGTGTCCCCTGCATTCACAGCCCTGTATGAATTGACAGCCGTCGTGGCTGGGGTCACTGTAAAGACCTGCCCCAGTAGCAGCAGCTATGGAGAAGCCCCTGACTCCGTGAGGAAAGCCCAGACAGTCACAGCTCCGCAAATGGGAGGTCCAGCCCTGCCCAACTCCAGGAACTCTTTCAGGAGGAGAGAGGCCTGACAGGTCTGCAGGTGGAAGCGAGTGAGTGTGTTCACGGACTGCGAACGCGAATGTCCGTGGGCCAGCCTGGTATCCTAAATGAGAGTTTGGCGTAGGTGGTGAGTGAGGTGAACTGGGGAGCACATGCCTTGCTCAACAACACAGTTCCTCAGCCCCAACCAGGGTGGTGCTGAGTCGGGGGAAGGACTGGCCGTAGCAGCAGTAGGACCGAGGTAGGAGAAATGTGGAGTCAAGATGAAGTCAGAGAGCATTTACCAGAAGCAATGTGGCCAGGCTAGCAACCCCAGTCACCAAGACAATAGCTGAAAAAAATTGTATCATTTCTCAATGAAGATGAAAGAAACTAAACCTCACAGCCAGGTGATGTGATCAGATAATGCAGCCTTGTGACCATTTTGCACATGAGTCAGGGGTCATGAGCCCTCCCTGGGCTCAATGGGGAGTGCAGCGGGAAGGTAGAAGATACCAAATTCCTAGGTCCTGAGTATAGAAGTCGGACCAAGGAGCCAACGGAGAGAGGATGTATATGCATTTGATAGGTGCCTGAGCAGCTGTGAATCAGCAAGTACATATAGTCAAACTTGGAAAAGGACATTGAGCTTAAGGCAAAGTGGGATCACACGGTATAAAATAAAGGAACAGCTAAATACTCACACTCAAAATGTCTCCCCCAAGAAATCTGATACTGGACCTGAAATTCCCAGAATTCAAGTCACTGCCCAGCATCTTAAGTTTAGTGTCTCTAAAAAAGAACTGGGGAGTTGGCTTCAGTCCACACAAAGGACTTTGCAGCACATTATTTACGGAATGAGCCCAGAGTTGCCTGTCTAGGGAGAGGGCAGGTGATACAAGGTAGGGGCATCTCCACGTGGGCTGTGCCTGTGCCACAGAGAGAGAGGGTCCCTCACTTTGGAGTGACCCAGACCTATTAGCTAAGCTGAAGGAAGGAAGGAGTCAAGATAGTGAAGTGGACATTCCAATTAAGACAGGAGGAGGGCTGGCTAACTTGGTATATGCATACATGGGGCATTGGAAATTGCCCCAAATTACCTGAAATCAGCTTAGCAAAATGATGGATGTTTTGGTTAATGTTCATCCGTGCAGCCCTGTGGGAGCAGCAGCCCCCAGGAGAGTGGATTCGGTAGGGCGAGGATCACAAGCTCGACACATTTCCTGTTGTACATCCCACTGTGTTCTATTTCCCTGCAAGGTGATCCAATACGGTCCTTTGAGGTTGGTGAGATCCTAACAAGTGATTATTTTACGAAGGAATAAGCGAAGCTAGGATTGTTTCGATGGTTAAAATGCACAGCGAATGCTGCAGTAGCCGAAGGAACAGAAACCTCAGACGGATGTGGAGTCATGCACCAGACCTAAACACACGATCCATTAACACAATCGTAGAGAATGCCAAGAAAATAAGACATTAGGCAAATAAACCCCTAATTAGCATCAATTGTAGGCAATGAATTGTTATGTCAGGAAGTCATCTCCATGGAGACAAGCAATGATGACTTTGTGTGGCTCTGGGTTAGTCAGCACTCCCACTTCTTAGGGTGCATCTCCACACTAAACAGTGTCAGAAATCACAGAAAGGCTCTGGCTTATTAGTCTGGTAATTCTCTTCAAGGAATTTCTCTTGAAAAAATAACTCAGATGAAAGAGAAAGTAATAGACATAAAAGTGTATTTTACAGTGATTTATGCATAAATTATGCCTAACAATAATAAATTAGCAAATAAACTATAGCACATCTATAAATAATCATTAGGAAGATCATATGGCAAGGAAAATATATATTATATATAGCTTAGTATATATAACAACATATTAAAAACAGCATATATACACTGTAACATATTAAAATAATATATTAATGTATTAAAAATTTGGGGGTGGGTTTTTTTAAATCATTTTATTAGGGGCTCATACAACTCTTATCACAATCCATACATACATCAATTGTGTAAAGCACATTTACACATTCATTGCTCTCATCATTCTCAAAACATTTGCTCTCCACCTAAGCCCCTGGCATCAGCTCCTCATTTTTCCCCTCCTTCCCCGCTCCCTGCTCCCTTATGAACCCTTGATAATTTATAAATTATTATTTTGTCATATCTTTCCCTGTCTGACGTCTCCCTTCACCCACTTTTCTGTTGTCCGTCCCCCAGGGAAGAGGTCACATGTAGATCCTTGTAATCGGTTTCCCTTTTCCAACCCACCTTCCCTCCACTCTCCCAGTATCGCCACTCACACCACTGGTCCTGAAGGGATCATCTGCCCTGGATTCCCTGTGTTTCCAGTTCCTATCTGTACCAGTGTACATCCTCTGGTCTAGCCATATTTGTAAGGTAGAATTGGGATCATGATAGTCGAATAGGAGGAAGCATTTAGGAACTAGAGGAAAGTTGTATGTTTCATCGTTGCTACATCGCACCCTGACTGGCTTGTCTCTTGCCCTAGACCCTTCTGTAAGGGGATGTCCAATTACCTACAGATGGGCTTTGCGTCTCCACTCCCCACTTCCCCCCTCATTCACTATGATATAATTTTTTGTTTTGATGATAGATACCTGATCCCTTCGACACCTAGTGATCGCACAGGCTGGTGTGCTTCTTCCATGTAGGCTTTATTGCTTCTGAGCTAGATGGCTGCTTGTTTACCTTCAGGCCGTTAAGACCCCAGACGCTATATCTTTTGATAGCCGGGTGTATTAATAATTTTAAAGACATCCATTAGAATGCAGTATGTGGAAATATTAAGAGTTACAGTCGGATGCATCTCTAACGTTTTAAGAATGTTCTTGTATGGATAAGAATGCAGGGCGGGTAAACATAACAAATGAGCAAACACAAGTTCGGAAGCCAAGTCAGTGACTGAGGATTTAAAAATCACAGTATCATGATTTTTATCTAAAACTCTTCTGATTTTTCTCTGATGACCATTCCTATAATTAGACTCCTATCTCTTTCACTTACTAATTATGAAATGTTTATGAATAGAGAAACACAATGTAGCACAGTGGTCAAGAGCTCGGGAGCTTGGTTCTAAAATCCTGAGTTTGAATCCTGGCAAGTTGTCCAAGGCAAGTATTAAATTTGTCTTAGACTTTGCTTTCCTTACGTGTAACACGGAGGCCATTTATAGTATTTGCCTCTTGAGGTTCTTAAGAGAAAGAAATAAAACAGTGCATATAAAATACTTCATTCAGTAACTACGAAAGTAAGGGTGAATATATGCTGATATGACGTGAATTGCGATTGATGATGATGAATGGGGGAATAAAAATTGTGAAGGACAAGGATCAAGATAAAATGATAGAAGCCATTCCTAATAGATTGAATGGCACAAAGAACTAAAGGTAGGAAACCTATTACCAAGTCTTTAATTGAGTATCTTGCTCGTGAGGGTCTTTAAACCTTATAATGTTAGAGCAGACGGTGGTCAGTCTGTCTAGATGGCTGTCCCACCACCTCAGAGTCTGTACAGATTTTGATGCTTCCAAGTTAAATATATGCATAGTTTCTGACACAGCAGCTCCCCTTAGCTTAATCTAATGAAAAAGTCGTAAACATGATCTCGGAAAGACATGAACAACCAAACAAAAAGGCATAAATGTTCATAGACTCGTTATTTGTGATAGCAAAAGAGACAATGTACATTGTCAATAGAAGAATTTGGGTGTATTTAAACAATGGGGTGCTACATAGCCAGGATAATGAGTAGATTTGGAGTTGATGCTCTCAACATGACAAAGACTATAACTTTGAAGGGAGAAAACAAGTTGTTGGTGGTATTATTAAGTGTCATTGAGATGGTTAAAACTCTTAGTGACCCTGTAGGCAACAGAATAAAATGCATGCCAGTGCTGTCCCTAACTCATACTTATTGTTATATGTGAGCCTATAATTGCAGCCATTGTGCCAATTCATCTCATGGAGGGCTTGTTCTTTTTCACTGCCGTACCAAGCATGCGCTCCTTCTCTAGGGACTGGATTCTCAGGAAGTCAAGTACATAACGCAGAGGAGTTCTGTCTTGATTCTTGCAGTAGTTCTCCAAGATAGATTTGCTTGTTCTATTGGTAGTCTTCTAATCATTTTTCTGGTGAGCACGCTTTTTTTTAAAAGATTTATTTATTTATTAAAGATCATTTTATTGGGGGCTCTTACAGCTCTCATAACAATCCATACATCAATTGTATCAAGTATATTTGTGCATAGGTTACCATCATTTTTTTAAACGTTTACTTTCTATTTGAGCCCTTGGTATCAACTCCTCTTTTTTCCCTCCCTCCCCACCTTGTGATCCCTTGATAAATTATAAATTATTATTATTGTCATACCTTACACCGGCCACTGTCTCTCTTCCCTCACAGTTTCTGTTGCTCGCTGCCATTGGCAGGAGTGGGGGGAGACTGGTAAGCCTACTTAATATTCTTTACAAACACTATCATTTGAAGGTTTCAACTCTTCCTTTGTCTTGGAGATTGCTTGGGAAAGAAGCACCTTAGTCCTTAAGGTGACATCCTTGATCTTCAGCATTTAAAAAAGGTCATGTTCATTAGATTTGCCCAATGTAAAACATCCTTTGATTTCTTGATTGGTGCTTCCCCGGGCATTAATTGTAGACCTCAGTAAAATGAGATCCTTGATAAC
>NW_022103915.1:53505144-53506286 GCF_000313985.2 Echinops telfairi
TTACAAATAAGGAATCCTACTTCGCGGAATTTCATTTATCACGGTAGGGTCTAGAACCGATTAACCGCGATAAACGAGGGTTCACTGTACTTGTTCAGCATATAGATTGAATGGGTATAGCAAGAGGACACAACCCTAATGCACATCCTTCCAGATAGTAAATCATGCAGTATCATTTTGTTCTGTTCACACATTGCTTCTTGGCCCCAGTACAGGCTCTGTATGAGGCCAATTAAATGTTCTGAATTTTCCATTCTTTGCAATGTTATCCATAATTTGTTATGATTCACACAGTTGAACGGCTTTTCATAGTCAATAAAACATGGGTAAACATCTTCTGGTAGCCTCTGCTTTCAGCCAAGAGTCATCCGGCATTAGTAATGACATCCTTTGTTCCACGTAGCCTTCTGAGTTCAGTTTGAATTTCTGGCAGTTCCTGTCCCAGGAACTGCTGCAACCCTTTTTAAATTCTCTTCAGCAAAATTTTCCTTGGATGTGATATTAATAATATTCTTCGGCATTTAGCACACTCTGCTAGATCCTATTTCTTTGGAGTGGGAACAAATATGGATCTCTTCCAGTCAGTTGGCTAGGGAACTGTCTTCTATATTTCTTGGCATAGAATCTACGTCACAGACGAATAAGCATTTCCAGCGTTGCATGCATTTGCTGAGACATAACAATTGGTGCAGCTTTGTTTTTCACCAGTGCATTCATTGCACTTGGACTTCCTCCTTCAGTACCTCCAGTTCCTAATTATATATTATCTGCTGAAATGATTGAACCACCCCACTTTTATGGTACAGTGATTCTGTGTATTCCTTCCATCTCCAGATGCTTCATGCATCATTCAATACCGTGCCCATAGAATCCTTTAATATTGCAGCTTGTGATTTGATTTTTTTCTTCAGTTATTTTAACTTGAGAAAATATAGCATCTTCTTCATTTTATGTTTTCTAACTCCAGGTCTGCATTTTTTTATCATAATGCTTTACTTTTCTTCTTGAGCTAATGGTTTTCTATTAAATACTTTTATTGGGGGCTCTTACATCTCTTATCATAATCCATACATTCATCCATTGTGTCAAACACATTAGCACATATGCTGCCATCATCATTTTCAAAGTATTTCTTTCTACTT
>NW_022103915.1:53508815-53510749 GCF_000313985.2 Echinops telfairi
AGCAAGCCCTCCCACTTTGTCCTTCTTCTTGAGGAGTTCTTTGTTAATTCAGGGCTTCTTCCCTCCCCATATGAAGCTGATAATAGTTTTTCCATTCCTTTGAAGAAAGATGAGGTAATTGTATCAGGATTACATTAAACTTATATAGTGCCTTGGGCAGAACTGACATCATTAGTATATTGAATCTTCCAATCCATGAACATGGGATATTCTTCCATTTGTTGAGGTCACTCTTGGCTTCTTGTAATAGTGTTATGTAGTTTTCCTTGTACAAATCTTTGGTTTTTTAGTCAGGTATATCCCTAGATATTTCAATTTGTGCTTGGCTATTGTAAAGGATACTACCTTTTTAATCTTTGCATCTGTGAACTTGTCTGATGCGTATAGCGATCTGATAGACTTCTTTTTGTTGATCTTGTATCCTGCCACTGTCATATTCCTCTATCGCTTCTAACACTCCACTTGTTGAGCTTGGGGGTTTTCAATATATAAAATCATGTCACCTGCAAATAATGGTAGTTTTGCCTCTTCCTTCCCCAGACAAATTCCTTTGATGTCTTTTCTTTGTCTTATGTTGTTAGCTTAAGGTGACCAGATGTCCCGCTTTGGGCGGAACAGTCCCGAATTTTAACAATTTTCCCCGCATCCCATGGTGTTTTTAAAAAGTCCTGATTTTTGGAAAGAATGCATGACAAGCTAGGGTATACGGTTTTCGGGTACCATGTGGCTATTTCACCAGGATATGAGTTTTATCAATGGTGTCCTGCTTTACCAATGTTAAAATCTAGTCACCAGCTAGGACCTCCAGTATGATGTTAAATAGGAGTGGGGACAAAAGGCATCCTTGTCTGAACCCCTTTTTCAATGGAATAGTTTTCATCTTTTCTCCATTGTCTACCATGTTGGCTGTTGGTTTTTCATATATAACTTGTATAATATTGAGGAGTTTTCCTTCTATTCCTGTCTTCTTGAGTGTCTTATACAGGAATGTGTGTTGGATGTTGTCGAATGTTTTTTCTGTGTCTATTGATATTATCATGTGGTTCTTAAAATGTTTCATGTCAATGTGGCAAATAATACTAATGGTCTTTCATATGTAAAACCATCCCTGGTATGAATCCCACTTGGTCATGGTGAACTTTTATATGTGTATATACTTGCCAGTATTTTGTTAAGGATTTTGGCATCGATGTTTATTGGGGATTTTGGTCTGTAGTTCTCAAGACTTGTGAGATCCTTGTCCACTTTAGGTATCAGAGTTATACTAGCTTCATAGAAAGAGTTTGGGAGTTTCCCATATTTTTCTATGTTCTGGAAGAGTTTATATTGGATTAATGTCAGTTCTTCCCTGAATGCGTGGTAGACTTCTCCTATGAAGCCATCTGGCTCAGGGGATGTTTTTGTTGGTAATCCCTTGATAACCTTGTCTATTTCTTCTATTGCTATGGGTCTGTTGAGATTCTTGACACCCATCAAGGATATTCTAGGGAGGGATTGTGTTTACAAGTATTTTTCCATGTCACTGAATTCATTAGAGTACAGGCTTTCGTAGTACTGTGTAATTATCCTTTTGATTTCTTTATGGTCCATTGTAATGACCCTTGTTTCATCCCTCATCCTTGCTATTGAAATTTGTTCCTTCCTTTCTTTGGTTAGGTTTATCAGAGGTTTATCAATTCTGTTAATCCTTTCAAAGAGCCAACTTTTAATTTTTTTCTATTGTGTTCTTGTTTTCCCTATCCTGTATCTTAGCCTGGATTTCTATTATGTCTTTCCTTTTGCTATTAGTAGGATTTTCGGGTTGACTCTGCTCTAATTGGTGTAAGTTTTGTGTCAGAATAACAACTATGTCTCTCTTCCTTTTTCATGTGTGCATGTATTCCTATCAGACTTCCTCTGATTACAGCCTTTGCTGTGTCCCAAAGGTTTTGGTA
>NW_022103915.1:53511191-53515898 GCF_000313985.2 Echinops telfairi
TCATCTTATGGAGTGTTTGATTTATGAATTTTACAGGTCTCTTGTTGGGCACATATATATTTATTATGCTCACTGGTTCTTGGTCTACTGTTCCCTTGAACATTATATAGTGTCCCTCTTAGTCTCTTGTTATGGCTTGTACCTTGAGATCAATTTTGTCAGAGATTAAGATTGCTACTCCTGCTTTTTTTGAATTGCCATTTTCTTGGTATACATTCCTCCATCCTTTAATTCTCAGCCTGTTTTTGTCTGTAAACTTGATCCGTGTCTCCTGTAGGCAGCAGATCAATGGGTTATGTTTTCTAAGCCAGTCTGGTAGCTTCTGCCTTTTAATGCCTGAGTTCTGTGGACTCTATGATGTCATCTTGTACCTTTGTGTTTGGTGTTTTCCTACCTATTGATCTTATCCATTTGTATTGTGAGTGTGTGGTTCACTCTTGTCTTCTTTCCACCATTGAGCTAATGCTATCTTGGAGGCTGTTTTCTCTTTTTTTCCCCAATGAGTGGATTTGTTCTGTGTGACAGTCTTATTTGTGCTCAGTGAGTGTTAATCTTCTTCCCATACTGGGGCAGCAAGAATCTTTGGTAGGGTTGGGTTTCTTTTTATGTATTCTTTGAATTTTTCCTTGTCTGAGAAAACTTACTTCTCCACCTATCTTAACAGATAATTTGAATGGATATAGTATTCTTGGGTTTGTATTATTTTCCTTAAATTTTTGCAATATGTTACTCCACTCCTTCCTCTTCTTCATCGTGTCCACTGATAGGTCTGAACATATTCTTATTTGGGTAGCTTTATAAGTGGTAATTTGTTTTTCCCTAACTGCTCTCATGATTTTCTCCTTTTCCTCATAGTTGGATAATTTAACTACTATGTGGCTTGGTGACTTCTTGGGTTTCAGTCTGGCTGGTCTTCTTTTGGCCTCCTGAATGATTGCCTGATTTTCATTTATTAGGCTGGGGAAGTTTTCCTCTAAGGATTCCTTGCTATTTTCGCTGTTGACATCTTTGTTGTGTCATGTTCTGGTAGTCCAATTATTCTAATATTGTTCCTATTCATAGCATCTGAGTTAGTTAATTGTGCCAGCCTGGCCGATAATCACATGTGGGGCTGGTTGAAAGGCGGAGGGATAAATGGGTGATGAAGCCTCGCCTTTCTAGTTCTCGGGTCTCTTGTTTTGTGATGGCTGCACTGGGTGCAGCTGCCTTAGCAGTTCCCTGCTTCAGCTTGCAAGATTGACTTCCTACACGACATCCCCAAGGAGAAGCCACATGGACCTATCCCGATGCAGCCTTGGGTGCTGGAGCAGCCGTGTGGAGACCCCTGCCAGTGCTGAGATGCTTATTCATTCACTGACTCAGCTTTCCTCCTGCAGTCGGCATCATTGCCTCTGTTTTGTGAGGTGGAGGACTTTGTAGACTGGTGTTGGGTAAATGGGTTAATGTTGGACTTGTGGGCTTGGGCAGCATTGGGTTGGGATGTTTTCATGATGCACATTTTCTTTACATAAAACTCTCTTATACATGAGTTGCTGTGAATTTGTTTCTCCAAAGTACCTAGACTAATACAGCATCAGACATGGTTGTCAGATTTTCTTCCATTTCTCTGATTGTCTTATTTGACTGCCTTTCACATTTGTTGAAGTCTGACTGGTTATGCTCTAGATCACTGGTGCAATTATCTGCCTCCTCAAGTCTGTTGGCAATGTCTATTAATAATTTGCTACTGGATTTTGTTATTTCATCCCTTAAGTCTTGTGTTTCCCTTTGGTGTGTGGCCTTTATCGTTTCATCTTTTTCTGTATTGCTTCCCTCAAATCCTGTATGAGTGAAAGCAACATTCTGAAGATTTTTTTTCTGTGGCAGGTCAATGTCTGCTTCCTCTATGCATGTCATTAGGTTCATGACTTCTTAAGGCATTGTCTTCTGTTTCTCCTGCTTTTTCATTGTTGTTGGGGCTGGTTTCTGTTTACTGGTTATTGTTTTAGAGGAGGCCAACACCATCTACCCGAGTCAAGGAGCACTGGGTTCTCTCTTGGGGTTCTCATATGAGTGCTTCTTCAAACTACCTGCAGGTGGCTGTACTGAGGGGTTAGGCTACCACTGTAATTTTCTGTGGTTTCACTCTTACCATAGCTAACTAGTATTCCATTATTTGGACTGTGAGTTGGATATTCCTGTCACTGGATGCTGTTCAGATGGTTGTGAGCCCACTATAATGGTGTTTAATTGGCTGATCTCCAAGGAAGCTGTGGTGGTATGTCCCACGGGGCTTGGAGCACCTTAGATGGGGTGTGGTGTTTCCCTCTGCAACTGGAGTGCTGCAGAGGGTGGGTGGGTGTACCTTCCTTGGTGTCATGTGCAGAACTGCAACAGGGGGCATGCTGGAGCTCTCCCTGCTGGGTGGGCAGAGTTGCCCTAGGCAGAGGGCAGGGGGATGTAAGCTAGCAGTGGCATGTGGCAGGAAATAGAGGGAGAAGAAATAAAAATAAAAGGGAAAAGAGAGAATAAAGAAAGAAAGAGAAAGAGAAAGAAGAGAAAAATACAACTGTGCTCACTGAGACTGACTGTGGTGGGAAAGAGTAGAAAGAGAGAAGAAAAAAATAAAGAGTAAAGAGATAGCTGATCGCTGACCACCTGAACAAGGGACTGGTGGAGTTTAAAACCAGCCCCAAGGTTGCAGGTGGCTGTGCCCTTTTGGTACAGGGTTCCACAGGTGCTGGGCAGAATTGCCCTAATTGGCAAGATTACCGTGGAGGCCAGACAGAGGTGTGGTGTGCAGCTTTCCCACAGAGGGCAGGCTGGAGCTTCCTCTGCTGTTTGTTTGGAGTTGCCCTAGGCGGAGGGTAGTGGCCCGGAAGGCAGCAGGGCCATGTGAAAGGAAAGAGAGGGAGAGAAGGCAAAAAAGAAAGAAAAAACAAAAAAGCGTAAAACAAAACTGGATCTACTGAGACTGACTCCAGAGGGAAGGAGGGATGGGAGAGAGAATAAAGAGAGAAGATAAAGAATAGAAAGTAAGGAGATAGCTGAGCCCTGATCGCCTGACCGTAGGGCTGGGGGAGTTCTAACCCTACTCCAAAGTAGCAGGGCAGTGTGCCCACTTGGTGTAGGGTCCCGTAGATGCTGCGCAAATTACCTTCATAGGCAAGATCACCACGGAGACCAGGCAGCAGTTCCCAGAGCAGTGTTGAGGGCTGGAGATCACTTGGAATAGCTGCCTTGTGCCATATGCAGCACTGCAGCAGGCAGGCGGAAGTTCCCTCAGGCACATGCAGGGCCCCAGGACAGGCAGGGCATCCCCCAGGCACGCGAAGAGCAGGCAGGACCTCCCCAGCTGCATGTTGGACTACTGAGGGTGGCCAATAGCTCCGCCCCCATTGGGCTTGCAGAATTGCCCTAGCTTGTGCCAAGAACATTCATGCCCCAATAGCTTAGAGAAGTTTGTTTGTTTTCTTGGCCAAACTGAAATTGAGTTCAATTAAATTGGCCTCCTGGCTATGGGCTCTGCATTTATGCTCTGTGAAATCATTCTGAGACTGATGCTTGCTCCAGAGGCTCTTTGTTAAGTTGAAAGCCTCCGTGCTCTGTAGCTCTCTTATGGCATTCCTTAGCTTTGGTTCCTCTATTATGTTAATGTATGTTAAAGGACCTGTTCTGCAGGTTTGTCTTGGAGTTAAGCAATGAGCTTGGAATTTACAGTTTTTTGCTTTTGCTTTTTTTAAATCAATTTATTGGGGGCTCTTACAACTCTTGTTGTAATTCATACATCAAATGTATCTGACTTATTTGTACATATATTCCATCGTTCTTTTCTAGACATTTACTTTACATCGAGCCCTTGAGATCACCTCCTCTTTCTTTTGTGGCCTCTTGATAAATTGTAGATTGTTAATTATTTTCACTTCTCACACCGACCGCTGTCTCCCTTCCCCTCTGTTTTCTGGTGTTCTTCCCCCTGGATGGGGGAGTGTGGTTATGTGCCATTCATTGCAATCCATGACCCCATCCCTCTACACCTCTCCCCCTTTCCCTTTTGGTATCTCTATTCCCATTTCTGTTCCCAGGTTCCATGTGTTGTGAGTTTTATCTCTTGCCTAAACCTATGTACATGTTCCTGTCTAGTCTATATTGGCAAGCGGCACTGGGGTCATGATAGTGGGGGGAGAAGAGGCCTCAAGGGATCAGAGCTATATTTCATGACCCAATAGTCCTGTACTGCACCCTGATTGATTAATCCCCGCCCTGTGACCCCTCTGTGGGTGGATGTTCCATTGTCCATAGATGGGCTTTGGGTCTCTGCCCCAAACCCCCTCCATTCTCACCAGTGCTTTTTTGTTTGTTTGTTTTTACTGCTTGTTGTAAATCTTCAGATGCCCGTTGCCCGGTCTTACCAGCTGGTTTGCTTCTTCTATGTGGGCTTGTTGCTTCACTGTTGGATGGCTGCTTGTTTAACTTCAAGCCTTTAAGACCCCAGACACTATATCTTTTAATAGCTGAGCATCATCTTCTGTCTTCACCACATCTGCTTATGCGCCCATTTTGTCTTCAGCGATCATGTAGGGTGGGGTGAGTATCAAAGAATGTCAATTTGTTAGAACAGTGTTTTTGTATTGAGGGAAGGTATGAGCCAAGGCCCAAGACGCATCTGAAGCCTCGGTGTATTGCCTTAAAAATATATGTACATAGGCCAATACCACTATTGCTATG
>NW_022103915.1:53516425-53518498 GCF_000313985.2 Echinops telfairi
TTCTGTCTTTGCTTTTGGTTTTAGAAAGTTTGATTATGACAAGTCTTAGTGATTTTCTTTTGGATTCTAACCTGTTTGGGGTTCATTAAGCTGCTTGAATATATATCTTCTTGTCTTTCATGATATTAGAGAATTTTTCTTCCAACAAATTATAATTTTTCATGGTGCTTTTTGTTTCCTTTCCGGTTCTGGAACAACAATCACCTGTTAAGCTATTCCTCTTGATGCTGTCCCTTATAATTCTTAGACTAAATTTATTTATTTCTCTAACTACTTACCATATATACTCGAGTATAAGCCAAACCAAATATCAGCCAAGGCACCAAATTTTATCACAAAATCTGCGTTTAAAATGTGCTGAAAAACCTGGCGTATACACGACTATTTAGTGTACATTTCTTTTGTTCTTTTTCTTATTGTTTCTGTAACAAACTAGTATTTAGAGATATGTTTTCAATTTCATTAGTCTGGTTTTCCATTAATTCAATTCCACTCCTTTGCCCTTCCAATTCATTATTTACTTTTAAAATTCTAATAATAATCTTCTGGATTTCTAGTGGCCATTTTTATACTGTTTCTAAATTTGCACTTATTTTTTTCAATTTATTCTTGTGTGGCTTTCTATGTTCTTCTAGATTTTCCCTGTTTTCTCTTGATTTTTGTTTATAATTTTCTTGGTGATTTTGCTTTCTTTAATCTCTTTTTCAACATGTTGAAGGATCATAAATATAACCCATTTGAATTTCTTATCTGATTCTTTTAATACCACTTCTACCTCTGGAAAATTTTCTGGCCTTGTATTTTGGTCACTTGCTCAAGCAATCATGTCCTGTTTTGTTTTGTTTTGTTTGATTTGCTGTTATATGCTGTCTCTGTGACTTTACGGTGGTGGTGTATTTATTACTTCATTGTATATTAGTTTGCATCTGTCTGATTTTTTTAAGATATATCCAATGTCCTCGACATGTAGTCAGGTTACTAGTTTGGCAGCACTGGGATGTTCACCATCTGTCAGCAAATGGGAGCTGGTAATCGTCTGTTCACTGGTCATGTAGCACAGTTGTTTCCCTCTGGGAAAAGAACAAAAGGAGATATGAATATAAGTAGAATAAAAATGATCTGAAGTGAATATGACAAAACATTAAGATAGAGCAAAGTTAGTTGGTAGGTAGATGTGCATTCATTACATTATTCTCTTTACTGCTCTGTTTCCAAGTGATGTATCAAGAGTGAGGGAGTGGGAGTAGTCCATCACTGAAGCCGGCAACAGGGGAGCATGTAAAAACAATACAACAAACTCAGGTTTTTTTTTTTTTTTTTATTTTTTCCTTGGGTTAAAATTTTTAAATTATTGTTAAGGCTTTCTTCCTGGTTGGCCAATTCTTTCCCGGCCTTCCCCTTTTTCTTAAATTGTTTCTTATTTTTTTTTTTTTCCAACCGTTAAGTTCCATTTTCCCTGTTGTTCCCTTTGAAAATGTTACACTTTAAATTATGAAAGTATCATGTTGTTAAATTATGATAGTCTAATGAATAGATCAACAGAAAAGATATCTTGGAGAATGTTCCAACAATTATGCGGTTGATTTTGTATTGTTTGGCACCACAACAATGCTTATAGAAGCAGCAGTCAAGAAATCAAATTATGCAAACCCACTGCACAAGACCTCTTTCAAGTGGTGAAAGCAAGGTGGTTACTTTGAGGATTATGGTGCACCTACCCGAGTCATGGTTGAGTCAATTGCTTCATATGCATGTAAAAGCTGGATACTGAATAAAGGCTGAAGGAGAATCAGCACATTTAAGTTACGGTGCTGGCGAAGAATATTGAAAGTACTATGGACTGCGGGGGAAGAAACAAAAACCAAATCTGTCTTGGAAGAAGTACAACCAGAATCCTCTTAAGAGGCAAGGATGGTGAGACTTCATCTCACGTACTTTGGACTTGTCCGGAGAGATCAGTCCCTAGAATGGGACATCATGCTTGGTCAAGTAGAAGAGTAGTGAAAAAGTGGAGGGCTCTCAACAAGCTGGATTTACACAGTGCCTGCAACAATGGCTCAAACATAAGAGCAA
>NW_022103915.1:53519773-53520841 GCF_000313985.2 Echinops telfairi
AAGAAATTTACAAAACAACTGATTGCCCAATTCAACTACTTATGACAGCTTTTACCATCAGGCTAGCCATTGTGCTGTTACTAGCTAGTACACTTGAGTGGCTTCAGAGAAAATTTTAATGGTGGCATTATATTTGATCGAATACAAACAATTAAGAAATGCACTTAATAATCTATATGCAAAAACCTACTTTACTTTGAATATATCAAAATAATTGGATTGTGTCGTCAAGATGAAAGAGGAGGCTGATTTCAGGAAAGGGGGGCCTTTGGAACTTGACACAGAAAAGCAGTGCTTTGCTAGCATCTAGTGAAAGACAGTTATTGCTACAAGATTCTATTAACAAATTAGTGACCTTTCTCCTAACATAAGCTACAGATAGTTACAGTATTAACAACACACACTGTGTATTTCATGGCCTATGAAGAAGAAAGTATTATTTGACATCAAGAAGCTATGAAACTTTGGTTAAAAAAAAATCTAGATTTCATTAATTACTTGAAAATTTTTATGAAACGTACAAGAAGAAAAGTTGAAAGGAACAGCAAATTGTTTTAAAGGGGGTTTCTGTAACTTTGGCAGTTAACATTTGAGCACGTCTAAATATATGATACTCTCCCTATATACAGGACAGACGGTCCAGTATGGGCTTTCCCAAAGGAGTCTCAAACTTTCACAGAAACACTAGCACACATGGGGAATCATAAGTAATTCTGATCTAGGACAGAATGAGCCAAGTACCATTACAACTACAAAACATGACTGTTATCATCTGAATCCTCCATTTGCTTCATGCTTCCACACCCCCATCACTTCATTAAAACATGTGGGTTTGACTTATAAAATGGATCTTGAATAGTCATGAAAGGACAGACAATGTAAAAATAAGCAAAAGTATGCTGTTATAACTATCCTTACATAAATATCAGAGAATGTAAACTTTAAGATAAGACATACTACTAGAGATAAAAAGGAATTTTTATAATGACAGGATCACTAAGCAGAAAGATATATAAATTATTAATTTGCTTGCATCTACTAACATAGCTTCAAAATATATAAACCAAA
>NW_022103915.1:53523833-53543753 GCF_000313985.2 Echinops telfairi
TTTATCAGTCCGGTGAACTAATAGACCATGCAACCACAGCATTCATTACCCTGAGACCTGAAGATCTAGGTGATGCCCAGCTATGACTGAAATGATAGATGATGGATAGAGAGGGGGAAAACTATGGGACAAAACTTAACTAATTTTTAAAAGGCCAAGTTTACTGGCCTGGTAGACTTGTACAGTCCCTGGGATTATGGCCCTTAGTCACCCTTCAAGTCTGGAGGTGAATTCACCCACTGATTCAACTTCCAGCCAAATAATAGACAGGTCTGTAAGGTGTCCCTTAGAACAATAAAGTATGTGCTCCTTGCAACCATTGAGCATAGCACATCAAAAGGATAGAATTTGTGCATGGATAAAGCTCAAAGGGCAGTAGGAGGTAGGAAAGAAAGACAATTAGAAATGTAAAACACAGGGAAAGGAAGTGTGGCTGTTACCTTATGGGAATTATAATTAATGTCACAAGACAAAAGGTGCATGAACCGTTGAGTGGGAAGCCAACTTTCTCTGTAAACTTTTATCCAAATAGTAATACAAAGATTTTTAAAAGAAAAAGAGTAATGAAATTGATAAACTGCAAGCAAAAAAGGAGAAAGCACCAATTACCAGTAAAAGAAATGAGAAGGCAGGCATCGTTATTATATTTCCAGATGTTAAAAAGATAATAAGAAATTTGATGACCATAATTTTTTTAATTAGGTGAAATTGACTTGACAAAAGCTCAACTAAATGCAGCACAGAGAAAAATCCACATAGTCCTGTACCTATTAGTATAAAGGAGACCTGGGGTTGTAGTGAGCTGTGCACTGAGCTCCCAACCACAGGGTCACCAGCTTAAACCCACCAGCCACTCCAGGGGAGAAAGACGAGGCTTGCATCCCTGTAAAGATTTAAAGTGTCAGAAACACACAGGAACAGTTCTGCTCTGCCCTGAAGAGTGGCTTCGGATCAGGATCAACTTGATGGCAATGAAGTAGAGAAGTGAGTACCTACCAACCAGAGCCCTGGTAGCGCTGTCAGGTAAACGTGGCACTGCTAACGCCCAGGTTGGTTCAAACGCGTAAACACTGCTCAGAGAATGATGAGGTTGCCTGCTCTTGTAAAGATCTATGAGGTCTCGGGAATTCTAGACAGGGTCTCTGAGTCCAAACTGACTTGATGGCAGTGGAGTTTTTTATTTGGGGCGGGGGGTTTGTTTTGTTTTGGTATATCTATTAAAGCAGTGGTTTTCGACCTTCCTAATGCTGTGACTCTTTAATACAGTTCCTCATGTTGTGGTGACCCCCCAACCATAAAATTATCTTTGTTGCTACTTCATAACTGTCATTTTGTTACTGTTATGAATCAGGCAACCCCTGTGAAAGGGTTCAACCCCCAAAGGGGTCACGACCCACAGGTTGACAACCGCTGTATTAAAGGAACTGGATTAGAAAAGCCAAATTTATATTGCTTTGCTGGTGAATGTTCCAATTCTTCCCAGAACCCTGCACATTCAGACTCTCACAATCATGTTCTGCTTTGAGACCACAAGGATTAATGCCATTATTCCCAACATACCATTTATGTCCCTCACCACCAAAAAGCCCAGTACCTTTAATGTCATACAGTTCTTTTCATTTCCATTCTTCCAATGAGGACTTTACCTACTGGTTCTAATCACGTCTGGATGCATTCATGTGGTGTGATCCCGCCAGACACCTGAGACACCTGAGACAGTGTGTTAGCAAAGTAAAAGTCATTATTATTGCTTGTAGAAAGCAAGTGGCATACAATAGGAATGACTTACCTATAATAGAATTGTCCGAGCCTCCTACACATAGCTCCCTTTACAAAAGAGGAACTTGCTTGCATCTCAAAAGAAGAACCTGGGTTTACCCTTCCCCCATATCCATAGTTCAGTGGCTCAGCCTGTGTGCTGTGGTTCAGGTCAGATGCTATGCTCCAACCACCACTGACTCCAGGCCCTGTGCAACGCTCACTATGCTACCTGCGGAGGGCCCCTGGGGTTCCAGTCAGGCTCTCCTCTTCTACTGAGCCTGCTACTGCTCTGTAGTTGGATCTCACCAGTGCCCACCTTCTCTCCAGGGATGTATGCCACCACAACTCTCTCCCTCTGTCTTCGTCCTATACACCTTAACCTAAATAAAGTGCTCTAATTTATTTAGATCTAGGAGGAATACTCAGTACAGACCTTAGCTCCAAAGGATGCATGCTAACCAGCATTCTGGACAATCCTGAGGTCCAAAAAACCCTCTGTGAGACTGCCTTTAAGTAGACAATCTCAAAGCATGCGCCCCCTGCCCCCCAACAAGGCCAGAAGCCAAAAATCCCCAAGTGAATTACAAACCACTTAATTCTATTGGATGTATCACAGATAGACCAATCGCTTGCACACATGCAGCCTGACCACTCGTTTTGGGTAAAGTACAAACCAAGGACCAAGAAGGCCACCTATAAGGGAAACTCATTGCTCACTAATAACTCCCAAAGGAAATTATTATTCTCATACAAGATCAGTGCATGGGAAATAGTTAACACTTAAGAGAAAGCCTGATGCCAAAAAGACGGTTATGGGAGTGGGATGGGCGTTAGGGAGGGGAAGGGGACTTGGGGAGTAAATAAGGAAGGCTCCAGGGGAGAGGGAGCATGGAGCTGATCGTGATTAATTAAAGGGGAATCAACCATGGAGGAAGGGTATAGCCTAGGATGGATGTGGTGGTGATGGTACAATTTCCCCCTTGATGTCTTTGAACGACTGAACCATTCAATCCTATGGTACATAAAGTATGTACCAATAACATGGTTGAAGACAAACAGAGAACAGTCAAGTTAAAGGAATGCTGTAAATCCAAATGCATTCATCATCCAGACCCTGTGGGCACCAGAAGTCAGAAGATTCAGATAAAAGCAGAGATATAACTGGAGGAAAGACTGTCTGTGAGAGGAGGGAGGGAAACATTAGATAACCCCTCGTGCAGAATGGCTGACTGCCGTGTTCAACTACAGCATGGATAACCGGGTTGTCTCATGACTGCAAGTGGTTACACCAGTCTCAAACCTTGCCCTGCATCCTCATGCCAGGAGGCTAACAAGGGAGGAAGAGTGTGCTTGGTTCCTGTGAGACACAGAGGTTATCCCTTTTCTACCTGTAGTTAAAGGAGCCTGGGACTAGCTCCAGTCAGAACTCAACCAAATGTCTTAACCTTTTAGAGGTTGTCCACTTTAAGGGGTAGCTCAGTAACTGGGGGCATAGAGAAGCACAGCAGAACCGAGAATTACTTGTGTACTTAACCTTTTGTTGAGTCCTTCAAATTATACCTAAAAATGTTTTGCTTCTTGCAATAGCAAAGTAGGCCATTTGTGAACCAACTCTCCTGCAGAGAACAATTAGAATAGCTAAACCAAAATCTCTTTTGAAATCTGTTGAAAAGCATTGGAGACTTAGCTAGAAAGTGAGAATTACAGAATGTAAAATAGTCAGGAGAGGAAGAAATCTCGGAGAAAGGAAGTATAGCTTTTAGGTTGCTTTTCGCAGTGTGCTGGCTCCAAAAGCGGCCTCTGGGGAGTTAGGGAGCTGGGCAGCCCATTACAAAAAGGGTGGCATTTCCAAAATTGAAGGACCACAGGGTCATCATATTCCTTAAACATAGGGTTTTACAAAGTGTGAAATAAAACTCTCAGGAGGATTTAAAAATAATTGATTAATGGATTGCTTAATGAATAGATAGCTTCATGGGAAGATGATTAAATATTATGCATTGCTTAGAATTATTATGGTAATTTTTTAATTAATTGGTTTGTATGACTAAAACTTAAGGACCATTCTACACTCTTGGCATCCATGGATTTATTATCTCCCTGCATGTGTGTGTGTGTATATATATATATTTTTCATTTTTAAAAGAATTTTATTGGCATATAACTCACAAATCATACAATTGAATAGTTCAATCATATCAAGAGTTGTATAATCATCACCACGATCAATTTTAGAACATTTTCTTCATTCTTATACTCACCATTACTAGCTCCTCATTTCCCCCAACCTCTCCTGACATGCCCACAAGGAAGCATTAATCCAGTTACTGTCTCTATAGATTTACCTATCCTGAATTTTATATACAAAAACATTTTTTAAAATAAGAACAGTCTATCTATATTAGATAGGAAGGAAACAATCCTGCTGAGAAAACAGCGGGACCGGTGGTCCCTGGGGATATGAGAGAGGAGGGGACGACGAGGGGGAGTAGCAAGTCAACAAACTCAGGCATAAGGGAGCAACAAGAGATCTAAAATTGATGGAAAGGAGGGCGTAGAATGTCTGGTGGGTTTTGATCAAGTACAATGTATCCAAGAGGAATTACTGAGAGCTAAATGGAAGGTGAGCATGATAGTGGGACAGGAGGAAGGTGAATGGAAATAGAGGAAGGAAATATGTGGCAAAAGCTATTTATAGAGGTATAGCTATAGGAATGCATATATGTAAATATACTAATTTATAATGAAAGATATAGAAGCCAATGTACACATATTTATTTATATGTTAAGTATTAAGGTAGCATATGGACTTTGGGCCTCTACTCATGGCCTCCCTAAACACAAGAACACTTCGTTCCAATAACTTGGCACTTTGATACTTGTCTTCCTGACAAAATCGTTGAAGACAAAATGCGTGCATAAACAAATGTGGTGAAGAACATGGATCGTGCCCTGCTATCAAAAGATATAGCATCTGGGGTCTTAAAGGCTTGCAGGTAAACAAGCAGCCATCTAGCAGGGAAGCAAATAAGCCCACGTGGTAGAAGCACACCAGCCTACGTGATCATTGAGGTATCGAAGGGATCAGGTATAAGGTATCAAAAGAGCCAAAACAAACAATCATATCAATTAGAAAGAGGGACGTTGTGGTGGAGACCCAAAGCCCATCTGTAGACAATTGGACATCCCCCCACATAAGAGTTACAAAGAAGGATGATTCAATCAGGGTGCAATATAGCACCAATGAAACACACATCATTCTTCTAGCTCCTGAATGCTTCCTCCCCCCTCACTACCTTACAAATCCAGCTAGACACATTGGTACAGATAAGAGCTTTGGAAACATGGAATTCAGGACAGATAGAACCATCAGGAGTAGTAATGGGAGTAGTGATATCATGGGGGGGGCGGGGAGAGAAAGGGGGAACCCATCACAAGGTTGGATTTATAGCTCATCCCACATGGGGACGAATAACAGAAATGTGGGTGAAGGGAGACAGCAGACAGTATAAGACACTAAATAATAATACATAATTGATCAAGGATTCACGAGGGTGGGAGGGTGCAGGAGGAAGGGGCGGAGAGAGCTGATACCAAGGGCTCAATTAGAAAGAAAATGTTTTGGAAATGTTGATGGCAACATATGTACAAGTGTGCTTAATACAACTGAATGATGGATTGTCATGGGATTTGTAAGAGCCCCCCCCCCAATAAAATAATTAATTAATAAAAAGGAAAAACAACATTAGCAAGGTAAAACAGAAAAACCTCCATCAAAAAGAAGTAAAAATATTAAAAATTAGAATAAATTTAAAACAGGTCAAAAGAGAAATCAAATGGAAAGGTGTTAAATTGTAACCTAACTACATCTACAATGACCATCTTTCCAATGCCCTCTGCATGACAGCAAGGCTGTTCACATCCCTGGTCCATGGTCAGAGAGGATTCAGCAGAAGCTCACTCCACATGCATTTCCTTTTCACTTTTGTTTAAACTAGAAAAAAACCAAAAACTTGAAAATGGGTCAAAAGGGAGATCAAAAGATAAAATATTGCATTTTAACCTAATTACTTCTTCCATAGTCGACTTTACAATGCTCTCTGTCTGATAACAAGGCTATTCACATCCCTCCACTATGGTCAAAGGGGATTCACTAGAGGCTTAATCCATGTGTAGACCCTGCAAATGGATTTTGGGCTTCCACTGTCATCCATAGCCTTCTGCAAGCAGGTGTTCACAATTTAAGCTCTGATACCATTACCTCCTTCTGATTTTATTATTTGTAATCTTTGGATGATGCAGGCTGGTGCGCTTCTTCTGGGTGGATTGAGTTGATACCTCCCTTAGATGGCGGCTTATTTGAAGACAAGCTTGTAAGACTCCAGATGCTATTCCTTCTGATAGCCAGCACCATCTAGTTTCACCACAGCTTGCTATAGAGTACCTGTGTCTTCACTGATCTCTTCATGAAAGCAAGCATCAAGCTGGACGATGTCACAACAACTGTGGTATTTGCTTTTTGATTTGGACTAGAATTGAGCCCAATTCTAGAATTGATCTAGGGTTTGTGTATGTCTTGGGCTCATCTTAGAGATATCATTGTCGTATTATGTTAGAGAACATTATCAATCATCCCCCTGGGGCATAAGGAAGTTCTATTAACAGAATCATTAATTTAGTTGATGGTATAGAATTTAAAACACTGTTGAGAAAAGGAAATTATTTGAGTCTAGACCAGCTACGAACTGCAAAACATGAATTGTTGACTTGTACAGATTCAACTCTTAAGTGACTGTACACTATTTACACAAACAACAAGGGTTGTTGATAGGCTAAAACATTCACTAATATTCACAATAGTAGAGCCATGCCTACCAGATTAATACATGTCCTCATAAAACAAGGAGGGACTTAAAATATGTCTTCCGTGTAACTGAATTATTTTCCTTTCTTTTTTTCTGAAAGGTGGTGCTCCTAGAGAGTAAATATAAATTAAAATAGATGGTTTTTGCCCTATTCCTTGAAGTAATTATTACTTCAAGATGTCAATTGTGTGTTAGGGAAAGTCCAAATAACAATGATAATAGATAAATTCCAAAATATCAACTGTTTAGCATGTTAGAACATGTCTCACTCATCTCCATTCCAAACGTCCAATCGAGTAGAACGGAGGTGGGTTGGAGGTGCTGTGCTGGGCACTTAGTCAGGGTGTAAGATTGTAGGAGGTCCTGCAAGCTTCAGCACACGACCACTCAGGGCATGACATCCAGGAGGAGAGATCAAATGGACGTGTTGGCAGGTTTGGGGCACAGGCTGTCAGGTGAAGCATATTGTATATGCTCTTACTCCACAGGCAAGAGTTCTGTCATGGCCACACACCGACAAGGGAGCCTGAGAAACATGGTTCACCTGTGTGCCCAGAAGAAAGGGAAAACTGTAAACCTCATCCAATTCAAAATCAAGTCAAAAACAGAGAAAGAAATGGGTGAACAGCTGATCGCTGCCTCACTCTTTGACCCAATAATGATAATCTAACTTAAGCCATCAATGCAAAAGATAGAAGCTTTGATACACATCAAGGTGTTGTGTAGGGGGAGGGGAGAGCTGGAAATGCCCTACAAACTTGTAACTTCTGCATCGCTTGTTAGATTGGATTTATGTCTGCCAATATATTAGTTGCTTTTGAAAGTGGATTTAGATGCAGCCATTTAAAAAGAAGTTTTGTTGAGGTTATAAGGAACTATTGAGAAATGCTTATACTATAAATATCAATGAAATAAAAGCCAAGTTCAGGATTGTATACACTCTGACTACAGCTGTATTCAAATATGCAGAAAAAATAAAGAGAGAAATCATTTATCAATGTGCTAGTAATGAAAAGCAGTTGTAGTAATATTTAACAAGTGTCGGAGGTAAGCTCTGAAAAGGGTTACTAACTTTACATATCATCACTAATGCTTACTCAAATCAAACCCGGTAGGACAGTAGAGCTGTCCCAGAGAGTTTCCAAGCTGGAAATCTTTACAAAAGTAGAGTGCTGAATCCTCTTCCAGAACAACAGGTGGGCTCCTGGTTGGAATTGCAATCCTGTAGGTTGGCAGCTGAGTGCTTAACCACTGCGCCACCAGGGATCCTTCTCATGCTTACTACCTGTGATGTCTCAATATTCCTTGTTGAGGCATAGTCGATAACTAACACACCTGTGGTGGGTTGGAGAACGGTAGAGGCTGCATGTCATCCCATTCTGGCCAAAGAGCATAGGGGAAGTGGGGCAGACAGCTTTTGGGAAAGGGTCATGTGTGTCCCCCGATCCCCCTGCCCACTCCACATCAGATTTTTGAGGTTAAAGTCCTATTGCCCCTTCTCCTTGCCTTTATGTTTTGGATGTGATCAGGTGGGGAATTGTTTTGGAGTCTAGGCAATTATCTTGACCAGCCTAATAATGAAAAGGCAATATTCTCAGGAGGGCAATGATTAAAAATAGAAAAAGTCTGGATCCTAGATAATATTGTTGAGCTACTACATCAGTCTTGCAACAGTCACCTTCTGACTTTTTAAAGAACATTTTCTTCTTTCTTGTACTGATTGTTGTTAGCTCCTGTTCTCCCCACTACCCAGGCCTCCAAAGAAACCTTTAACCCAGTTACTGTCCCTATAGATTTTTCTGTCCTAGATTTCATATACAGAAAAACATACAAATAATAAAAGAAACAAAAAACTAGCAACAATAACAAAGTGAAACAAAAGCCTAATTTGAAAAGAAAGCAGACAATATGAAAAACTAGAACAAATTTTAAATGAGTCAAAGGGAGATCAAAGGGTAGGTGTTAAATTTTAACCTAACTGCATCGGCAGTAACCCACTTTCCGGTGCATGCTGTATGACAGCAAGGCTGGTCACATGCCTGGTCCATGGTCAGAGAGGATTCAGCAGTGGCTCACTCCACATGCCTTTCCCTTTCACTGCTTTTTAACTTAAAAAAAAACAACCTTCAAATGGGTCAAAAGTGGAATCAAATGATAAGGTATTGTATTTTCAACCTAACTATATCTCCCATAATTAACTTTAAAATGTGCTTTGATGACAAGACTATTCCCATCCTCAACAATGGCTATCAAAAGAATAGCATCTGGGGCCTTAAAGGACTGTCTTCAAACAAGCAGACATCTAAGGGAAGCCTCAACAAAGTTCACGTGGAAGAAACACACCAGCCGGTGTGAGCCAAGGATTGTAAATAATAAATTCCAAATCCAAAGGAAGGAATGGTATCAGAGCTTAAATTGTGAACACCTGGCTTGCAAAAAGCTGTGGATGACAGCAGAAGCCCAAAATCCACTTGCAGGTTCTCACATGGATTAAGCCTCAGACGTTTTTTTAAGCAATATAATGTACTGTCTTTACAGCTTAACCCACATTTGGTGTGTGCTGTATTCCCAGCAGAAGGTATTCTCAGATGTTGCACTATCTTCCCTTTATAGACCATACATTCAGCTAGGAAGAGGCCGAACTGGGGACGAACCCATTTCTCTGACTCAGTTGTCTAAGAACTTTCTTCTGCACCACAAGACACTGAAATCCAGGCACCCTCCCTCTCCACAGTGAGGAAAAAGGGAACGTTTTGCTGTGCTCTCTCCACAAGTTGCTTCCTTTATACAATACACACATTTTGGGCGGCTGCAGTCAACAAAATCCATGTCCCTCCCACTCCTGTGGCCCCGATATGCCTAACAACTTTTCTCCTTGATTTTACAGAAAATGGTTTCTGTGGCAGGCTCCCCCCAAATCCTATAAATTATTCTTCCTTCTGGGTACATCTTTTGATAAGTTCTCTTAGGTACATGTTTGAGGGTAGAACGGTATCTCCCAAAATACATCTTTCTGACAGGCTCCTTACTCGGTGTTGCCAGGCTCAACACAGTGTACATGAACCTTCGTCTTGCTCTGTGTATTGAATCCCTGTAGCCTTTGGTTCCTAGACTACACTTGCTCCATCGCAGTCTTTTATGGCCCTTTGACGTCTCCCAGAGGTTCGCTTTTCAAAAAAGAACCATCGATTGCATAACAGAAAGCACACTGCAAGGGTAGCTTACCAAAATAAACCACCTTCAGACAATTCCTGAGAACTTCGTGTCTGTGTAATACATTTTTCATTTTTGTTGCTTTATGACTATACACTCCTTCCTCTGGCTACAGTGCCCTCTGGCACTGGTCTCTCGTATTCACATTTAATGTCTACTCCCACTTATCTCGAACACAGAACGGCCAGAACATCATGTATCGAGGCTATTTTCCAAGGTGATCTTGTTCATGTGGAAAAAAGAACACTCTGCTGTTTAAATCCACCTCCCAGCCTCAAGGAGATGCTTGGGAGGGCCACCTCCAGGAAGATATTTCAGATAAAGAATTGTGCTGGGTATTTGGGAGGCAGATGATCAAACGTGTGTGGCAAGTTTCCACCCACCCTCTGCCATCACCTATTACAGCAGAGTAGTCATGATAAAGGTCAGTTAGTTCCCCAGCTACAGAAACAGGTCCTTGCCCTCAGAAAGGCAACGAGCTCCTGTCAACTATGTGGTTTACAAACAATATTTGTTAGCTAGGCAATTACCTTTCTCTTTCCTCTGAATGCACCTCAAGTCCCCATCTAAAATTAGAAAGTAGGGAGACAGCATTTCAATTGCTACCTTAGTCACTCGTCAACAAAACCATGCAAAATGAGAGACAAGAACACAGCTCCTATGAATCAGAACAAAGCACTTAAGAGGCACTGGAAAATGATCTAAGTATTTGGAAACTCAGCTTTTCAGTAACTGCTCTAGTTGGAACAATTTGTGTACCTTAAGAGAGAGTACTTACCCATGCTGACTAGTCTCAGTTTTCCAAATGTGAAGTGATAATATTTATAATATTTTATAAATATATATGGTATTTTATAAATATGTTTATAATATTTTATAGTCTTATGGTACTTCATAGGTGTGAGGTACTTTCACAGGCTTTGATGTAACAACCCCATGGGACGAGTTAAACAAGTTGTTTTACATCCATTTTAAAGATGAAGAAGTGACACTCAGAGTTTAAATAACTTGGCTGAAGTTCATAAAACTGTTACATTGTGAGGTGCTATTCAAATGTAAGTATCCCAAGGTTAAACTCTTTCTCCTAAAACTTACTGAGCAGGAAGACCTCTCCCATTGCTCAACACCTAGAACACTGTGATCAGAGTTCCAGGAAAGCAGATTAAATTATGCATTAGACAAGCAGAAACTGCATCCTCAGTTTTTGTGTGGCTGCTCTTACCTGGTTGACTCTTGCGACAAAGGCCATGGAAGTGGAATGGAAATAAATCGGGCTTCAGAAACAGGAGAAGGGTGATGCGATTACACAGAAAGCAGAGAGAGCGTGTAAGGGCCCGTTCAACGTGGAAAGAGTTGTTGAATGCTAACCAAAGGAGGATCTTTATAAGCCAAAGCATTGTTTCTATTTCAGTAAATCCGTGTGATTAAAGGCTTTTTCTTTTTACTTAACTTTTTTCAAGGACTCCTTCACAGACACTTGAAGAAATCCCCGCAGTGAATTGAACTGCGTGGCATAATCAGTCACTACTCCAAATATGTTTTCCCTTTCAGGCATCCTCCTCTTGGATTATTCATGAGTAATGAAATGAAATAAATTAGCATGCTTTATTAATCCCTGGTCTAAATCATTGCTCTTTTTCAAAAGAGGAAGTATATTAGATTTCTGAGACTTGAGGCATATGGAATTAGAAATCTCAGAGATGTGGAGAGGGCTTTATTTATTTTCTCTATGAATTTATTTACTCGTGCAGGAGGTAACATCAAACTCTGGGGAACAATGAATTATAAGAGACTGAAAAGTTTCCATTATATTTCTGAAGCCCTTTCATATGTGTATATACATCCACATAGGTATGAGTTTGGATACTTACATTTTCAAAAAATTTGAGACAACTTATAAAAACTGACTCAGCTAGGCCACTGCAATTGAGATAAACCAGCATTTCTTTCTTTCTCCATTGTCTTCATTTTCAAGCAAAGGTTAAAGTGGTAGCATCCCACTTCCAACACAGAGTAATAGTACAAAGAGGTATTGACCTCTGAAACACAGATTTTAAAATTCCAAAAGTTATTATTGCCAGTTCTATTAGTGGTATGGTTGAATGAAGTTAGCCATATAGGAGGCATGTGAGAATGTATTTTGTGATATAATCAGTGTGGTCAACTTTATGAGAAAGTCTTATTAATGCTCTAATTGTAGAAGTCCACAGACTTAGGTATTATAATTTTGTAAAAAACTTTAACAGACACAGTCCCCATCCCCATGGAACTGAAAATGTCACACAGGAAAGTGTTAGAGCAAGCCTCCCATTGGCAGCCCCCGAGTAAACTGAGGGCAGCTCTTCCGTGTTTGTTTTGGAAGGCTTCATGGATGAGCTTTGATTTTAGGAACTTTTAAAATCAGGACCAAGAAACAGCTAAGTAGTTGTGCGTTTGAGGATGTCTATTAAAGAGCGTTGCTTTGGGAGATAATTCGAAGTTGGCAGCAGTTGAGCTAGTCCAAAGGTCAGGTTGGCACTAGCTAGCAGCCAGCAGAGTGACCATCTGTCTCTCTTTGCTGTTCGGGGAGAAGATGGGGAGTAACCATGGACATTCTGTCTGCCAAAAGGCTTCAGGGGACTTATCCCAGACTACTTTCCCCTCCCACCCCACCCCCCAAGAAAAATTCATTATTTAATATAAATATATTAACATAATATTAATATAAAATACATAAATTTAGACGAAAGAGCTGATATCTTGAGCAAGCATAGTAATTTCATTTTAAAAGTGCAGATAATTTATTCACAGCCAAATATTTGCCAAAATCCCCTGCCATACATCTATATTTGTCCACTTCAGTTTGCAAGGAAAGGTAATATGTCATTCTGGTTACCAGAATGCTATAATTGATTCACTTACGTTCTTTCACTTCCCTCACCTCATGGAAGAAATGATTACCACAGAAAACAGTTGACATGGAGTTGCATGGCTCAGTGCGATCGATCCCCTGTATGTCAGAAGGGAGCTGGGCTCTGTCGGGTTCCGGGGCTGGGTTTGGGAAGTAGATTACCAGGCTTGTCTTCTGAGAAATGGGCGGTCACGGAGCAGATGGGGTTCACAGAGAGACCTGGAGGGGGGGAGGGGATAGGGCAACAGAATATGCTTCTCCGTCCTCCAAGGAGGAGGAGTGTTATCTGGCAAGAGCGGGGACTGAGAGGGCTTCAAAAATCCAATGGCAAAATCCCACTACTTTCCCAACTTGATTTTCCACAAACTTGTTGAAGCCCTGTTGTATGTGGGAGGGGAGCGCAGAGTTGGGAAGTTATGTTGAAGTTTGAGGGAGTCATAGTGTGATCGGGAGATTTAGGCCACCATGGACGATGACGAGTGAAGTCAATGCTGAGTGGCACTGCAGTGGCTGCAGGGGAGAGCGTGCATTTTTTCGGGCAGCAAGGCGCCCGGCTGGCACATGTTGAAGCGTTCAGTGGATAACTGGGTTGATCTAAGGGTGGAGAAAAAGAAGCCTGAGAAGTCTGTCGGGAGCAGAGTTGAAATGAAGAACTACTGGGTTGATCTAGGCTGAATGTGGAAGGGAAAGGCTGGCAAATTAAATCAAGAGAGAGGACTTGTGGGAACGGAGCTCTTCATGAGAAGTAGGAAGTGGTGAAGCGGAAATAAAGGAGTAAAGAACTGGGGAAAATGGAAGGCTATGGTCAGGTGTGGGCCTTGGTGGTGTAGCAAATTACAGATTGGTCTGTTCAGTGCAAGGTCAGTGGTTTGACCTTCCACCAGCTGTTCTGAAGAAAAAGATGAGGCTATATGCTCTCCTAAAGATTTTCAGCCTCAGAAACCCTAGGGAGCAGTTGTCCTATCTTCTAAGGTCACAGTGAGTTGGATTTGACTTGAAGGCAGTGGCTTATGGTCAAGTAAGAATTTCCTGGGTAGTGAAAATGGCTTACAGAAAAAACTGAAAACCAAAAGGTTCGATGATTGGGTACACCCTCAGCTTATGCCAAACAAGAGTTCTAGATGCCAAAAATACAGCTGTGAACTGAGGTGGAAGATCAAAGGAAGGAAGGAAGATGGTGGTCAGGATGTGTCTGAACTGAGTCATGATAAAAGACCTATAGTCTGACTACTGAAACACTCCTAAGAAGTCCACCCAGAAATGGCTTTGGCACCTTTCCTGAATCACTCAATGTTCCTTCCTTGTCTTTAAGCCTACTCCACCCCTGCCCACCCCCGGGAACTAAGTCAAAGTTACAGTCCACTATTTCATTGGTTGGTAATTAAATCATAAAATTATCTGTTTTCCGCAGATTACCATTTTAATAGAGTTCTTTAAAAATAGAAACGCCATTGGGAGTCAAAGGAATGAAGTTATTAAAACAGCAAGAGAGGAAACGGAACAAATGTTTGGGGAAAGAGATGTCTAATCTCTCAGATCAATACAGGAGGTTTGGGGACAAATAACAGAAATGTGGGTGAAGGGAGACAGTGGGCAGTGTATAATACAAAATAATAACAACAATATATGTTAAGTCTTAAGATAGCAGACAGCTTTTGGACCACCCTTAACACAAGAGCACTTTGTTCTAATACCTGGCACTTTTTGATACTCACCTTCACAACACGATCCCTGAAGACAAAATGGGTGCATAAGGAAATGTGTTGAAGAGAGCAAATGGTGCCCAGCTATCAAAAGATATCGTGTCTGGGGTTTTAAAGGCTTGAAGTTAGACAAGCATCCATCTAGCAGAGAAGCAAATTAAGCCGACATGGAAGAAGTACACCAGCCTGTGTGATCATGAGGTGCCAATGGGATCAGTTGTCAGGTATCAAAAGATCCAAAACAAACAACTACATTGATGTTAACAAGGGAGTTTGGAGTGCAGACCCAAAGCCCATCAGTAGACAATTGGACATCCCCCACAGAAGGGTTATAAGGAAAGGATGATTCAACCAAGGTGTAGTACAGCATCAATGGAACACACATCATTCCTCTAGTTCCTGAACGCTTCCTCCCCCACCCCACCCCACCACCACCCAATTCTACCTTACTAATCTGGCTAGACCAGAGAACATACATTGGTACAGATAAGAGCTGTGGACACAAGGAATTCAGGATAGATAAAACTCTCAGGAACAGTAATGAGAGTGGTGATATCATGAGGGGAGGGGGCTGGCCAGGGAGGGGGAAGGGGGAGAAAGGGGAACCCATCACAAGGTTGCTATATAGCCTCCCCCCTCACCCCACCAAGGGGACGAATAACAGAAATGTGGGTGAAGGAAGATACACAATAAAAATAACAGTATATAATTGATCAAGGATGGGAGCTTGGGGGTGGGAGGGGGAAAAAGAGGAGCTTATACAAAGGGTTCAAGTAGAAAATGTTTTGGAAATGCTGATGGCAACATACGTACAGATATGCTTGATACAATTGAATGTATGGAATGTTGTAAGAGGCCCCAGTAAAATGATTGTTTTAACTACTGGAGGTCAGCCTCCAGTCTCACGTGTGATGGCTTAGTTTTCAAAGGAGCTCAGGCTGGTGTCTTTAGAGTGCTATTCTTTTCCCGGATCCAGACAAACCAGGCCCTCTGCACGGAGTCAGCTCCGACTTTACCGACCCTCCATTTGGAGCAGAACTGCTCCATAGGGTTTGAAGGATTGTAAATCTTTATTCATTTATTTGTATGGGGTTTTTAAATCTTTTTTATTCTAACAGTTTTATTGCCACATAATTCACATCAATAGTTTAAACATATTTAAAAGATTTGTGCACTCATTTCCCACAATTGATTTTGAAGCATTTCTTTTTTTCTTATGCTTGTTATTATTAGCTCCTCATCTCCCCCCAACCTCTTCCCTGCCATCTCAGGAAGTTATCAGTCCAGTTACTGTATGCATAGAGTTACCTACCCTGGATTTCATATATAAAAACATACAAAAACAAAACAAAACCTCACTCAGAAAGATAACAGAAAAATAATTAAAACTACATCAAATCTTAAATGGGTCAAAAGGTAGAATAAATGATTAGGTGTTCAATTTTAACCTAATTACATCCGCATTTGTGCAGTTTCCACTGCACGCTGTCTGACAGCAAGGCTGTTCACACCCTGGTGCAGGATCAGAGAGGTTCACCAAGTGACTTTCACCGTGGTCATAGCATGCTGCAAATCAGGTTTTCATAATTTAATCACTTATACCATTCCCTCCTTTGGTATAGGCTTAAATTTGGGCCATTCGGTTTGGAAGGCCCTAACACCATTCCATCCTTCAGTCTTGGATTCTATTATTTACAATCCTTGAATCACACAGGCTACTGTGCTTCTTCTGAGTGGGTTTAGCTGTCACCTCTCTTAGATAGCTGTTTAAGACAAGCTTACAAGACCTCAGACACTGTATTTTCTGATAGCATGCACCATCTGATTTCTTCATTTTCCTTAACTATAGGGCCCATATTGTCAATGATCTCTTCAAGCATCAAGTAGGGCCACCTCCTAAGAACTAATCTATGGTTTATATAGATAGGTCCTTAGTCCACACATCATTTTCCTTTTATTGTGGAACATTATAAATTATATTCCTGGTACAGATGGTAATTCGATTGCTAGTATCATTCATTTACCCAGTGCTAGAATTTCAAATACTGTTTCAAAAAGGAATGTATGTATGTATAGGGCAACTTCTTAGACTAAAATACATGGATTATTGACCTATACAAATAAAAAACTCAAGGGACTGGATACTATTTACACAAATAATCAGGGTTAGGGATAGGACAAAATTGTCAATAATGTTCATTCACAAAGGCAGAACTATGCTTGCTAGAGTAAGACCTATCGTTACAAAGCAGAAAGATGAGACTTTCTACTCCTGTGAAAATTTAGTCTTGGAAACCCACAGGGGCAGTTCTACTCTGTTTTTTAGGTTTGTTGAGAGTCAGAATCAACCGAGTGGCGTGAATTATCAAGAGGGACCAGTTCCTGGAGATGGACAACAGGGTGGTTGGTCAGTGTAAAAGAAAGTGGTGCTCAAGGAGATGTGTTCACACCGTGGTTGCAACAATGGACTCTAACATGACATTGATGATGAGGAGACACAGGCCCAGAGAGTGTTTCTTTCTGTGGTAAACAGGGTCGGTATGAATTGGAACTGACTGGGCAGCATCAAATAGCACTGCAGCGATGCACATCAATTCTAGGGAATGTTTGTTTAATACCAGTGTTGAATGTACACGTGAGCTTGTTCAGCAAGCTATTAAATATGTCACCTAGACTTCAGTGGGAAAATAAACACTGGGTTGATTGGTTTTCTCGTCTACTTTTTATTATCTGCTCCAACTCATTCCAAAGAGAATTTGGGAGATATTAGTTAATATAAGGAGCCTCTGGTCAGGGAGCTCAGGTGGTGTAGTGGGTTACATGTTGAGCTGCAATCCACATGGTTGGCAGTTCGAAACCACCACCAGCAGCGCCACAGGAGAAAGCTTGGACTTTCTACTCCTGTAAACAGTTACAGTCTTGAAACCCACAGAGGTTCTCTCTGAGTCAGCATTGACTCAATGGCAATGAACTCAATGAGTTTGGTTTGGAGTTTGGTGGTCCTGTTAAGGAGCTCTGGTGGCATAGTGGGCTATGCGTCAAGCTGCTAATGGCAAGTTCAGCACCGGGATAGTTCTACCCTGTCCTATAAGGTCTCTATGAGTCAGTATGGACCCAATGCCAATGAGTTTGTTTGTTTGTTTGTTTGTGGTAGTCCTGTCCAGTAAGCTTTGGATGGCTAACCACAGGGCATCAGCGGGTCACAGATCAGAGGTTCAAACCCCCCCCAGGCACTCTACAGGAGAATGATAAGGCTGTTTGCTACAGTAAAGGTTGCAGCCTCAACATCCCTACGCAGGGTTGGAATCAACTTGATGGCAGGTGGTTTGCTTTTTTGGTTTAGCTCATCAAGTTAAAGCTATAAAGTTAGATGTTACATGTTATATTACGACGAAATCCTTACATTGTGCAAAGGGGAAAAAAATCTATCATTATGGTCCACAAGTCACATCCCCATGGGGATGCAGTCTACTATGTGCCCATGGTATCATAGAAAAACAAGGGACCTGACAATGCGATGGCTGGTTTCAGCTCCCCCATTAGCTATGTGATGCTCAGCCACTCATTTAAACAGCAAGAGGCCTCTAAGGTGAGAACGCTGGGCCATGTGATCACTCAGGTCCTTTCCAGTGCTTAGATGAGAATTATCTTAGAGTTCCATTTCACGGTTAATTATTCAAGCCCTTTCCCTCTCTTCAGTGACCTTCACCTGGCCTCCAAGGTACTAATTTGCACTTCAACTTGAGAAGGAGAGAAGGCAGGCAAAAAGTGCTTGCAATTTGCTGCCTGCTCTAACATTGAAATATTTTAAAAGGGAATTACTAAAATTGATGTTTTGACCTGGAGGTTTGGATTTATGTAGACTTAACCTATTGCATAAGGTTATACACAATATAAATCTGGCTCCAAACCAAGGAATACTGTTACCCCAATAAAGGTCCATGCTCTGGGGCAGCAGAGCCAAATACACTAACTCTAATTTAGAGAGAAAAATAGAAGTTTATTAGAAGGTGACACCGATGGGGAGTCCGACAGCAACACAGGCTGTTAATGAAGCACCAACTGAAATCAAAATACATAGAGCCTACTCACTTCTTACTTTCTCACACCCTGGAAGTGTGACACGTTTTCCCAGACATTTTAACTTAACTCGGGTTTCAGGACAGTCACAGGATCCGATCGTTGACCATAAACAAATATATTGTCCTCAAGTCTTAGGGCAGTCTCAGGATGTCTCTGTTGATTAATCAAACAACAGAAATTAATTAGCATTTCTACTAATAATAATCAGGTGAGGCAAATAAGAGAGGATTCTCAGGGTTATCTGGACAACCCGTGCAGGAGACCTCCAAATCCAACATGTTGCCTCTGAGCAATATAGAAAGTTATGAAAATTCAACAAAAAAAACAAAGTTATGAAAATTCAAAAAAAACTTAGGCAGAGGCTAGGGAAAACATGGCACAAATTAAACTAATTACAATAAGGGAAGACATGACAAGAATTAGACTATCTATAGTCAGTTAGATTACAACACTATTTAAAGTAGACTAATTTAATGATAAATGGAAAGAATGAAAGCGTAAAGGGGTCTTCCCACATATTTCTAAAGAATTTTTATATTGAACAATTTTTATTATATTTTTATTTTTTATTATACAATTTTTATTCTTATATCATTTTAATGGTAACAAAAACTTTTCAGTGCACCTCAGTTTGTTTCATTTTCAAGAAAGAAAATAATCACACATCCAATCAAAGCTCTCTGTAGGTGTGATCAATAGCAAGACTTCCAAGGTACTTGCAACCAAGTGGTCTAAAATGAGAAAGATGGATTTCAAAGAAAAACAAAGGCACTTGAATTTGAATTAAAATTTTTGGAAAATTTTCAGTACGGTCAGGATTCTAGGTTCAAGTCATGACAAATTTCACAGTATGGGTGAGATAAGATTTCTCTAATATGGGACACACTTTTTGAAAAGACTGACAATCCTCTTTCCCTCTCCCTCACTGAAGAAAGGATGCATACAGCGCTGATCTCAAATGTCAGTGGGCATCAGAATCCCCCAGGGGCTTGTTAAATCACAGATTACTGGTTCTCAGGCCCTACATTTTTTATTCAGGTAAGTCTGGAGTGGAACTCAAAAATTTACATTTCTGAGAAGTTCTCAGGTGATTCTGATGTTGCTGGTCCAGGAGCCACACTTTAAGAACACTGTGCTCCACCCCTTCACTATTAATAGTCTCAAATTGACAACAGATTATGTAACTACCACATATATGGTTGGTCCTATTTGCCGTCAGCTAATAGGGATCTCATTAACCACAGAATGAAAATACTGCCTTCTCCTGTGCCATCCCCATGATCACTCAGGGAATGAACTATTGTCCTTCAGAAGTAGATTAGCAGGACTCGTAATGAGTTTTAGGTGGAGTCTGGAAGATTCACCTAAAGCTGGGTGTTCAGCATCATAGCAACATGTAAGCTTC
>NW_022103915.1:53544629-53545909 GCF_000313985.2 Echinops telfairi
CAACATGGATGCCCTTAAGGTACATTGGTCAGGAACAGAACTTGATTCTGCCTCCTGGAAGACATGAATTGTACCACTGATGCACCAATGCTTTTGTGCTTTAAAGTATGGGTAGGGCTGACCGCAAAGAAAGTCACCCTGGAAAAAGATTTTCAGAAGCATTCAGCAGAGCTCTACTTTTGGTTCTAACTGTGTAGTTTGTTTGTTACTGGCAACGGAAGTGAGAGTATGTGTGGGCCAATGCTCAAACTTTCAGACTACATGAAGACAAAGCACTACATATGAGTCCACATGAATCCCCACTTCCCAGAGACCAGGAATGGGAACAACCCTAATATTATCCAAAGAGCATTGTAGGGAGGTTCTTCGCAACTGTCCTCAGACTGGAATGTAAGGCCTTACCATTAGATCTCCCTTTAAACCCACTTTCAATTTATTCTAAAATTTTAATATCATTTTCTTTTTCTTAGATCGAGAACTTTCATTGTTTTATATGACCATTACATTGGGTCCTTTTTTCTGACATTTGTCCTTTTTTTAATGCTAATTCTGTATAGGGAAGCCAGAATTTATGAAGACGTTAACTGAAATAATAATTACATGAGGACATACAAGGAGCATGGGGGAAATGGGAAGTCAACACGGATGAGTACAAGAAGGGAAAATGTTCCAAAGTTCATTGTGGTGATGACTGCACAATTCTTCTTAATGTGATTGAACTATTGAATTGTATGATGCATTAATTAGGCTTCAATAAAACTACTTTTAAAAAAAATAAAGCATATATGAGAGGGTTCCTCCTCCCCCATCCCTCCAAAAAAAAAACACCCCTGAAAAACCTCTTCTGGGCAGAGCTTTTGTAGTACACATTTTTCCCTGCTAGGCAAGCTTCAAGCAACTCACTCTGAGTTAGTGCACCCTGTGGCTTCACCTGGGAAGGCTCTCTCTGGTCACAGTGAATTTTTTCATAAAAGCAGCTTCGTTCAAACCTTGCTTGTGAGTGTGTGTGTGTGTGTGTGTGTGTGTGTGTGTGATGACTGATTTAAGAGAACAGTGAGGCAGTTGTGAAATTTGTTTCCCTAGACCCGAGGATGTACACTGGTACAGATAGAAACTGGAAACACAGGGAATCCAGGGTGGATGATCCCTTCAGGATCAGTGGTGAGAGTGGCGATACCGGGAGGGTGGAGAGAGGGTGGGGTAGAAAGGGGGAACCAATTACAAGGATCTACATATAACCTTCTCCCTGGGAGATGGACAACAGAAAAGTGGGTGAAGGG
>NW_022103915.1:53547560-53561207 GCF_000313985.2 Echinops telfairi
TGTCTCCCAGGGTGTGAGCAGAGAGTCTCCCACCTCCAAGGAGGAAATAGCAGATTTCCCAGAATTCTCAGGAGAAGGCCATGCCCATACAGAAGCCTCATTTGCTCTGCCCTGATTGACAAGCTAGATTCCACCCCTACACTCTTAATCCTCAAATTGACAAACAATTATATATCTACCAGAGGTGTATTCCTCAGAACTAGACAGGAAATTTGGTGGGGGGAACAGGGGCAGTCCTCCATTCTGTCCTATTAGATGAATAAAAAAATAAAATACTCACAGGGGCAATTCTACCCTGTCCTATAGGGTCAATATGAGTTTTGTTGGTTTGGGGTTTTTTTGAGGTTTACATTTTTTGTTTATTTGTACTTTATTCTTCATCAGCACTATAATTCAAATGCATCAATTCTTCTCTGGTCTTCCTTATTCAGTGTCCAACTTTCAAATGCATATAAGGTGATTGAGAATACAATGGCGTGGGTCAGGCACACCTCAGTGCTACAAAAAACAATCTTGCTTTTCAACACTTTAAAGAGATCTGACTAAATCCTCTTTCTTTTAAACGGTATCCTAAGAGGGCAGGATCTGTTCAACCCAGCATGTCATGGGAAGATACTGTATGTCAAATTCTAGTCCAAGCACTGGAGGTAAGGCAGAGAAAAGCGCAGGTTAAAAGCCCTGCCCTCGTGCCGCTTACATTGGGGAGGGTGGGGAGGTGAGGGGAGGCTATTCTTCTCTAGGTCCCCTTCTGCCCCCACTTCCCTGTGGTTGCCTGTATCCTGAGAGCTGCCATCTCTCTGTTCTGATAGAAAACACCTCACCTTTCTTCACACCTCAGTCAAACCAAGCTCCCAGCTGTGAAGTCAATTCTGACCCATAGCCACCCTATGGAGGAGAGTAGAGCTTCCCCTGTGCGTTTCTGAGACGACGAATCTTTGTGAGGGTCAGCTAGGGGTCTAGGTGACCCATCCCAAAGAGTCTCACAGACCCATTCCATGGCCAACACCCCTCACATGATAATGATAAGGCAGATTATGAAACCAATTGTTGTGCTGGAATAAGGACCAAGCAGGATGCAAGCATAACAGTCAATGGGAAACCAGGATAGGGACTGAAGCAAGTCAATGGGGTCCCTCCACTCAACCCTGTAAAATCCAGTGTCATTACCCAGACATGGTTGCGTATTTTGCTTATTAAATCTTTGCTCCGCTTTCTGTCTTGATGTACTGTCTTATCTTGATGTCCTGAGTGCATGGCTTCCTCCGTTGTGGTGGCAAACCACTTGGAAGAAACTTGCTAACTTTTATCCAAGGAAGAAAAGCCCAGCAACATTAACTTAAAACCTAATCTTTCTCTCTCAGAGGAGGTAGTGGTTTCAAACTGCTGACCTGCTGTTAGCAGTCCGACGTGTAGTCCACTACACAAAGCACCACTACTGCAAACTGGTGTGTGTAATGGGCTTTTGTAGGAAGTCAAGTGTAACAGAAAGAGAGTGTGGAACAATGAAAAACAAGGAACAATTGGAGTGTTAGGAATTGCTGGTCCACAGTGGTGACAGTGGTGATACCGGGAGAGTGGAGGGAGAGGGGGTAGAGAGGGGGAACCGATTACAAGGATCTACATATAACCTCCTTCCTGGGGGATAAACAACAGAAAGGTAGGTGAAGGGAGACGTGGGACAATGTAAGATATGACAAAATAATAATTTATTAATTATCAAGGGTTCATGAGGGAGGGAGGAGCAGGAAGGGAGAGGGGGAAATGAGGAGCTGATGCCAGGGGCTTACAAGGAGAGCAAATGTTTTGAGAATGATGAGGGCAATGAATGTACAAATGTGCTTTACACAATGGATGTTTGTATGGATTGTGATAAGAGTTGTATGAGCCCCCAATAAAATGCTTTTTTTTAAGATACATACTAAGCAGACAACCAAACAGAAAGAAAAGAAAAGAAATTGCTGGTCTATCCATTTGCCATGATGGCCAATTTCTGGCTGGCAGTATTCCACACATACACTCACACACCCACCCTGGGCTCTGGCTCACAGCCTCTTCTCCTACTCCTCTCTCAGGATCCTTTTCCCAGCCTTCGGTTCTCTTAGCTGCCAGTCTCTGGCCCCTGGTTTCCTCTTATTTTTCTTATGCAGAGCAATTCACCCACAGCTTCCTGACTATGCCCCAGGGTGAGGTGGATAAAGATAGAGAGAAAGGCTTCACCTCTCCCATCCAAAAAGCTTGCCAAAATCTTTCTTAAAGCAAAGGGCCACTATGCCCCTTGTGAATCATGCCACTTCTCTACTATGTGAAAGCAGCTGCAGTCTGTTCTAGCTTCAACAGAATTTCTCTCTCCCTGCCAGTCAGCCAGCATTCATAGTTAAGTTCCCCTAATGTGGAACTTAAGCGCTCTTATTAGCAAAAACTGGGGAAAACATTATTCATTAAGGATTCCAAACAAGTCAGCCACCAATCCTAATATACTCAATATCAACCAAGTCAGAAATGAAAACATAAAAAAATAAAGTTGATCAATCCCTTGTTTATCACATCAAAATGATTTCAAGATATACTTGAGAGTTCCAAACATAAAAAGGAATAGGACATGATGGAAGTTTCTTAAAATAATATCCTCAGGGTGGAAAAGACTGCGTGGTTTAGGATTGAGATACACAAAAGACTTATCAATTGGTCTACATATAGATATTAATCTTCCATAGAGTAAAACCATCATAAACCAAGTCAGAAGTATAGAGAAAACATAGTAATATAAGCAACAGAGAATTTTCCCAATAGAGTTCAAAAATCTCACCACAAGGAACAAGTTTTTAAAAGTAAGCAAAGTAAATGAGCAACTGGTACACACATAAGTATAAATGGCTACTGAAGATGTCTTATTTCTACTGAAATAAACATTTTGGAAAATGTACTATTTTTCACCGATCAGACTCTAAAATAAACCAAAACTTACAACTCCTATTGTTGGTAATGACATAAGGAAATGTCCATTTCAATATACTGTTGTGTTGGCAAAGCTCTGGTAGCATAATGGCCCATGCATTGAGCCACTTACTACACGGTCAGCAGTTTGAAGCCAGCAGCCATTCCACAGGAGAAACTGAGGCTGTCTACTCCTGTAAACCTTCAAAGCTGTGAAACTCAAAGGGGATTTCTACTCTGTCCGTAGTGTGATGAGTTGGGAGTCAACTGGGCTGCAGTGAGTGGTGCATATCGTCACCCCAACAAAACACCAACTACTGGTCTGTGGGAGCCTGCAGTCGACAGTGGAAGCCCCAACTCCATTTGGGTGAACCACAGCATAAATTCAAAGGCCATTTGCGTACTTTCTGATCATTAAACCAGCTATGAGCAAACAAATCTGTCTTAGAAGTACAGTCAGAAATGTTCCTTAGAGCAAGGGTCTGTTATCAGGAGAGACCAATCCCTGGAGAAGGACATCAAGCTTGGTAGAACAAAGGAACAGTGAAGAAGAGGAAGGCCCTCAACGAGATGGATCGACACAGTGGCTGCAATAATGGGTCCAAACATAAGAACAATTGTGTGTATGATGCGGCACCAGGTTGTTGTACATACAGTCACTAGGAGTCAAAACCGCCTGGGTGACACCCAACAACAACAATAAACCAGCCGTGGGCTATGACAACCCTTAGGCAACCCCAGAGAAGGGCCATTGGCCCTCAGGAAGAATGTATTTGAAAGTAGATTACAAATCCAGAGAATTTTTATCCCAGGGAACTTGCCTAGGAGAATCCTTCACAATTTACAGCAAATAGCTACTTGTTATCTAGTTTAAGTTCAAAGTTGGGGAACTAGTCTCTACCTCAAATGCCCTGGAACCTCAGGACTTCAGACTGAAACTTCATGGTGTATGAAGAAGCTGAAGACAACTATACCAAAGTATTGAACTGTCAGTAGGCAGACTAACATTGACTTACTCCTTCAATGCCCTATGCCCTACTTGCTGTGTTAAGATATATTATCCTGTCAGATCTGTGTCTGAAATTGACAGTGAGTGTTATTGTAAGTTTTACCTGACCACCAATTGTGCAAATAGCATCCAGTTGCATAAAGATTTATTCTATAAAAGTTAATAATCCATGTGTTGTGATATGTAGTTAATCTATACTTGTTTGATCTCCCTTTATCAATAGTTTTAAAATTAGTACCATGGGAAAATCAATAACAATACAAACAGAAGCCTTTATGCTCCAGGGAGATGAGAGATAAAAATTCTCTACCATAAATTAGTAAGGAGGTCTCTTAGGTAAACCAAGAGTCATATAAAAAAACACATATTCATGAATGGATTTGGGACTCACACTTAATCCTAGCTCCAATCTAAGAAAAATTAGGTCCTACGACATGGCCCTGCTTGATCCTTGCCTTCATGAAAGAAACACAGAAGATATGGGAGCTCTAGCTCAGTGTGGAGAAGAAATTAGATGGTGCCCAACTCTCAGAAAGAATAATGCCTGGGGTCTTAAAGGCTTGTTTTCAAAGCTAAGTGAGACATCAGCTAAGCCCACATGGGAGAAACACACCAAGATCCATGATCCAAGGATTGTAAGTTATATAATCCAAATCCAAAGGAGGAAATAGTATCAGTGCTTAAATTGTGAGATTCTGTTGTGCAGAATACTATGGATGACAGTGGAAGCCCAAAATACATTTGCAGGATCTGAAATAAGCCTCTGCTGTTTCCCGCTAACCACAATGGAGGGATGGGAATAACCTGGTCATCAGACAGAGAGTACTGGAGAGACGACTAGACGAGATCAGAGTGATACATCTGACATGAACGGTTAAACCTTGTCACTTGATCTCCCTTTGATATAATTTGGGCATGCTCTGATTTTGAATATTTTCTGTGGATTTTTTTTTCATATGGGGTTTGTCTCTGTGGTATTTTGTCATTGTTTGTAGCCTTCTTGATTCGCTGTTGTGTTAGTCTGGGTAGACCAGAGAAACAAATCCATGGACACACACATATGTATATAAGGGAGAGGTTTGTATGCAAGAGCAATTGAACATTGAGAAAACATCCCAGCCCAGTCCAGATCAAGTCCATAAGTCCAATATTTGCCCATATGTCCGATACCAATCTATAAAGTCCTCTTCAGACTTACGAAACACATGCAATGATGCAGAATGTAGAAGATCACAGGCCAGTGGGTAGAAAGTCTTTGGATCCAGTGTCATTGGAAACATCTCAGCACTGGCAGGGGTCTCTGCATCAGGGTGGGTCCATGTGTGTTGTCAGCTGCTATGTCTCCCAAGGAGTGAGCAGAGAGCTTCCCACCTCCAAGGAGGAAGTACCAGAGTTCCCAGAATTCTCAGGAGGCCATGCCCACACAGAGGCCTCATTGGCTATGATCTGATTGACAAGCTAGACTCCACCCCTACACACTTAATCCTCAAATTGACAAATGATTATATATCTACCACACCTGTTATGTGTTTTTCTATGTTTTTCAGTAAATGAAACCTAAGCTAGATGAATGTATTGAGACATTAACTAGAATAGGGGTTCCTGGGTGGTATCGGGATGGGAGAGATTGGGGGGTAAGCAGGAGCTGATATCAAAGAGTTCAAGAAGGAAGAAAATGTTTTGAAAGTGATTGTGGTAGTGATTGTACAATACGGCTTGATATGATTGAAATAAGGAATGGTATGTTGTCTGGATTAGCCCCTAAAATGGTTTGGAAAAATAAATAAGAAAATCAGCACACAAAAAAAGTTGGATCCTAGTGACTCAGGGCCACATGTTCACGACTCATCCCCTGACCACCACACAGCCAAGTAGCTGAAATCCCAGAACCCACCCGGTGAACTGTTAAAATGGTAAAAAGAAATCCCAAATCACAAATATAAAGACACATTTATTAAGCCTTAAACAGGACAAAGATAAGACAAAGACAATTCAACCAGAATAAAAAGTCCATCAGCACAAGGCCATCATGGTGACCAAGGGTTTACAGAAATGCAGCCACTTAAATAGGACAATGGCAGAACAATACATCACAGTTGCAGGTAGGACTTCAGAAGTGGGAGTGGAGCCATGATCGGGACACGTACACTATGTTAGGTAGAAGAGATTCCAAGATTGGTTCAGGGACTCTCCAACTCAAGCCGCCAGGATATGATTGAGAACATATGACCATCACACTCAAATTCAAACTCACTGCCATCAGGTGGATTCCCACTCACAGCGGCGGCCCTATAGTACAGGGTGGAATGGCCCCTGTGGGTTTCTGAGATTGTAACTTTTTACAAGAGTAGAAAGTCTTGTCTTTCTCCAAATATGACCCTCACTGCCATTGAGTTGATGTCATCAGAGCAACCCCATAGGACAGGGTAAAACGACCCTTGTAGGTTTCCGAGGCTGTAACTGTTCACAGAAGTAGAAAGCCCTGTCTTTCTCCCGAGGAGCAGCGGGTGGTTTTAGGCAACAAACCTTGTGGATTCCAACCCAACCATGAACCACCACCCTACCCGGGCTCCTTAGGTAGCCATGGGTGTGTCCAAATTGCTAGGTTAGTAGCCAATTGCAAACTGCTTGTGCTAAACAAAGACATCTAAAGATAAAGAGGAGCACCCTCGATGAGATGGATTGACACAGTGGCTACAACAATTGGGCTCAGACATAGGGATAATTGTGAAGATGTTTCATTCTGTTGGCCCTGGTGTCCTTAGGAGTCAGAACCCACCTGGCAGCACCTGACAACAACATCCGTGTTCAAGTCAGAACTCAGCGAAGTGGCAAAAGTCTAATCTTAGCCAATTCAGCAACCTACTTTCCCTAGGTTTGTTTTTAAGTTTCAGGGGGCTTAAAATTGGGAAGGCACAAAAAAGAAAAGTACATTTATTCCCTAAAATAGCTATCTATCCATGCTGGTATACATGAGTCATCTTATTACCATCTGGTTTTCCAGGAGGCGTTCACCAAGGACTAATATTTAGCTGATGCGCAACAGTACAATCATTTTGAACAATTCATAGAATTTTGAAATACTGCACCACACACTCTCTCCCATCCACTAGACCCGGGCACTCGGGATACACATTACTCAAGAAGCTGCCCTTCCCTTCCCGACAAGCCCCCCACCAAGTGGTTGCTTCTAGGACCCTGCTCCAGTGACACAGGCAGCCGGTCTGCAGATGTGCAGGTGCCCGAGGTCATCCTCTCACAAAGATGTACAGACTCAACAATCTTTTTTTTTCTTTTGTGAAAACATTTAATTTTCCTTTGATGAACCTATACAGATAGCAAGTAGAATAAGGGTTGGGGGGGGGTTGCAATCATGGGAGGGGGATACAAAGGAAACGATGTCAAGGAGTCCAGGAAAAAAAAGAATGTTTGGAAGCTGATGATGGTAGCAATTGTACAATACTGCTTGATGTGATTGAACTATGGAATGATATATGGATTAAGTCCCAATGAATAATAAATATAACAAAGAAAAATAATAATTTTCTGATTGACCTCCTATTAAATGGAGCGTGGAAAAGTCTACCAACACTATTTCGCATCCCAACCAAGTTCTTATGATCCAGGCAGCACTATATCTGTCCCTTCTATTAGGCCCACTCTCCTTTTTTTTTTTTTTTCAACAAACCTTCGATAGGTTAGCCATGAGTCAGATTCCACTTGATGGCAGTGGGATTCATCCTGCTTGTGATTGTTTCCGTTAGTCATCATCAAATCTATCCCAAATCATCTCAACTCATGGCAACCTCAGGTGTCTGCTGAGAGATGTCTGGGTGGGTATGAACAGCCAGTAGTTGAGCATTTAACCGTTGTCCCCCTATACTACACTGCCTGATAAACATTGTCACGGGCGGACTCCCTATGTTGATTGACAAAATAGCCGATTGATAAAAACAAAGCTAAGTTTATTACCTACTGCAGGCAAGGGGAGCATCGCCCCGAGTCACACTAACAACTCAGCGTGGGGAGGCAGTGGGGATATTTATGAGGTTTTCTGAAGTTTGCTTTAAGGTAAGCCTTGCATTACAGGTGTGGACTGATTACCACTGGGTAAGAAGCAAGGAGAGGGTTTTGAGACAAAGGTTTTAAAGACTCTTGGAGAATAATAGTCATTTCATGCTGTGTGCCTTAGTTATCACGTGCTGCTATCCCAGAAATACCCAAAGTAGATGACCTTAACAAATATACATTTATTTTCTCACAGTTGGGTGGGGTGGGCGCTACAAGTCCAAATTCAGAATGTGGGTTCTAGGAGAAGCGTGTGTGTGTGTGTGTGCGTGTGTGTGTGTGTGTGTGTGTGTGTGTGTGTGTGTGTCTCCTCCTGGTTCTAGGGGTTCCTGGAGAAGGGATCTAGAGCCAAAGAACACTCTCCAATCCCAGCTTCGCTTTCTTGGTGGTAGTAGGTCCCTCCATCTCTCTGCTGGTTTGCTCTTTTTCTCTTGTGAAATAACGGTGATGTAGGCCCCAGCACAAGGAAACGATCCTTACATTGGATCAAGGATATGAGCCAATTGATTAAGGGTGCTACCTTCCACCCTTACATTAGATGAGGCCTGTGACCTTATTAAGTGTGTTGTATCCCATCCTAATCCCCATCAGGATTGAGTGACCACATTAAATCACATGATGGGGATGATTACAATATAACATACTATATCATTGTAGAAATCACAAGCCACTGAGAATGGTCCAGACACATTGAAACATATTTGGGAGATTGGGGACACAATTCTGTCTATGACACGATGTATTAAATAGTTTTATGTTTCTTGAAATGGATTTTTAGCAAGTTTCTAATATCAAAAATGTTATTATTTGAAATGCTTTATTTCCTGGGCAAGAGTTTCCTGAAATAGTAATGTCATATTAATTAAGATAAGAGAATCTTCAAATGATGTTAATGTAGAGAGCATGCTGTTTGTACGTAGATAGTTACCATGCTCAGTGTCCCCTGTTGTGTTTACTATCAAAGGTAAGCTGACGGGTAAAACCTTAACATCTGGGAGCATGATCAGTCTTCAGTGCTCTCTGAAATGTCATGATTGTGTGTCATGTTTCCAAAGGTGGTCTTTCCCACCTCCATAGTTGCCAAGTTTTTCTATTCTTTCTACTTGACATGATCATATAATGCATTGCTTGATGATCAGTCACTGCATAGTAATAAATTCTGAACACCACCATACAGATAAATATAGAGAGAAAGATTAAAATCAGAACTGACCGTTCAATTTTAAGCCAGGAGCCTAAGAATACTAAAACTAAGCCAGGGAAACAGATGCCATATCTAATCTGACGTCGATAGAACCAGATATGGCATTATGGGCCAAATACCTTATTTTATAATATTTATTTGTTTCCTGAATCCTCTTAATAAAATTAAAGATCTCAAGGGAAATGCAAAGATGTAAGTTTAATACTCTCCCCTGAAACTGCATATGATACCTTTCAAGAGGGCAATGTAATATCTAGAATTACTCTATTATGAACCAATGGCTGCCTACGTTCATGAATCTCTTGGATAAAGTGTTCTATAACATTGGTGGAATTGTCTAGCTCCTTCTTCACCCTAGCTAATAGGGGTCCCTAGTTTATGAATTTCTTTTACAACATGAAGTAAACTAGGGAAAAGCATGGGAAGTGAAAAGCAATCCACAATTCACCTTGGGTGATTAAGTTTCAATTCCCCAATCACAGCCTAAGCCTTAACTTAAGCCTAAGCCCTTAACTTATCTCACAATAGTTTATGCCGAGCAGGGAAAGAAACGGGCAGTTATGGGCCTGTGTGATAGGCGTACCCTTGAAGACAGGAATCGGTTTACCAAAGTAGCACGTTCCTGTCCGGTGTGCAAGTAGTGGACCCTGTCCCATATGTCCAATACCAGTCAAGGGGCTTCCTCTTATCTGTTTCTAATCAGAACTCTCCCTAAAGGGTTGTCATGTTGGGTTTATTTAATCTTCTGGTATTAGTAACGAAGGATGATCTGGTGCCAATCCCACTTCTATTAAATGACAAAACATATGTATAGACACAGAAACCAGCTCGGCTATTGGGGATGAATGGGGAGGCAGAGGAGGAATCACTAAATCCATAGTAAACCAAACTCACTGCCATCAAGTCAATGCTGACTCATCGCGACCCCTGTGGTTTCCAAGACTGTAACTGTTTATGAGAGCAGAAAGCCCAATCTTTCTCCTCGAAGCTGGTGGTGGTTTTGAACTGCTGACCATGCGGATCACAGTCCAACATATAACCACTGCATCACCAGGGTTCCTCCAGTACATAGTAGACACTTGTTATTTGGGGCTATAGAAAAAGTAACACTGAATTTGGGGAAAGGGTGCACAGCTTGGCCAAGGTAAATGATGTTACTTCGAAGTGCACACAATCAAATGTGTGTGTGTGTTTAAATATATAATACTTCTTAGACATAATCAAGGCTCTGCTTATTCTTCAAGGGTAGCTAGGGCTGCCGTATCATTAGTACATTGTACCCTGTCCACCTTGCAGACTTATTTCCCACCATCCTGCAAACTCAAAGAACATTTCAAAGGAACATGCTTTAGGTCCCTTGATGCTGCCTAAATAGCCATTTTAACATGGTGTAAATCAAAGCGTGCAGAATTCTTCCAGGAACCATTAGAGAAATAGCAATACCACCTGCATCAGCAGATAGACCTGGATGGAGGCTCCATTGAGAAATAATAGCTTCACATTTTGATACTTTACTTAATAAATGTTTCTGTGGTTTTGCAGCAAGACTTTGTGACTTGCCCTTAGAGATCACAACGTCGCTGTTCTGCACCCTCATTTGGTGAGTAGGGTCTGGGTTACAAGTTTGCAGGCAGCCATTCGTGTTTGCATCTCATCCAGAGCAAAAGAGAAGGAGGAAACCCAAAGACTCAGAAAAAATTATTTTCCACAAACCACCAACCCATCGACCCTAAGACCAGAAGAAGTACATCGTGTCCAGCTCTCATCACTGACCATTCTAATCAAGGCCACACCAGGAGGATCCTGAGAGAAACACACATACAATGTGGGACAGAATTCAAGTTCTTTACAGAGTTTAGACTTACTGGACTGGTTAGAACTAAAAGACTCCCTGTCTTAGTCTGGGTACTTTAGAAAAACAAATCCACAGAAACGCATGCATAAGAGAGTTTTATATAAAGTGCACATCAAGAAAACATCCCAACCCAGTGCTGCCCAAGCCCACAAACCCAACATTAGCCCATGTCGGATACCAATCCACAAATTCCTCCTCCATCTCACAAAACACACAATATGATGCCAACTGCAGGAGGAAAGCCAAATCAGTGAGTGTGTAAGCATCTCAGCGCTGGCAGGGGTCTCCACATAGCTGCTCCAGCACCCAGGGCTGCATCAAGGTAGGTCCATGTGGCTTCTCCTTGGGGATGTCTTGCAAGCAGTGAGCCTTGCCAGCTGAAGCAGGAGACTGGCTAAGGCATCTGCACCCTGGTCTGACCATCACAAAGCAAGAGACCTGAGAACTAGAAAGGCGAGGCTCACCAAGCCATTTATCCCTCCACCCTTCAATTAACCCCACATGTGTTTATCGGCCAGGTTGGCACAATAAACTATCTCACTCCCCAAGATTATCACCCTGGAATAATCCATAAGTCTTGAAATGAAACTACCCACTGAGGACACCTTTTAGATTAATAACTGGTAATTACAGGTCAACTTGAAGATATGTAAAAGTATAGGGGTGGAGTTTAGCCTGGCAATCAGGTGGCAGCTGATGACGTCACCTGGAGGTGCTACCAAGATATATGTCTCTGGAGACCAACCTCTTTCTCTTCCTTCACCTTCCTGCTGGCTGATGCTAATTGCTGCCAGAGCCCTGTGATGTTGCCACTGCCATTGGATCCACATGACTTTGCACCCACCAACCTATGATCTTCCTGCATTCTGCATCAGGGCATGTGGCTGTGCGAGTCTGCACAGAGGTTTATGGACTAGCACTGGACTTATGGACTTGAGTTGGACTGGGCTGGGATGTTGTCTTGATATAGAACTACTTCTTGATAGAAAGTTCTTTTCTTATGCATGTATGAGTGTCCCTGGATTTGCTTCCCTGGTCAACCTGGCCTACCACAATAACATATTGGCTTATAAAATAAAGAATATTACTAATGAATACTGCAACCCTTTTGAAAATTAATTAGGAGACCAAATGGTCAACAATTAAGCTGAAACATAGGTTTCCAGATATATTTGGTCCTCAGACCCCTTTTTCATGAAAAAATCACTCTGTGACCTATGGCAACCAAAAACTTTTGTACTATCGCCCATAATCCAGGATAAAGTAGACAAATCTGCTTTTGCAGTACCCCCTGGAATGTTCCAGCATCCCCCCAGGCAGTATCGCCCACTTTGGGAAACACTGCCTAAAGCCACAATGAAAGTGGATAGAGACAGGGAAACCAAATTATTGAAAGTGAAACAACCAGACGGTAATTAATGAGCATGCTAAAACATTGTGGAAAATATAATCGATGTCTCAGAGCAGCAGTTATTCAATGGAAGCCTAATTTTCAGTGTAAACCTCACTGGAAAATCGTACAGAAAAAAATGTTTTAATGATCTGATACTATGCAATGAAATTTGTAGTTGCAGGATTATTAGCAAAGAAAACTATTAGTGTGTCATGCTTGTAAGACCTATATGAGTGAGACAGCCCCATCTAAAATAAATATATAAATAACAAAAGCTACAAATCCAAAGCTTTAAAATATGTAGCCTCATGGATGACAGTGGAAGCCCAAAATCCATTTGCCGGGCTGCATATGGGTTAAGCCTCCAGTGACCCCCTCTGATCATCGTGCAGGGATGGGACTAGCCCTGTGATCAGACAGAGAGCATTGCAAAGTCGATCAGGACCGATGTAGTTTGGTTAAAATGCAATACCTTATCTTTGATCTCCCTTTTGATCCGTTTTAAAGCTGTTTCACTTTTTTTAAAGTGAAGGGGAAATCCAGGACGATTAAGCCCTTGGTGAATCCCCTCTGACTACAGAGTGGGAATGCGAATAACCCTTCTATCATGCAGCGTGCATTGGAAAGTGGATTGTTGCAGATGCAGTGAGGTTACAAGTTAGCACCTTATCATTAGATCTCCTTTAGGATCTATTTAAATTTGTTTGAGTTTTTAATATTTTCTGCTTTCTTTTTGATTGGGGTCTTATCTGTTTCACTTTGTTATTGTTTTTAATTTTTGTTCCTTTAATGTTTTCCCGTGTATAAAATCCAGGATAGGTAAATCTATAAAAGCAGTAATTGGATTAATGGTTCCTTTAGAGTATGGCAAGGGAGGTGGGGGAGAAATGGGGAGCTAATAGCACTGAGTACTGAAAAATATATATATATATATTCTAAAACTGATTGTAGTGATGATTGTGCAACTCCTCTTGATACGAATAGCTATTGAACTGAATGATATGTGAATTATAAGCCAATAAAACTGTTGGAAGAAAATATATATAGCCACAGGAAATATAAAAGATGAAACAGGAAATGGCCATCTTACTTATGGCCCTGAGGTTCTGAACAAATGTACATCTCCACTCTGCAAGTCTTCTGCCTGAGAAGATCGGAATGTCACAAGGACTGAGGTGTGGTAC
>NW_022103915.1:53561954-53563375 GCF_000313985.2 Echinops telfairi
GATGTTTTAGATGTTGTTCTTTTTTATTATTATTATTCTGTCTTAAGTTCCTAGTGCTGTTGTAACAGAAATACCATGAGTGGGTGGCTCTAAGGGACATACATTTGTTTGCTCACAGGTTGGGAGCCTAGGAATCAGAAATCTGAATGTGGCTCATCTTCATCTCAGTCGCCACTGATCCATGGTTCCTTGGGGATCTCCGGATGGCATTTTCCTCTCTCTGTGTGTGCTTCCTGGTCCCTGGGCCTAATCTGCTCTTGCATCACAAAACAATACGCTCTCTCACTGCCATTGGGTCAATTCTGACTCATAGCAACCCCACAGAACAGGGTAGCATCTGCCCCGTGGGTTTCCAAGACAATAACTTTTTTTAAAGATCATTTTATTAGGGGCTCTTACAACTCTTTTACATCAATTGTATCAGGCATACTTGTAGATATGTTTCCATCATCATTTTCTCAGCATTCACCTTCTATTTGAACCCTTGGTATCAGCTCCTGGGGACACGTGGCAGGGAGTGAGTTCAGTCTGAGTTCGCCTACAGTGGTGCAAACCAAGAGGGAAACATAACAGATCAGCAACAGGTGCAAAGCCAAGTCACAAAGCCTCTGAGGAGTCCAAAAAAAAATAGAATTCAGGCTAGGAGTGGCAGTTTCAGAACCCTCCAGGACTGGTGGGGAGAGAGTCATAAAGGTCCGCAGACAGACCTGGAGTTACGTATGCTTTTCTGGTTTTTTGTTTTCTCTCTTTATTTGATCTTTTGTTTTCTTTTTGTTTTGTCTCCATTATTGTTGTTTTGCCTGCCTATATACAATAGGCATGGGAAGCAAGTCTGAAGAGGAAGCAACAGACCAATGGTTCTGGAGGGACCTGGGGGGAGTAGGAGGCAGAGGAAGGGAGCGGTGCACAGACAATGCCAATAGACAGGGGAACAACTAGGGAATTACAATTAGCAATGAGGAGGACATACAGGTCCTGGTGATATTGGAGGAGCAGCAATCTAGCTGAGAGGAATTACTAAGATGCAAAAGAAGAATGAGCATGATGGTGGGACAGGAAGAAGGTAAAAGAAAACAGAGGAAAGATCTTTTTTTAGGAAGCAAAGCTATGGATAAAGCTTTGCTTTTAGGAAGCAAAGCTATGGATAGAGGTATAAACATAGGTGTGTACATATGAAAATATATTAATTAATAAAAATAGAGGTGTGAGCCTATGTACCTATATTTTTTGGCAATACATTGAGAAAGTGGACAGACTTTGGGCCTCCCTCAATGCAGAAACAGTTTGTTCTAACAACCTGGCATTCTGTGATGCTTACCTTCACAACACAATCGCTGAAGTCAAATGGGTGCATAAGCAAATGTGAAGAAAGCTGATGGTGCCCAGCTATCAAAAGATATAGCATCTGAGGTCTTAAAGGC
>NW_022103915.1:53568288-53577044 GCF_000313985.2 Echinops telfairi
GGGAAGGTTATCAGAATGGATCAATCCTTAAAGAAGGACACCATGTTTAGTACAATAGAGTGTTAGTGAAAAAGAGAAAGATACTCAATGAGTTTGATTGGCACAGTGACAGAAACCATGCGCTCAAATATATCAACATTTGCAAGAATAGTACAGGACCCTCAGTGTTTTTTGTTCTATTGTACATCTGGTCACTATGGGTAGCAACCAATTCAACAGCACCTACCAGCAACCACACTTATTCAAAGCCTGCGTATATAGCACCTACCAGCAACCACACTGTATTCAAAGCCTATTATACTCTGTAAATAAATCCTGACAAAAGCTCCATTTGAGATGTTCCATCTCAAATGGGGCTTTTTTTTTCCTAAGGGGAGCATTTTGCTAAGTGAAGGAAAACATACACAAAATGCCACATATTATAATGATGAAGTCTCACCATCGTCCAATCAAAATACTTGTAGTCCAAAATTCTAGAGTTACCCCTATAAAAATGGGTTGGTAGCTGTGTTGCCTCAGACTGGCTTGGCTTCACTTCTTGGTGTCATTTTCAGCTTTCTGGTTCAAAGCACATAAACATTTAACATTTACTTTAAACAGAGTATGAGTTTTCCCTTGTGAACAGAAAGATATCTGTATTGACAAAGTATAAAATTAGGCTAGTTCTTTCCTTAACCAAGTCTAATAGGACAATCAATACCATGTGCTCATATTCCATTGATCACTTTTGAAATCTCTTCAAGGTCTTTAATTTTAGGATGTCATACTTAGATTAACAGAATTTTAATTTTTTAATATATTGGCCTATATTTAAAATAATAGACAATGCTACTTTTAAGAGTATTGCTTAATCAGCTTCTGAAAGTTAAACTAGAGGTTGTTGTTTGAGCAAGATAGCTCCATTTATAAATGAAATTCATGCTTTTTTAAAAAATAAAGAAAATGTATTATTTTCAAATATTAATATGTATTTGGGGTATAATAAACCTTTTTTCATAAAAAGTAGGCATAAGGAACAACAAGTGAACTAAAATCAATGGAGAGAAGGGCGTAGGATGCCTTGTGGGGCTTAATCAAGGGTAATGTAGTAGTGAGGAATTACTAAACCTGAATAAAGGCTGAACATGATGGGGACAAGAGGAAAGTAAAAGGAAGTAGAGGAAAAATCCAGGAGGCAAAGTACATTTATAGAGGTCTAAATACAGGGATGTATTTATGTAAATATATTTACCTATAATGAGACGGGAATAGAACTATGTAGTCATATTTATATGTTAAGAATTAAGGTTGCAGATGGACATTGGGCCTCGACTCAAGTACTCCCTCCACACAAGAACACTTTGTTCTAGTAATACAGCATTCTGTGATGCTCACCTTCCTGACATGATCGCTGAAGACAAAGTTGGTGCATAAGCAAATGCAGTGAAGAAAGCTGATGGTGCCTGGGGTCTTAAAGGCTTGAAGATAAACAAACAACCATCTAGCTGAGAAGCAACAAAGTCCACATGGAAGAAGTACATCAGCCTGTGTGATCATGAGGTGTCACTGGGCTCAGGTATCAGGTATCTAAGACCCAGAACAAAATCATACCCAAGGTGAATGGAGGGGGCAGGGCATGGAGTGGAGACCCAATGCCCATCTGTAGACAATTGGACATGCCCCTACAGAGGAGTCACAGGGAAGAAATGAGCCAGTCAGGGGGCAGTATAGCACCAATGAAATACAACTTCCCTCTTGTTCTTTGTAAGGTAGAATTTGACCAGAGCATGCACACTGCTACAGATAAGAGCCCACAACACAGGGAATCCAGGATAGATACCACCCCCCAGGGCCAACAATGAGAATAAAGATACCAGGAGGATTAGGGGAGGGTGAGGGGACACAGGGGGAGTTGATCACAAGGGTCAACCTATAACCCCCTCCCAGGGGGACAAACAATGGAAAAGTGGGTGAGGGACAACAAAGGATAATGAAAGATATGAAAGTAATAATCCATAGCTTATCAAGGGTTCATGAGGGAGGGTGGTGGGGAGGGAGGGGGAAGAAATGGGGAGCTGATATCAGGGACTCAAATGGGAAGAGAATGCTTTGAAAATGATGATGGCAGCAGATGTGCAAAAGTGCTTGACACAATTGATGAATGTATGGATTGTGATAAGAGATATAAGAGCCCTGTAGTAGGTCGGTTTGTTGTGCCAACATGGCAATGAATACCTGTGAAATTAGTTGAAAGGCAGAGAGATAAATGGCTTGGCAAGCATCGCCTCTCTCTCGTTTGCTCTTGGGTCATCGGAGCAGTGCGCAGCTGCCTTGCTTGTTCTGTGCCTCCATTTGCAAGCTACACTACCTGTGGGACACCTAACCTGTGGACTGTGTCACTGTAACTTGAGGTTCCTTCAAGACCTGCTTCGCCATGCTACTGGAATGTACAATGTCCTGATTTTGTTTCTCTAGAGAACCCTGTCTAACGCAAGCCCCCAGTATAAGTATTTAATTTTAAAAATTAGGCATTTTGAAATCATTTTTAATTGAAAACATTTTGTGGGAGTTTTCATTTGTTTGTTTTAAGATCATTTTATTAGGGGCTCTTGCAGCTCTTATAACAATCCATGCATCAATTGTATCAAGCATATTTGTACATATGTTGCCATAATCATTTTCTAAACATTTAATTAAGGGATGTTGTCTTTTAAAAAATTAGTTCAGTAAGTAATATATCTTTAGCTCTCTGAGCATTAACTGAATCAAAACCAAACTCCTTACCATCAAGTCATTTCCAACTCATATAGTCACCATAGGACTCCCTGTGGGAGTAGAAAGCCTCGTCTATCTCCTGCAGAGTAGCTGGTGGGTTTGAACTGCTGACCTTGAGGTTAGCAGCCTAATTATAACCCACTATGCCACCAGGGCTCTCTACAAGTATGAGTGATCAATAATCTTTAGAGTAGTTGTATAGTGCATGACCATTCTCGGTCGCGCAGTTCAACAACGCACTATGTAATTATAGTGAATTACTATGTGATCCTCTGCCCCTCCCAGTCTCCATTTTAGTAATTGCCTTTTGTCCTTTCTATGAGGTCACATGGGAAACCATTGCCAGCGTTGCTTGAACATCTGTACAGCAGATCATCAAACAGCAGATGTTTGAACATCAAACAGCGTTGCTTGAACATCAAACAGCAGAACCTGTGAAGATTTGACTCCTGTCTTAAAATGTTATTATCTCTAAGAAAGTGAAAATACAATACCCCTAGAAGGAGGAATAGTTGCACATCATATATCTGATCATGGACTTATATCCATGAAGAACCTGTATTCATAAAGAAGTTGCATCTGGTCATGGACTTGTATACATAAAGAACTCCTCCACTAAACAATATGAATACAAATAACCCAATTTTTAAATGGGGAAAAGATATTGAGACACTTCCCCGAAGAAGACATAAAAATGACTACTAAGCACAGGAAAACATACTTAACACCATTAGTCATTAGAGAAATGCAGGTCAAATCACAACCATATACCATGACCAGTCCACTAGGAGGGCAACAGACAGAACGCAATAACATGCTGGTGAGGGTGTGGAGACCCTGCATACATGACTGCTAGAGATGAAAATGGCAAAACCACTTTGAAAACAGTTGGGAAGTTTCTCAAAATGTTAAACACCGAGTTATCATACGGACAACAACTCCACATAGAAATAAAATATGTCAATGCAAAAACTTGGAAGCAAGTGTGCATAGATAGCAATATTATTCCGAATGGTCAAAAGTAGAAATGACCCCAAAGTCCATGGACTAATGAATGGAGAAGCAACATTTGTATGCATGTGAGATACTCCACAAAAAGGAAGGAAATACAGATACATGGTCCAGTGTGGATGGACCTTGGAACCATTTTGCTAAGTGAGGGAAAACATACACAGAAAGCCACATATTATTAAATGCAATTCATAGGAAATGTCCAGTGTAAGAAAATTCCTACAGACACTCACACAAAAGAAGATTGTGATTGCCAGAAACTGTGGGTGGGGGATGGGGTGGAGAGTGACTACTTATGGATGCATGCATGTAGCTTCTTTCTGAGATAATGCAAATGTTCTGGAGTTAGTAATGATTGAAATGCACTTTTGTCAATGTACTTTTTTAAAAAACAATAAATTGTGCTCCATATCTTTTATGTGAATTTTACCATAGGTAATAACACTGTTATTTTTTTAATTTGGAAAAGTCTTTTTTATTTAAAACAACAGCTTTATTGCTTATGGTATAATTATTACAGTGGGGTAGCTCTAGATGCAGCTTATAAAACCAGCTGATAAGGCACTGGAAGCACGCACTCAACAATGCCAAGAAATTTGAAAGACAGCTACCTGACAACTGACTGGAAGAGATGCATCCTTGTCCCCTTTCCAAAGAAAAGTGACCCAGCAGAATGCAGAAATCCACAAAATTATCTTTAATATCTTATGCAAGAAAAGTTTTGCTGAAGATCATTCAACAATGGTTGCAGCAGCACATCAAAATGGAGCTGCCAGTAATTCAAGTCAGAGTCAGAAAGGGGATGTGACATGAGGGATATCATTGCTGACCTCAGATGAAACTTGGCTGAAACCAGAGGATACCAGAGAAATGTTTACTTGTGTTTTAATGATTATGCAAACCCATTTGGCTGTGTGGATCTTAACAAAAATTGTATAGCATTGAGAAGAATGGGAATTCTGGAATCCTCATTAAGAAATTGTGTACATACAGAATCTGTACATGCACCAAGCAGTTGTTTGAACAGAACAGGCAATACTGCTTACGTCAGTACCAGGAAAGATGTGTACCAGTGTTGTATTCTTTCACCATACTTGTTCGATCTGTATGTTAAGCCTACTAGCTGAGAACTTGTTCTGTACAAAGAAGAATGCAGCATTGGCATTGGAGGAAGGTTTACTAACAAACCGCCGTATGCACAGGATGCAATCTTTCTTGCTGAAAGCAAAGAGGACTTGAAGCCCTTGCTGATGAAGATCAGTAGGCATGACAATAAAATGGAAAGAAAACCAAAACCCTCACAACTAGACCAGTCAATAGCATCACGATAAATGAAGGAGACCTTAACGTTGTCAAGAATTTTATCTTGTCGTTGCCCATGTGCTCATGGGTACATTCAAAATCAGTATGGGTGAAGCCCCTAAGCTGCCCTTCCCCCACTGTGTTGGACCAAATATGACGTTGACATTGAAGGGAGAAAATCAAAGTATCATTCATTGTCTTGGGTTTCCCTGCCGATGGCTACATTATTGCATTCACAGCTTTTTTTTCTTTTTTGGCCAAGTAGCAGAAGATAAGTCACAAGCTGTATTTCAGTATCTCCAAGTTAGAAAGTCTGTAATGCAGCAGAGTTCTCCTGATAAAATTCTAGGGCAGCACCAGAGGCAAATGAATGAACCCAGCTTGCCTCTCACCCCAAGTTTAGGTGGTTAAATACGGACTTCTGATTCCTCTTTTGTAAATTGGGAAGCCTGGGATAGTTGATTTTGAAATGTATTTTTTGTGTGCATGCCACACAAAGTACTTTTTAAAATATAGTTAATTATGATTATGAAAAGAAAAAAAAGAATTTTATCTTGTCTGTATCCAAAATCATGGAAGCAGCCGTCAAAATATCAAACCACATAGTGCTTGAAGAGCGAGGATGTCACTTTTAGGACTTTGTACCTGATCGAAGCCATGGTATTATCAATTCCCTCATCTGCATGGGAAAGCTGGCCATTGAATAGGAAAGACCAAAGAAGCTCACTTGAATTACAGTGCTGGCAAAGAATACTGAAAATAACATGGACTGCCTGAAGAACAAACCAATTTGTTTTGGAAGTACAAGCAGAATGCTCCTTAGAGGGGAGCATGATGGGAATTCGTATCACGTATCGGGGGCATGTTATCAGGAGAGACCAGTCCCTGGAAAAAGGGCAGCATACAATAGAAGGTCAGAGGAAAACGCGGAAGATCCTCGAGGTGATGGACTGGCTCAAGAGTGACTCAGAACCAGGCAGTGTTCTGTTCAATCTTCTCCCGCTGATCTAATTCTCCTTTGGTCCTACTGTAGCCAGTGCGCCTTTTTGGCTTAAGGACAAGCCCAAATAAATTTGTGAAGGCAGTGATAGAATTCTTGGCTTCCATGTAGTAGACATAGATGTAATTCCTGACCAGTGCACCGCTGTACAGCACCACCCCTCTGTTAGTAGAGGTTTGTGTATGGGAATAAGTAGAGCTTCCAGACTAAAACAGATCAAGAAAGCCCTGGTGATCTACATTTAAAAATCAGCCAATGAAACCCCTGTGAATTACAATAGATTGTTATATAGAGCCTTCATTTGTCAGGGCTGACTCCACAGCAGCTAATAAAAACAACAGGTGTGTTTCTGTTTCCTGCTCCCAAAATGATTCTAATTAACACAATGCTGTTTTAAAGAATGGTGAGGCAATGGGTGTGTAAGATTTGGTCTCCTATTAGAACATGGTTATTCAGGTAACTGTGAACCACCAGACTGCTAGTTCCTTGAGGACAAGATAACATCTTGATCTACTAACAAATTAGTCTTGCTACCCATTATATGTTAGAAAAATATAAAGTTTGACTACCATAAGGGAACCATGGCACTATAGACATGAAAAGATAACAATTCAGTTTGTGATGCTTGGAAATTTCTGCGAAACTTCTGTAAAATGAACACAGCCTCAAATTGGTTCTTCTTTGATCAATCCAAAAGAGACTTGAATTGGTAAAAATGTGAGTATATTGGACCAATAACTAGAATGGGAAAATTACAGGTCACCACTCTGCTAGAAATTTATTTTTCCCTCTGAGAAGACAGCAGCATCGTGTGTGTTGCATAGCAGGCATACTTTGGACCAGCAAACTCAGAAGCAGCGATGCCTACCTGAAAGATGGTGACCACCTGTACCACTTTACATGGGTGTCTGTCTGCACAATCCTGACAATAAGCCCACCTCCTGCACAGGCTCCTGGAAGGGCTCACTATCCCTCTCCCAAAGTTCCCATCCCAGGGCTTCAAGCTATCATTTTTCCTACTGAGGTTTGCAGACCAGTACACCCGCATTTTACTAATTCAAGTTATTTGTGATTTTGCTGCATTGGCCATGGCTGAACTGATTTGAACTGGTTCACAAACCTGGAAATGAGTAGATCTGAAAAATAATAAGTACTTAAGGGCGGTTGTGCAAATAGAACAAGGGAATATTACATCATTTAAAATCAGGAAAGGTGTGCCTCAGGGTTGTGTCCTCTTACCATGTTTAGTCAATCGGTATGCTGAGCAACTAATCAGAGAAGCTGCATTATAAGAAGAAGAACTTGGCATCGGGATTGGAGGAAGGCTTATCAACAACCTGCAACATGCAAGTGACACTCCTTGCTTGCTGATAATGAGGAGGACTTCAAGCACTTGCTGATGAAGATGAAGGTTGCAGCCTTCAATAGGAATTAAAATTCTATGTAAAGAAAACCAAAATTCTCACAACTGGACCAATAGGTAACATCACGATCCATGGAGCAAAGGTTGAAGTTATGAAGGCTTTCATCTTGCTTGGATCGACAACCAGTGCTTATGGAAGCAGCTGTCGAGGGATCAAACGCCATTGCATTAGGTAAATAGGTTGCACAAGACCTTGAAAGGTGTTCAAAAGCAAGGTTACTTTGAGGAGTAAGGTGCTCCTGATACAAGCCATGATATTATATAGATACAGATTATATAAAGAATTGTCAAATGTTTATTTGTTGCATGGGACAACCAAGATCGGGTTTTGCTAAAATTAACCTTAGATGTAGATGGAGCATGTTTACAGGGGTGAAGTAAAAATTCTATAATCAATCACTGTTGGTTGATCATAATTTACATACAAAGCCATGGTGCTTTCAATCATTTTCATGTGATTTTGGCATTGAATAAGGAAGACTGAAGAATCGAGGCATTTGAACTCTAGGGCTGATAAAGAATATTGCAAGTACCATGGACTGTCAAAAGAAAAAACAAATCTGTCTTTGCAAAAGTACAGGCAGAATTCTCCTTAAAGGTAAGAATGGGCAGGCTGTGTTTGTCTCGTGTACTTGGAACAGGTTGTCAGGAGAGACCAGTCCCCTGTGTGGCAAAGCAGAAGGGCAGTGAAAAAGCAGAAGGCCCACAACTAGATAGATTGGCACAGCGGCTGCCACACAGGCTCAAAGACAAGAACAGTTGTGAGGATGGTGCAGGATCGGGTGGTGTTTCCTGCCGCGGTACCCAGGGTGGATACAAGTCGAACCAACGCAACAGCATATAAGGGTCTTGAACCATTAATCATCTCCCTTATGTAAATTAAACATGCCTCTTAGAATGCTTCATATACTATTTTTAAAAATAATTTTATTGGGGGATTTTACAGCTCTTATAACATGCCATACATCAATTGTATCAAGCATATTTGTACATATGTTGTCATCATCATTTTCTAAACATTTACTTTCTATTTGAGCCTTTTTTCCCTCCCCCTCCCACCACCCTCGAGATCCCTTGATAAATTATAAATTACTATTGTTTTCATATCTTACACCAACCACTGTCTCCCACGTTTCTGTTGTTCATCCCTCTGGGGTGAGGGGGATTATGCATTGATCATTGCTAATGGTTCCCCCTTCCACCCCTCCTCCCCCACACCTTCTCCCTACCCTCCTGGTATCACTACTCCCATTTCTGTTCCTGAGG
>NW_022103915.1:53577680-53578530 GCF_000313985.2 Echinops telfairi
TCCATAGCTTTGCTTCCTAGATCTTTCCTGTTTCCTTTTACCTTCCTCCTGCCCCACCATCATACTCACCCATCTTCTGCCTCTTAGTAATTCCTCTCAGCTAAATTGCTGTTGCTCCAAACCACCAGGGTTCCAGTGTCCTCCTCATTGTTGCTTTTAATTCTCTAGTTGTTCCCCTGTCTATGGTGTTGCTTGCTCACGCTCCTTTCCCTGCCTCCTCCTCTCCCAGGTCCCTCCAAAACCACCAGCCCGTTGTTTTCATCTCAGGCTTGCTGCCCATGCCTGTCTTATATCAGTAGGCAAAACAATAACAGAGACAAAACAAAAAGAAAACAAAAGATTGAATAAAAAAAGAAAATTTTTTAAAGAATAAAAACTAGCAAAAATAAAGAAAAAGCATACATAATTCCAGGTCTGTCCACTGACCTTAATGACTATGTCCCCTGGGGGGTTCTGGGAACTGCCCCTCCAAGCCTGAAGTTTTGGGGGCTTCTCAAACTTCAGTCTACAGCAAAATCACCTGGAGGGCTTGTTAACAACCATATACTGGGGCTCTTTTGTAGAGTTCTGGTTCCATAGCCCTTGCTTGGGGCCCCCAAATCTGCATTTCTACTTTGTTCCCAAAGTGTGGGGGCTGTGGTTTGTTGGTCCAGGCCCACTTAAAGAACCCCTTGGAGCCCGGCTCTCTAGTCAGTCCTTGGTTCGTTGCACTGTGCTTCATTGTGTTTTGTAGATATTGACCCCCTACCACCACCTTTTTTTTAACAAATGGAAGGTTTGTGGCAACCCTGCACTGAGCAAGTCTGTCGGTGCCATTTCTCTAAAAGTGTGTGCTCATGTTGCACTCCTG
>NW_022103915.1:53585293-53587376 GCF_000313985.2 Echinops telfairi
TTGACTATATCTCAGTGACCTGGTAGAACAAAGAACAACTATCCTTTTTGGGTTTCCAAGGCTGTAAATCTTGACAGGAGCAGAAAACCTTATCTTGTCTAATGTAGTGGCTGGTGAGTTCAAACTGCTGACCTGGTGGTTAGCAGTCCAATACGTAAATCACTATGCCTTTGGACTTGATTAGTTGCTTTAAACTAAGAGTGGGCTTCAGACTCATGGAAAAAAATCCTTAAAAGCAAGAATGCCTCTCCCCAAACTCCACCTCCTATATACCAGAATATACTGCTAGAGGCCCTTTAAATGGTTCTCCTGGGCATTCTGGGTCGTCTTCTGTACTCAGCCAACTCTGAGATCTTCTACTATAAAATATACTTTACTCTTGAAATGTACAGTTATCGTTAAATTTTAGGTTTTTACAGCCAGTGGCAGTTACATAATCTCCTGTCAACTTGCCAAGGGGTGGAATCTAGCCTGTCAATCAGGTCACAGATTGATTACCTCATTTGAGGCACGAAATAGATAAATAGCTCTCTGGAGGCCAGAGACAATCTCTCTGTTTCCTATTCCTGCTGACAAGCCACATGGAGCTACGCTTATGGTGCCAGAGCCCTGGAACTGGAGGAGCCACGAGGAGACCCACGGCAGCACTAAGATACTGCCACCACCACTGGATCCACAAGACTTTCCGCCCACTGCCTGTGTTCTTCCTACATTTGGCACTACTGCATGGCTGCATGAGTCTGAAGAGGAATTTATAGACTGGTATAGGACATATGGGCCAATATCAGACTTAGAGACTTGATCTGGACTGGGCTGGGATGTTTTCTCAATATACAATTGCTCTTTGATAAAGTGCTTTCTTATACACAAAAATGTGTGTATATATACTTTCTCTCATTGTAGTTCAAAGTGGAGCCAAATAAGGGAGCACATAAATGAAAACTTGGCTGTTTATTAAACAAAGGGCACTTTCTATCTTATTCTGGTGAAAATCTCAGAATTTGTGAGCTCCCAAAAGCACCATAAACTTAGGCTACCACCAAAGCTCTGCATCTATTATAGTCTCTGTCACGAAATTTTACTTACCTCAACACTTGTACATTGCCCTCCAACCCTCACCATTATTGCTATATTTGAGCCCATAGTTGCAGCCACTGTGTCAATCTAACTCATTGAGGATCTTTCTCTTTATCGCTGACCCTCTTCTGTACCAAGCATCATGTCCATCTCTAAGAATTAGTCCCTCTTGATACCGTGTCCAAAGTAGGTGAGACAATCTCATCACCCTCACTTCTAAGAAATCTTCTGGCTGCACTTCTTCCAAGACACATGTGCTCATTCCCCTGGCAGACTGTGGTGTTCTCTAGTCTTCACCAGCACCATCATTCACATGCATTCATTATGCTTAGGTCTTCCTTATTCGTTGTTCATTTTTTCACCAGCATATGAGCCGATTGAAAACGCCATCACTTAAGTTGGGAGCACTTAGTCCTCAAAGTGGTATTTAGCATTTGGACACTTTAAAGGGATCTTTTGCAGCAGATTTGTCCAAAGCAGTACGTCATTTGATTTCTTGATGGTTGTTTTCATGGGCAGTGATTGTGGGTCTAAGTAAAATTAAATCTTTGACAACCTTAATCTTTTTCCCATTTATCATGATACTGCCCATTGGTCCAGCTATGGGGATTTTTGTTTCCTTTGTGTGGAGATGTCATCTATACTGAGATATGTATCTCCGATCTTGATTTTCATCAGTGAATGCTTTAAGACCTCTTTGCTTTCAACAAGCAAGGTTGTGTCATCTGTCTTTTGCAGGTTGTTGATGAGTCTTTCTTCTGTCCTGATGCTGCATTCTTCTTTGTATAGTCCAGCGGTTCTTCGACAGGAAAATGCCAGAAATGCAAACTGGATTCAGAAAAGGGTGTGGGGGAAGAAAGAGCACTGCTGTCATCAGATAATTCTTGGTAGAATGCAAAGAATACCAGAAAAAAAGGTTTACCTGTGTTTTATTGACTATATAAAGGCATTTTGTGTGTGGTTCATAACAAATTATGGATAACATTGTGAATAATGGAATTCCAGA
>NW_022103915.1:53588217-53589213 GCF_000313985.2 Echinops telfairi
GCATATGGGTTTGCATTAATCAGAATCAACTCGACACCAACTAATGGTATAGAAAGAAATGGGCATAATCGTGACACCCATCATTTATCATCTTTCAATATCATTCTATTGCTCTTAGAAGAAGGTCCAAAATTCTTGGCATGACCTGGAAAGTCTCTTTACCAGGACCGCAATCTGGTCTTCCAACGGATTTTGCTGCTGTCTCCCCCCTCAGCATATGGGTCTTTGCAGCCTGCGAGCTAGACTTATGTCAGTTCCTTTGACTGCCATGTCCCCAACCACTCAGACCTTCCCAGCAGCCGAAGCCTTTTCCTGGAATGCTGTCCATTCCTCATTTGCTTTGCCTTGTTAACTTTCTCAGGGAAGAGTATTTTTCTTGACCTCTCACACTGGCTATTATGTATTTCCCTAGCACTCATCAAGACATGCATCACTGCTATCGTCAATTATAATTGATGAGGATAATACTTTGTTCCATTGTTTCCTGTCTGTCTTCTCCATACAGGGATCTACCTTGTTCACCCCTCAATAGGGCCTTGTTCTGGAACCTTGGCCATGTTATTTAACCTCTCCTAGCTACAAGTTTCTAATTAATGGTAATGATAACTCAATAGTAATATCAGTATCTAAAATGGGAATATCAGTTGTACTATCTCAGGATTATTGTAAAAGATAAATGAGATCATTATGCAAAAGACTTATAGTCTAATGCCTATCACCTAGTTAGTGCTAAGGGGAAAAAAATGTTGAGTGATTAGTACTTAGAGATCTTTAGTATAGACATGGCTCCAGACAACGCCTTAAGGTCCCTATCCAACCCCATTTCATAATTTTATGATAGTATAGAATGGCCCCTCAGGCTGTGCATCTTTACAAAAGTAGAGACTGCCACATCTTTCTCCAGAGAAGCACCTGGATTCAAACCACTAACCTATAAGTTAGTGTTTGACTGCTTTAGTCTTGGCACCATTAGCAATCCTTAGGTTAGCCATCACA
>NW_022103915.1:53590955-53592540 GCF_000313985.2 Echinops telfairi
GCATTCCATTTGGGTAAATCTGCTACATTAGACCTCTTCAAAGTATTGAAAAGCAAGGATATTACTTTGAGCACTCAGGTTCACTTGACCTAAGCCATATTTTCCATATGAAAATGGAAGTTAAACATATGAAAGTTAAACATTGAATAAGGAAGACTAAAGAAGAACCATTCAGTTGGAGTATGGTGCTGGTAAAGAATATTGAAAGTAACATAGACTGTCAAAAGAACAGGCAAGTCTGTCTTGGAAGAAGTATAAGCAGAAAGTTCCTTAGAGGCAAAGACGGTGAGACTTTATCTTGTGTAGTTTGGACATGTTATCAGGAGAGACCACTCCCTAGAAAAGAACATCTTGCTTAGTAAAGTAGAGGGGCATCAAAAAAAAGGGGGGGGAGACCTTCAGCAAGATGACTTGACACAATGGCTGCAGTAACTGGCATGAAGTCCCGGGACCAGGAAGTGTTTCGTTCTGTTGTACACAGGGACACTATGAGTTGGAATAACTGGGCGGCACCACCTAACACCACAACAGCTTAAGATAAGTAGCCACTTTGTACCTCAATATCCTCATGCTCAATAGAAATAAAACCAGTATCTGTCTCACAAAGTTGAGAGTGAAATAGTACACAAATGGCTTAGAGCTGCCCCTTGCATATAAGTGCTCATTAAATGTTGGCCACAATTATTCCATTTGAATGACCATAATTTATTTGGAAAATTTGTCCTCCCTGTTACTTTGATATAACAAATTGCCACAAAATAGTAACAGCAGAAATGTAATCTCTCACAATCCTAGAGGCCAGACGTATTACAGCAAGTGTCAGAAAAGCCAGACTTTCTCAAAAGGATTTAGGAGATGAGACTTCTACCCTCTGTGTCTCTTTGTGTTTCATTTTCTCTCTTTTTTTTTTTAAGAGCGAGAATAAACACTAACATTTATTGATCATTATTACATGCAAACCATAATCTTTTAATCCTCATGTTAGTCCCATAGGCAGATATTATTGTTTTATTCTGCAAATGAGAAAATTAATGCCTCAAAAGCATCGGTGATTGGCCATTACCACATAGCTGCTCTAGTCATCCTGGGGTGGGATCCACCCTACTCCCATCTACTCTCCTGTTAATTCATTTCATCTGCAAAGACCCTATTCCCAAATGCGGTCACATTCACAGGTAAGAGGCAGTTAGCATTTCAACATATCTTGGTGTTAGGTTCTGACTCACAGTGACTCTTTGTATGAAAGAAGGAAACATCGTCCAGTCCTTCACTATCCTCAGTTGTTCTGATGTTTGAGCCAATTGCTGCAGCCACTCTGTCAGTTCATTTCATTGACGGCCTTCCTCTTTTTCAGTGCCTCTCCACTTTTCCAAGCATGATGTCCTCCTACGGGGGCTGATCTCTCATAACAATATGTCCAAAGTACGTGAGATAAGGTCCGTCTACCATCCTTGCCTCTAAGGAGCTTTCTGGCTGTACTTCTTCCAAGACAGATCTGTTGGTTCTTTGGGCAGTCCGTGGTACTTTCACTAGTCTTCACCGACACCCTAGTTCAAATGAATTGGTTTTTCTTCAGTCTTCCTTA
>NW_022103915.1:53593979-53605422 GCF_000313985.2 Echinops telfairi
TGGAGACCCAAAGCCCCACTGTAGACAATTGGACATTCCCTCACAAAAGGTCACAATGAAAAAATCGAGACAGCCAGGTGCAGCATAGCACTGACAGAACAAACAACATGTTTCCCCCACCCCACTATCATGACCCCAGTTCTACCTTACTATAACAGGCTAGACCAGAGAATGTACATCGGCACAGATAAGAGTCCTTGACACAGAATCCAAAACAGATAAACCCCTCAGGAACAGTAATGGGAGTAACAATACCATGAGGGTAGGGGGATGGAGAGGGGAGAAGGGGAAGAAACAGGGAACCGATTATAATGATCAGTGTATAAACCCCACACCTAGGGGGGATGAACAACAGAAATGTGGGTGAAGGGAGACAGCGGACGGTGTAAGATATGAAAATAATAATAATCTATAGTTTATCAGGGATCCACATGGGTGGGATGGTGTGGGAGGGAGGGAAAAAAGAGGAGCTGATATCAAGGGCTCAAGCACAAAGAAAATGTTTTAAAAACAATGATAGCAACATATGTACAAATGTGTTTGATACAATTGAAGTATGGATTGCTGTAAGAGCTATAAGGAGCCCCAATAAAATGACTTATTAATAAAAATAATTTTTTTAATTCCTCTTCAGACTCACACAACACATGCAATGATGCCAAAGGTAGGAAGATCCCAGGCCAGTGGGAAGAAAGTCTTGTGGATCCAGTGACAGTGGAAGCATCTCATCTCAGCGCTGGCATGGGTCTCCATGTGGCTCCTCCAACTCCAGGGCTCTGGCTCCATCAGCGTAGCTCCATGTGGCATGTCAACAGGAATGTCTTGCACGGAGAATGTGTGTTCCACCTGCAGGGAGGAAAACAGGAGTTCCCAGAATCCTCAGAAGGCCATGCCCACACCGAGGTCTCATTGGCTATGATCTGATTGACAGACTAGACTCCACCCCTTCCCTCAAGTTGACAGTAGATTATGTAACTGCCACACAAATGTATTTGAGAATACAACCAATTCTCATGGCCCTCTATCCATAATATCTACTTTTGCTGCAAATCCTACCAAATAATATCCTACCAAGTTCCTGTTAGGGGTTTTACACAGGGGGCTGGATGGATTTGTGAATTTATTCATGTATCAAACATTCTGTGCTTATGGTCAATTATTCTGCCTATTCTACTTGCCTTGGCATCATGCAATGCTGAACTTATGACAAGTACTACTCAGTCATGACAATGCCTGTGGTGACAGTGATTCTAATATTCCCTGTCGCTTAACCTGAGGCATTTGTGGCACTGAACGAACAAACTATTCATGTGAGTGACTGAAAGAACAGGAGTGGACGCCACCAAATGGGGACCAGTCTTATGCCTATTCCAGCCCTGCCCTTAGGTAATGGCTGTCATCTGATGATCACCAATGGGAGGAGGAAAACTCGTGTTTTAAAATAACTTGGTGATTAAATACAGAAATGGGAGCCTGTAAAAAGAAGGTGAGAACCTGTCTCATCAATAGGACTCAGTAGTTCTTCTACAGATTGCATTAAAATCTAGAACATTTTCCCTGCATCCCCTTTCCCAGATTCCAGATTAAAACTGTGATTAGTTCTGGCTGTGACCACACTTACGTGGTAATATTTATGAGACAAACCTGAACTTTTGTGATTCAAATGAATGTACCGAGGTGTGTTCTCCTGTCAAAGTATCCAGGCCCCTCTAGCCTATTTCTCCAATTCAGCTTTCAGCACCTGTCACGCTCTCTGAGAGCAAGTGATGAGCGGGCAAAGGAACAATGCCAAAGCTGCAGGGCTGCTTTTCTGGGCTCTTGATTTGTCTCCTTGATGGTTCTGCTTAGAGAGAAACAGAGAGGGAGATTAGGGAGATTCCAGGCTGCTGGGAATGTGACAAGTGACAGTTTCCATCAGCATGTATCCCAACCTGGCAAAAAGAAGGCAGCTCTGAAAACAGGCCTCTGTGGAACATGTTGGCAACCAGAAACCATCCTGAGCTGCCAATCAAGAAATACACGTGTATTCTCTGGCCTAAGCAGCTAATGAGCCTGTGAAATGTGGAAGTTGATAGAATGGTACCTTCCTTCATGAAAAAAAGTGCAATTATTTATTGACATATATGTATATGTAATCCTTCACTATTACAATAACCTCTAAGATAAGAATTACTGTTCAGGCCTCAGGACTGAAGAAAATGGAGAAATACTGGGGAATTTGTGCAAGAGCAAGCAGCTGGTAAACAGAGGGACCAAGATCCACTCTCAGGCCTGTCTCCTCTAACCACCATGGGAATCCGCCCTTTCTGTACGTAAGGTACAGCTACTCTCGGCAGGACAAGGTCGGTGCTTGGGAAACTGGCTTTCCAGTTCACCTTTGTCCTCAAGTGTTTCTCAGAAGGGGCCCATCCATCAGGGACTCTTGAGGGTTCGGCTGGCGTGTTTGTTCCTGTCCGTTTCCCAAATTCAACTCCAGGCAGTGTTTGCGTTTGGTTCCCTGCCTCCAGGTCCTCCTCGGTGAGATGTTGACTCCTTTCACCTATCCCTTCACCTCGGAAGGTTTTCCCAAGCAAGCTTTACCGTTCTTCAGCCAATTAAGCGTCTTAAAATGGACCTGATTCTGAAGGTCTGTTCTACTGATTTGTCACCTGAAAGGAAAAAAAGGAAGCGTAGGAATTTTTCACTTTGTAAAAATTCCATTAAGTAGCCTTTCATGATGGTAAACAACAAGAACCACAGCCACCAAGTCATTTCTTACTCATAGCGACCCTGTAGGACAGTACAACTGGCCCCTGTGGGTTTCTGAGACTGTAAATCTTTATGGGAGTAGAAAGCCTAATACACCAGCAGGGCAGCTGGTAGTTTTGAACTGCTGACCCTGAAGTTAGCAGTCCAATGCAGAGCCCACTTTGTCAAATAAACTCATTGAAAATGAGTTTTTGTAGAAGTACATTTAGAATGCAAAATGTGTTATATTTCTCAATAAGTGAAGATGGGGGGCAGGGGATTTAAATTAGCTTAATTGCCTGTGTTTGAGTTCTACTCCCTGATGCTCATCATTCTCGCAGTCTTCACCAACGTCTGAGCAAGAGCATCACACAGGGAAGTCCTAGGGCTTGGTGTTTGCACCCGGAATTCAGGGGTATTCATTTCCCATAGCTACCATGACAAATGATCATGAAGCTGGTGACAAAATGACAGAAGTTTGTTGTCTCGTGGTTGTAGAAGCTAGAAGACTAATCTCAGGATTTTGGCAAGGCCATGCTTTCTCTATAGTTTCTAGAAGAAGAGCTTTGCTTGCTTCTTCCAGCTTTGCTAGTCCCAAGCATTCCTTGGCTTGTAAGCAGCATGTCTATCTCTAGTTTCACATGGCAAGGGCATCTGACCTACTTTAATTTCAAGAGTGGGAGAATCAATAGCAGCAAGCCAAGCCTGATCAGACATATCTCCTCTTTCCAACCTTTTAACCAACTCTAACATCAAGCACAACCTCCCACTGCCCTTCCATGGCACTCTCTACAGCTCTGCTGAGTTCAATAATTGATTACAATAGCCACACATAATTTTTAGACAATAATCATGACTATGGGGGTTATTAGGGAAGTTACAAGTTACTATTCAGGATCAGGAATGACTAAGGATACAGCTCTTCGGTCAGGATAGGCTCTTTTCAGCCATGCTGATAGGGACTCCTTTCCCTGGCACTTGTCCTCTCAACACTCAACCCTTTGGGTCCTTTGTCTCTGTCCTGGTTAGGCAAGTGTTACAAAGCTCTTGGGAACCACTGGTAAGTGCTCAAAACGCTGCACTCTGCCCAAAGGCACTCAGCTCTCTTGCTCGATGGGCTGGAAAGCCCATGGCACCATCTTCGTCCTTGGACCTACTGCTGCTTCTACTTTTACTATTGCTCTACTGTCTCCAGGGTTACTAAATTAATCTCTCATTGTATCTAGTGTTGAAGCTCTCTGACTCCTGGCTCTAGAAGGTTCCCTGTGCAGGAAACCCAGGCCTAAAGGATGTGCTCTGCTTCCATCTCTTCTTCTGGGATATACTCAGATAAGATATCTTATTCTAAGTCTAGCAGGATGATAAAACTGACCAACCCCTTCACTAAGGTTTCAGACATCTTATTTGCATGGGCCCAGGCCCACATGAAAACATCATACTTGAAGGAAACAAAAGGTCATTAAAAAGAAAGGAATGAAAGAAAGGTCAAAGTGGATGTCATAGGGTAGCTATGCTCATGAAGACTAAGTGTGTTAGTCTGGGTAAACTAGGGAAACAAATTCACAGAAACTCATATGTATATAAGTGAGAGTTTTATATAAAGGGTAAGTGTACATTAAGAAAGCAGCCCAACCCAGTGCTGTCTAAGCCCACAAGTCCAACATTAGCCCATATGTCCGACACCAATCCACAAAGTTCTCCTCAATCTCATAAAACACACGCAATGACACCTACTGCAGGAGGAAAGCCAAATCAGTGAGTGTGTAAGCATCTCAGCGCTGGCAGGGGTCTCCACAAGGCTGCTCCAGCACTTAGGGCTGCATCAGGGTAGGTCCATGTGGCTTCTCCTCAGGGATGTCTCAAAGGAAATGAGCCTTGCCAGCTGAAGCAGGGAACTGACTAAGGTAGCTGCACCCCGATCCAACCATCAAAGAGCAAGAGACCTGAGAACTAGAAATGTGAGGCCCACTGGGCCATTTATTGGCCAGGTTGGCACAATAAACCTTAACTATGTCACCAAGGATTACCTTCAATATAGTTTACAACCCAATGTAAAGAAAACCAAAATCCTCACAACTGGACAAATAGCATCACGATAAACAGAGAAAAGACTGAAGTTATCAAGGATCCACAATTAATGCCCATGAAAGCAGTAGACAAAAGATCAGTGGCACAATGCATTTGGCAAATCTGTTGCACAAGACCTCTGTAAAGTGTTGAAAATCAAGGACATTACCTTGAAGACTAAGGTTCACCTGACCCAAGTCATGTTTTTTCGATGTTCTCATAAGCATGTAAAAATCGGACATTAAGTAAGGAAAGCTAAAGAAGAATCAATACATATGCATTGCAGTGCTGGCAAAGAATATTGAAAGCACCAGGGGTTGTCAAAAGAACCAACAGGTCTGTCTTGGAATGCTCCTTAGGAGCAAGGATGTCGAGGTTTCATCTCACTTTGGATATCTCGTCAGCAGAGACCAATCCCTGGAAAAGGACATACTGGTTGGTAAAGTAGAGGGGCAGCCTCCCCGTCCCCCTTCCGTGGCACTTTCTACTGCTCTGATGAGTTCAATACTTGATTGAAAGTAGAGTGGCAGCTTAAAAGAGGAAGGCTCTCAGCAAGATGGATTGACATAGTGGCTGCAACAATGGGTTCAAACATATGAACAATTCTGAGGTTGGCACAGGACCTCCAAGCTTCTTCCTTTCTTTCTTCTTCACAGGACTTGAAGAAAACAAAAGGTCATTAAAAAAAGGAAGGTTTCGCTCTATTATACATAGGGTCACTATGGGTCCAAACCAACTACACAGTACCTAACAACAACTATTCCTACAAGGGTGCTATGCGCTTTATTTGCATTAACAAGTTGTCCAGTACCCTTAGGAGTCCTAGTTATGTTGTGGTGATGTTGTGGTTATGTGCTGGGCTGCGATCCACATGGTCAGCAGTTTGAAATCACCAACAGCTCATTGGAAACTCACAGGGAGTTGCTATGAGTCAGCGTTGACTCAATGGCAGTGAATTAGGAGCAAGAGTCCAGTGCCCTTGGTGGGCCACAAGCACCTCATTTGCATAATCCCATCTAGTCATTGGGGATGTTACAAGATGATAGCTAGAAAAGCCATTTTGATAGAAAATTACCTGTCACACAACATTGACTTCCCTCTGGGTCAATGTCTTCAAATGACATTCTTCTCTCTTTGTTTCTATTTGCTCTTTTCAAGGAAACCCATTATATTTCATTAAGTCCCAACTAATTTCATGTTAACAATCACATCTGTAAAGACAGTTTTCCCAAACTGAGTCACATTCACATGTACGGTGTGTGTGGTGGTGGGGGGGTGGGGTGTTAAGAGTTCAACACCTTTTGTAGAAGGCACAATTCAAACCATAACACCAGGAAAGAGTAAATACCTGTGAGATGATAGGTAGGAGAATGATGCCAAGGGCAAGAATCTGGCTAGCCACCAGTGGAAGGTGGGCTAAACAGATACAGATGGGAGACATGCTAGGTCAAGGAAGGAGAAATTGAACCAGGTGTGGGATTAAGTCTATAAAGCTTGAATGGTTCCAGGTGATTCTGTTTGCACTCAGCCTGGCCTATTTCACTTGGCCAGGAATGGAATGAAAGGATCCAACTACGTTGGGAAATCTTAACAGTAAGAATGTTTTCAACATTTTAACAGAATATAGGGAACAAGAAGCTACATCTGATAGCCGTCATTAAAGATGTGTTTTGTTTAGTGTTTAATACACCAAATAGCTACTCTTTAAAACTGAATTCTGACTATATTTCAAAAAAGGAATAAAAAGCATACTCACAAGCTGGTGATTTTCAAAAGCCACTAGAAAGAGACTTCCCTCCTTGTATCTTCAGGAACCTCTAACCAGTTGGCTCTGTAGCTTTAAGTCTACTGTCCATGCCAAGCAGCACATGGGAATAAATGTTCTTTTCTGTTCCCTGCCTTGGAGCTTAGCTGGGAAACTCTCATGTCCTCTATTCTGCTTTAACATGTCCTAGCATGGGCCATGGGGGTTGATGCCTGCCCTGCGTCACTCCTCCCAGCTGCTGCTCTACACTGGCCCCTCGCGTTATAGACACCCTCACAGGCCACTTCTACCCCAGAGGGCTGCTCCCTTCTTTGGTTGGTCCATCCCTTAACTGATTTGTCACACCCTTTGAGAGAAGAGGGAGAAAGTGTGCACTCCTTTCCCTGGAATGAGAAAACTGTAAAAATCTTGTTCCTGGAAGGTGTTAACTGTTAACACACTTATTTGCTAACTGAAAGTTGGAGGTTCAAGTTCAACTCAGAGGTATCTCAGAAGGGAAGTTTGGCAATGGCTTCTGAGAAATCAGCCACTGATAACCTTATGGGGCCCAATTCGACTCTGACATCCATGGGGTAGCCAGGGTCGCTGAGTTGGAATCGGCCCAATGGCGGTGAGAGTGTGAGTGAGAGAGCAAGAGGTTATCAGTTACCTTAAATTCCACAAATAGGTTAATGTTGAGCACAAAGGAATGGATCCTAGAGTTGAGTTAGTTCGGGCACGTAGCGACTATATGTACACCAGAATGAAACACTGTCAACGCCATAGTTGTGATGTGTTTGCATGTTGTTGCAGTCACTGTGGCCTCTGTTTCTTTAGTCTTCTTGGTCCTGTTATTTCTCAGCTGCCTGTTCCTTTGAATTTTGTGAAGCCTCCTTATATATACATTCATAGATTGAGGGGGCGGGGGAGGGTGCATTTCTTGCCGACTGCATAGATAGGCCAAAATGTCTCATCACGACATTAGTTAATGTTGCCATTTGACCGAATACAAGAATAAGTAAAAAAAATATTGCTACAAAAATCATCGAAATCTTTCTCAATGCGCGAGGCTCTTGCGTCTTGCAGACTGTCCTTCCAGATCTGCACACTCTGGAGGCAGTGTTTCGGTCTCTCTAAGCCTCCATGGAGAAGTCTGTGACTGTCCTTGTTCACCATGCCAAGGCAACAGTTTTATACCCCTGAGGGACTCCAATCATGTTCTTTTTCAACGTTCTTTGAGCTTGAGGAACAAAAAGACAAATGAAAGGGTAAGATCAGGTGGGTAAGGAGGATAGGATAAGGTTTCCCAATACTATTCTTATAGGACGATCCTTCTGCCCGCTAAGAGTGGACAGGTATATTGTTGAGATATGGGGGTGGGGCAGGAGGGGGCGGACATTCCTCAGTGTAAATCATTTGGCCTTTTTGTCACCAATGAAGTTCTCCATTTTTTTTCACACTTCTTCCTAATAAGCCCCAGCGATTGTCCTGTGTCCTTCGAGAAAATCTATCAAGATTACCCTTCTGAAACTCCAAAAGAGCTCACCGTGGCCTGAACTCACCTCACTGTCATGAATGTAAGTAGGCCAGAAAACTCCCTGGAAAGTCATTGTTTTGATTAGACCTGCTCTCTGAATTGTTGCTGTGTCCTTGTCGGGTGCTACCAAGCTGGTGCTATCAGACATGCAGTGACCCTCTGCACAGCCGTACGAAACCCTGCTCGGTCCTGCGCCATCCTCACCGCGGTTCTCATGCCTGAGCGCATTGTGGCAACCACTCCGTCTATCCATCTCATGGAGGGCCTGCCTCTTTTTTGCGGCCCCTCTACTTTATGAAATCTGATGTCCTTCTCCAGGGACTGGTCTCTCCTGACAAAATGTCCCAAGGATCTATGAAGTCTCCAGATCCTTGCCTCTAACGAGCAGTCTGGCCATACTTCTTCCAAGGCAAAATCGTCTGTCTTTTGGGCAGTCCCCGGTACTCTCAGGACTCTTCTCCAGCAGCACAATTCAACTGCATCATTCTTCATTGGTCCTCCTTATTCAGAGTCCAACTTTCACATGCATGTGAGGACATTAAAAATACCATGGTTTAGGTTAGGTGCACCTTAGTCCTCAAAGTAACCTTCTTGCTTTTCAACACTCTAAAGAGGTCTTGTGCACATTTACCTAATGCAACACACTTTTGATCTCTTAAGTGCTGCTTCCGTGAGCATTGATTGTAGATCCAAGCAAAACAAAATCCTTAACAACTTCAATCTTTTCTCCATTTATCATGATACTACCTATTGGGCCAGTGGTGAGGGTTTTGGTCTTCTTTACATTGAGTCATAATCCATAATCCATATTGAAGGCTGAAATCCTTGATCTTCATCAGCAAATGCCTGAAGTCGTCTTACTTTCAAATAACGCATTTGTGTCAGCATATCACATGTTTTTAAAAAGCCTTCCTCCAATCCTGATGCTGTATTCCTCTTCATATAACCAGCTTCTCTAATGATTTGCTCAACATACTGATTGAATAAGTATGGTGAGAGGATACAACCCTGATGCACACATTTCCTGATGCATACCTTTCCTGATTTTAAATCATACAGTATTCCCTTGTAATGTTTGCACAACTGCCTCTTGATCCATATCCAAGTTCCGCATAAGCACAATTGAATGTTCTGGAATTCCCATTCTTCTCAAGGCTACCCATAGTTTGTTATGATCCACACAGTTGAATGCCTTAGCATATCAATAAAACACAAGTAAACATCTTTCTAGTATACTCTGCTTTCAGCCAAGATCCATCTGACATCAAGAATGATTTTTGTTGTTCCATATCCTTTTCTGAATCTAGCCTGAATTTATTTGTATGTGACATCAATGATATTGTTCTGTAATTTGAGCATTCTGTTGGGTCACCCTTCTTTGAAATGGGTACAAAAATGGATTGCCTCCAGTCAGTTGGCCAAGTAGCTGTCTTCCAAATTTCCTGGCAAAAATGAATAAGTGCTTCCAGTGCTTCATTAGCTCATTGAAGCATTTTAAATGGTATTCCATCAATCCCTGGAGCCTTTTTTTGATTAATGCTTTCAGTGCAACTTGAACTTCGTCCTTCAGTACCATAGGTTCATGCTCATATGCTACCTCCTGAAATGGCGGAATGTACACTAGTGCTCTTTGGTACAGTGACTGTATATTCTTTTCATCATCTTTTGATGCTCCCTACATCATACAATATTTTGCCTAGAATCTTTAAATATAGTAACTTGAGGCTTCAACCTGTTCTTGAGTTCTGTCTGTTTAAGCTATGCTGACGTGTTCTTCCTTTTTGGTTTTCTAACTCTAAGGCTGTCTGGATGGTCTTGGTGAATCCGAGGCTGCTCCCCAATAAGGATTTGTTCCTTAAGGTTGTGTTCATTAACTTCGATTTTGCTTAAAAGGCTGATGCAAAGATCAGCTCTTAGAGGTAGCTCAAATTCTTGAAATGATTTTGGCACCCTTTCAGTCTAAAGTTTGATGAGGCCAGGATGTTCTCCTAAAATTGAAAATGCTGAGCCATGTATGATCCCAACGTCAATAGAATTAGTCTGTAGAGCTTCTGGGATTGAAAACCTTTACAGAAACCGACTGCCACATCTTTGTGTCCCCAGAGCCGCTTGTGGACTCATGGATTCGTACAGCAACTCTTTCCACTAGCAGTCAGCGCGTAGCCCATGGGGACACCTGGACTCTCTCTGCAAAGATCCATGCCGAGAAAATCCACTAGGAGCACTTGTCCTTTTACATGGGGTCACTATGAGTTTACAGCAACATGACAGCACCCAAAAGCAGCAATTGCGTAGTTCTCTAACTACAACTGATGATCTGGACAAATTTTTTCATAGGAAGTTGTAGCTGGAGCAAGGGAAAATCATGGTTACGTCACTATGTCCTTAGGAAGCTCCCCGGGAACATAGTAAAAACAAAGGAAGTAAGCCAAAGCCATTTGGGCAGGGAAAGTGAGTTTTGCTCAATGTGCTTGCCAATTAAACAGAATTACTATTCAGTTATTTCTTTGAAAGAAGAAAACAATATTTATGTTCATTAGACATCTTCTCAGAAGGTTGCAATATTTTTTAAAAATATGTAGCAGAAATTTGTCCTTGGGGTAAAGCCAAAGTTAAGAAAGTCTCATTATGGTAGTCTGACTTTTTCTACTGAAATAAGACCATTTAAAATGATTGGCATAGTGAGTTTTAGGAGGCTGTTAAATTGTTCCTTATATTTTATGGACATAGAGGATGTATATTTTTAAAGACAGCACTTTTAAATATGGAAGTCTCCTAATTTTTTATGCTGATTCTTTCTGACTTCTGTGGGAAGACAAAATTTCTTTAAAGGGACACCCTTGTTCAATTAGAAAATGAGTTCATAGCTGCTCTTGTATGATACTGATTTCATATAGAGTCTTGTGATATGTTAACATCTCTTATCAGACAGCAAGGTCTGGGGAGAGATCTTATGAGAGATAGAAGAAGCCAGTGGGTAACTCAGACCTTTTTCATGATTGTTTGTTTGTTTGTTTGTTTGTTTGTTTTCCCTGAGTTGTAGCTCCCAAAACATGCTTCCCCAGACCATTTTTGGAGCTGTTCCCTGACCTTTACAACTATGGTAGTCAATTTCATGTTTCTCATTCTACCCTATATGCCACTGACTGAAAAAACTATATATATAAAGCAGAGATAATACTAGTTTTTGGCTATGTAACTTTTCAATGCATTCTTCTAATAGAATAAACTCTAGCCTCATTGACATGGCATTAAGGGTCTGGTGTGATCTTGTACCTTTGGTGGCACTATCAGTTAAACATTGGACTGCTAACCACAAGGTGAGTGCCGTATATACTCGTGTAGAAGTCGAGTTTTTCACCACATTT
>NW_022103915.1:53605940-53613281 GCF_000313985.2 Echinops telfairi
CTTGAGGACGTCTTGCAGGAAGTGAGCCTTTCCAGCTGAAGCAGGGAACTAGCTAAGGCGCCTGCACCCTGGTCTGACCATCACAAAGCAAGAGATCCGAGAATAAGAAAGGTGAGGCTCACTGAGCCATTTATCTCTCCACCCTTCAATTAATCCCACATGTGTTTATCAGCCAGGTTGACACAATAAACTTTTAGCTAACTCAACTAGTAAGTAAAAAATGTTATCAATTTTCATTTTACCTTTTTCTCAGTCTTTCATACAGATATGCCTTTTATCTTATTCTTCTATTTTCTAAACTTTCATATCCTCTTCTGATAATTTTTTTATCTATCACTTTTGCTTAATTTTTTGATAGGGGCTTTTAATTTATTTATTTTTCAACCTATGCATGAGAACTCCTTATTAAGGTTTGTAATCTTGTCCCAGTCATATTTATGATAACTTTTTCAGAGTTTGTTGGTGATATTGGGTGATTTTAGAGAGTCAAAAATTTTAAAACTTAGTTGAGAGGATTAGGAGTTATTTTCCATGACATCTAGACTCTCTTTTTCAAAGGCTCTCTCTCACCTTTCCTGTTTTCTATGAGGTTCTGAATTTTTCCAGTTTTGGGTATATCGTACATTGACATTAACAGGTCTTATCGAGTATGAAGAGTTTATTGGGTTAATAGAATAAGAGCTATCTTTCTCCTGGTGGCAGAAATTTTATTATTATTTTGGTAAAAATATCTGTTATAAAACGTTTGCCAAATGAACAGTTTTACATGTACAATTCAGTAGCACTGATTATCGTTTGTCATGTTGTACAATTATCACAACTATCCTTTTCCAAATTGTTCTACCACCATCAACAGGAACTCAATGTCTCCTAAACAATAATTCCCACTTTCCTCTTCCTTCCATCCTGGTAACCACCAATAAATTTTGGTCTCTGCTACTTGCCTGTTATTTCATATAAGTGAGGTCATATGATATTTGCCATTTCATTACTGACTTATCTCATTCAACATATGTTTTCAAGATTCATCCATGTTATAACTGTATCAGAACCCCATTTCTCTTTATGGTGAGCAATATTCCACTGCATGTATGTACCAAACTCATCAAACTGTCTTTGAGTCGATCCTGACCCATAGCAACCCTGTCGGTCAGGGTGGAACTGTCTGTGGGATTCCCAGACTCTAACTCTTTATGGGAGTAGAAGGCCTCACCTTTTCCCCACATTTTATTTACCCACTCATCCATTGCTGTGAATGTCGTGGTTTCTGCCTTTTGATGATGGGGATCGTGCTGTGGGGAACACTGGTGTACAGGGTTCTATTTGTTTTCCTGCTTTCCATTTCTTGGTGTATATGGGGATATCCAGGATTGGATAGCTGGACCATAGGATTGTGCTGTTCAACTTTCTGAGGGATTTTCAAAACTATTTTCCATAGGAGCAATACTATTTTACAGATCCCATTAGTAATGGGTGAGGATTTCAATTTCTCTATATCCTCACCAATATTGGTTACTTTAGCTTGTTTGTGGTGTTTTTGTTATTGTTTTAACTCACAGTCATTCTGGTGAGGTGACATGACAGCTCATTGTGTTTTTCATTTTCATACTTTCTGGTGATGCAAAGGTTATACTCTCAGCTACTAACCAGAAGGAAAGTACTTTGAACCCATCAGCCTCTTCGTGGGGAAAAGATGTGACCATCTTCTTCAATAAAGATGTGTAGCCTTGGAAACCCTAAGGGGCTATTCTACTAGGTCTATAAGATTGTCCTGAGTCAGAATTTATAAGGTTGCCTGATGGCAGTGGGTTTGATGACTAATGGCACTGAGCTTCTTGGTCTTTTGTATATCCTCTTTATGAAATACCTACTCTGGTTCTTTGCTGGTTTTTTTTGGTTGGTTTTTCTTTCTGCTGTTCAATTGTAGGAATTTTTCATATATTCTGGATATTAAACCCTAGTCAGACATATGGTTTCCAAAAAATCTTTACCTAATCTATAGGTTATCTCTTTATTTTATTGTCTTATAAATTACAAAAGTTCTACATTTTCATGTAGTACAATGAAATTTTTGCCTTCTGTGGCTCATGCTTTGAGTGGCATAGCTAAGAAAAACTAGGTCCAAAGCATTACGCTATGTTGTTTCCTAGTGTTTTATCATTCACATTTTGTTCCCTGATGCATTTTGAATTAACTTTCATGGCAGGAGGCACAGAAATTTCTTCATTCTTTAGTGTATGAAAATTCAGTTGGTTCAGCACCATTTGTTTAAAAGATACTTCTTTCTGCCTGTTCTTCTAACACCCTTGTTGAAAATCAATTGATTATAGATGTATGAGTTTATTTCTAAACTCTCAATTCTATTCCATTAGTCTACATGTCAATCATACTATCAGTACCAGGCTGCTTTGATTATAGTAACTCTATAGTATGTTTCGAAATCAAGAACAGTGAATCCTATGTTGTGCTTTAGGTCAGAACTTCTTTTTTATGGTACTAGTGCCCTATCTGGGCCCGACTTTAAGATTTTTTTTTAACCTTCATGAGCACAATTGAGGAACTTGTCATTTCAGAGTCTTGGGTTCTGTTGTACCCAGAAATGAAGATTTATCTACTTCATCTTTGGAGGAAACTATTTCTTTGTCCTTGGGAGGAAAAAAATGGTAAGGCACTATTAACTTGACCATAGATGCAAGGTGTTCCCTTCCGGTCATGTTCTGTTCTGGTTGACCTAGCTTTATCTTCAAAGCATTTTTGTGGTTTTATCTTGTGAAATAACACAAGAGGGTAGGGTTGAGAAGAAGGAGAAGCGAGAGTAGCTTAGGATTAGAAATTGAAGACAGAGTTTAAAGAGGAGGCCAAGAAGTACAGTGGTGCTCTAAGGCTCAGGTGCAAAATGTGACTCGGTGCTGGGAAGAGGGCTAGTCTCACCTCCTCTCTGGTCTGGCATCTGGGTGGTGGAGGCTTAGGAAATAGTCAAAAACGGTTCCCTCTGCAAGACCCCGGCCAACATCAGCCAGGAACAGTATTATTAGCAAGGCAACATCAAAGTTTCTTTAAGCTCCTTGGAAAACCAAAAATGTCATGTGAGTGGGCATGATGTTTGCAGAGAAGGCCAAAAGGAATGTACATGGTGAACTCAGATGATTCTTGTAGTGTACAAATCAGTTTGTGTGCATAAATGAGACGTCCTTTAAGAGACAAAAAGAAATCTATCAGAAATATTTGACATGAGCAATCAAGTCAGTGGAGGTTCAATTTATCATTTGAGCATGAAGGAGTTTATATGACCTTATTTATATTTCGTGAAAAGCCTAACCCTATCATTTGCAACCATTTTAAGAATGCCTGTGTGAAGTCAATGTTCCTACCTTTGTTATGTAAAGTAAGGAAGTACCTCAAATTATGAGTGACTGTCACACCAGGTAGGAAAGAAGGGCCCACCTGGTAGATCTATTAAGGGACTATTTTAAGGCAGATTGAACATTGATCTGCACTGCCCATCACAATCAGCACAATGATTTACAGAAGATGAGCCGCTGGTGGCATCATATGAAAATAATGATAAAATCAGCATGGGCTATTCAGTGAAACAAATACTTGGAAATTATCCAGTTGAACAGTATAGATCAAGTAGCAATTATATAATTATAAAGCTCATAATTATGTACAAGGCCCTATTAAGCCAGCGGCTAGCAAACTTCTTATATACCATTGATTTAAGATTAAATCCTGTCTTTTCTAGACTTCATTCCACTAGTTAAATATGTTGTGATATGATCCTCTCTAAGAAACACATGTAAAATACATTAGGCATATGCAGTAAAAGCCAAGTTGTCATGGATTCAATTCCCGTGACCACATGTGTTTCAGAGTAGAAGAACTGTGTCTCATAGGGTTTTACATGATGGTGACCTTGAGAAGGAGACCACCAGGAGTTTTTTCCAAGGTGCCTCCAGGTGGATTTAAACCACTAGCCTTTGTCTTAGTAGCCTAGCACTTGCCCATTTATACTGCCCAGGGACTCTGGCATCTGCAGTAGCTAAAGGATTGTCGTTACATATTGTTCTACTGATTATTTACTACTCTATCTTTGCAAAATATTTGTTTACCTCTCTAACTCACTCCTCCCACTTCTCTCTCTACACTTTTTCCAGTTCTTCAAACTACTCCTTGACCCTGGGTCACTGTGTATAATGATTCTTTCTGCCCAGAATAGTCTTCTGCACCCACTTCTCAACCAATTTGTATTCATCTTTCATGTACTGGCTTGAACATCTTCCGAGAAGACTTCTATGACTTTGACTTCCCCTCACCCCAAGGGTGGGTTGGACAACCCTCTCAATGGCATGATAGCACCCTTGAAGGCCCTTCTTTTGGCTCCTTCCACACTTACAAATTGCTTGTTTAGGTTTAGTATTAAGGTAGCAGATGGACTTGGGCCTCCACTCAAGTCCTCCCTCAATGCAAGAATACTTTTTTCTATTAAACTGGCATTCCGTGAGGCTCACCTTCCTGACATGATCACTGAAGACAAAGCAAATACATAAGCAAATGTGGTGAAGAAAGCTGATGGTGCCTGGCTATCAAAAGATATAGTGTCTAGGGTCTTAAAGACTTGAAGGTAAACAATCAGCCATCTATCTCAGAAGCAACAAAGCCCACATGGAAGAAGCACACCAGCCTGTGTGATCATAGGTATAAAAGGGATCAGGTATCTGCCATCAAAGAACAAAAAATCAAATCATTGTGAATGAGGGGGAGTGCAGATTGGGGACCCAAGACCCATCTGTAGACAACTGGACATCCCCTTACAGAAGGGTCATGGGGAGGAGACGAGCCAATCAGGGTGCAGTATAGCACCAATGAAACATACAACTTTCCTCTAATTCCTAAATGCTTTCTCCCCCCCACCCCCACTATCATGATCCCAATCCTACCTTACAAATCTAGCTAGACCAGAGGATGCACACTGGTACAGATTGGTACTGGAAACACAAGGAATCCAGGGTGGATGATCCCTTCAGGACCAGTGCTGAGAGTGGCAATACCGGGAGGATGGAGGGAGGGTGGGGTAGAAAGGGGGAACCGATTACAAGGATCTACATATAATCTACATCTCTGGGGGATGGACAACAGAAAAGTGGGTGAAGGGAGACATCAGACAGTGTAATATATGACAAAATAATAATAATTTATAAATTATCAAGGGTTCATGGGAGAGGGAGGAGCATGGAGGGAGGGGGGAAATTGAGGAGCTGATACCAAGGGCTCAAGTAGAAAGCAATGTTTTGAGAATGATGATTGCAACAAATGTACAAATGTGCTTGACACAATGGATGGATGGATGGATTGTGATAGAGTTGTAAAAGTCCTCAATAAAATGATTAAAATTTTTAAAAGAATGATAAGTGAAATAAAAATAAAATGAATTGCATGTGTACTTGTCTGTCTTTCTCAGAAGACTGTAATTTCTATAAGAGCCAGTCTATCATTATACTTAGTGGAGTGATTGGCTCAGAATAAGTTAGTAGTACACATTTGATAGATAAGTGTTCACTTGAGTTGCTTTTTGTTACTCCTAATGAGGCTTTGAGGTGGGGCTGGGGGAGGTCCTTTAAATTGTCCCTCTTCTTACAAATAGGTAAAGGTTTCCTGATTACTACTTATGGGACAAACTAGACATCACTGAATAAAATTCTATTTGTGTCTTTTCATTCCTAAGAATCAGAATAATGAATTCAATGTTTTCACTGGATACGTCATAAAGTCTTCACATTCTAAAGCTCAAAAAAAAAGTTTCACTTACCTTAAGATTCATCTAGTCCTAACGGAAATTTGATAGTTCTCATAATCTTTGAAGGAGCTCAGAAATTTGTAGGTATCAACATATCTCACGAGTCCTTGAACTCCTCAAAAATACATTTCAAAGCACATTGAAAAATAGATTAAATTTTAGTTCATAACCTTGTTGGCAGTACCACTGGTGTTCCAAAAACTACACAGTGTCCAGGGAGGAAGGGAGAGTGGGAGCAAGGGCTCTATGTGGCCTCAAATCCATGTCAGTAACCTCACCAAGAACGCACAGGAAGGTAGAGAAGCCAAGAGGAACCGAGGAAGAAAACATGAGTCATTACAAACCCATGAAATCTCTTCCCTGACTGTGAGGTAGATTGCCCAAGAGTTCTAAGAATAGGGTTAAGCAACTCAAGAATCAAGGTCTAGAGAAGAGTGCAAATAAATAATTTACGTTAAATACTGATACTATGGATTCCAATTTATAAGACTTTCATTTAACCAGAAAGCAAGGGGAAAAAACATAGACAAAGAGGAAAAATTTTTAACTATAGGAAGGTCTTCTGTCATATAACTCCTTTGCTGCAAGCGATGGTGGGTGATGCCATGTGTGTTTTCACACTAGTGTATGTTAACATATCTCCTCTTAAATAGTCATCACTAGACTGATTAGTACAACTGTTAATTGTTCGACTGCTAACGAAAGGTTAGTGGCTCTGCAGGAGAAAGACCAGGTATCTGCACCTGAAGGATTATAGCATATCAGACAGTTCTTCTCCGTCACATGAAGTTGGTATTTGTTAGAATTGACTCAACAGCACCGGCAACAAGAATCAGATGGATATATACAAATAAGTGTGCAACGTGTAGGTTTGTTAGCGTTTTTAACGTAAGAATGAGATCAAGCCATAGATCATTATTCTAAGCAAGCTGTATTCACTTCCTAATATTTCTTAAAGATTTTTTTAGTTACTAAATAGGCTACTTTTATTCACTAAGACTTTATTCACCAACTGGGCCCAATAGCCCATAAATTCCATTTTGTTTATAATAAGAAATTTTAAAAGATCAAGTATATCTTGTAAATTTATTGGTAGGTGAGAATTTACTCTTCTGTGGTTTTTCTTGAGATTAAGGGCAGTTCTACTCTGCCTCCAAGGGTCACTGTAAGTCAGAGTTGATCCAGTGGCAGTGACTGTTGGGTTGTTTTGGGTTTCAAGTAATACACTTTTTTAATTTGTAAATTTTTATCTCAAATTTCGTATTTTCTCTTTTTATTCTTCTTTAAAATACCAGACTGGGGGTCTTGTTTTGTGTTCATTGCATTATTGATATGTTGATAATATGAATGAATTAAATATGTTTTTTTTCCTTAGGGTTCATTTTCCATCAGATTTTTTAATTGCTTCATCCACCAATCACTCATAATTTTAGCAAAACAGTTTCTTCCTTCTTGAACTTCTTGATATCTGGTCCCTTTTAGCCAGTGGTTCTCAATCTTCCTAAAGCCGCAACCCTTTCATACAGTTCCTCATGTGGTGGTGA
>NW_022103915.1:53615153-53622539 GCF_000313985.2 Echinops telfairi
ATTGCCCTTGATTAAGTCCTACCAGGCCTCTTACACCCTCCTTACCACTGATTTGGGATCATTTGTCATTCCCTTGTCCCTGGGTTTGTTAACACCACTTCCTTTCCCCCACCTCCCCTCTCCCAGGACCTTCAATTCTTTAGGGATGCTTTGATGACTGGTATCATCACTTATAAAGCTGCCTTTACCTTGATGGAGCTGATGTTGAGAAATTGGTTTATATTTTTAATTTTTCTATTTTTTAATTCTACTTTTCCACAATTTTTTTTAAGTTACCTCATAGGTATAGTACAATTTATTTAAATTTCCAAAGTTTTTTTTTCTGTCATCCTATTTTATTATATTAGTGACATTATCCTTATGGCTATTTAGTCCATATTTCAAACCATAAAAGGAAAGAAAATGAGAGAGATGTGGAAGGAAACTGTGAGTTTACAATCAGATTTTGTTTGATTGAAATACTGACTCACCATGAAAGGACAAACATACTTTCTTAAGCAGCAATTGCAAAATATTAAGTTGGTTCTGCTGGTCAGTCCTTTAAAATCTAAGTCAAATACCAGAATTACACCAGTGGGATTCTCTATTGAATAATAGCTTCTCCTCCTGCACCCCCTCCCCCTTCCTTTTACACTTTTTATAGGAGCATCATTGAAAAATGCATGTATACTAGCTGTTGTTTTGTAGCATTTCTCAGCACAATATTACGATTACCTACTTTTTGTTGAAGGCCCATGAGCTATAAACTACATGCTTTGTGAACCATTAGGTACTCAGAGTTTGCCTCCAATGTGAGGTAAGGAAAAATCCTGAAGCACAAAGACATCAACTACATCCCATGGGATTCATGATGTCTACCTCACAGCTGTCTATGGTTATAACCTAACTCAATGCTTCTTAAGCTGTGGGTCAAAAACCTGTGGGGGCTGCAGAACTGAATGGGTTTTGGAATATGCACAACCAAAATTAACTCAAAATCAAATGCATAATGAATCTGAGATGTTCTGGCAGCACTTTTGCATGTTGCAAATTTCTCAGGTGAAAGACGTGGTAGAGGAAAAAGTTGAAGAAGCCTTGACCTAACCCACTCTTTAAAAAACGAAAGGCAGTGGCATAGCCAGCTCTCTTTTTGTTAAACAAATGGATGTGTATTTTATGGCCACTTTGATACAGTACATATCAATATTGTATTGATATAAATTTCTCAATGGAATGTACTTCTTCAATTGACCCTTATTTCCAAAGGAATCAAAAACATTTTATGAGGTTTTTGTAAAACAGTTTTGTGGGAAGACTATTTACATATCCTTAAGTAAATGCATTGACAATTCTACAGCCTAGTTGTGATTTCAGTTTAAAATAAAAACAGAAATATCATCAACAAAGCACTAAACAAAAATATGTTTTGAATGAGTCGACAGAAGAGTGATGGCGTTCTTTCTCATGCTTTCCTGTTATTGATTATTTGGCATCTCTATTGGTTTGTCTATAGGGAAAGAATGACCTTATGATACTGATGTAGCTGCTCCAGCGTGTACGTACATTCCTCATAGGAATTAAGATGGGCATTGGGTTCTATTCCAAGATAGCTGAACACTATATATGCTTAAAGGTTACAGTCTAGCACCTGAAGTCTAGTAGGCGCCTAATGAGTATTGCCTGCATCCATTTTGTCTGTGCTCAAACCAAACAAACAAAATATACTTGTTGTTATTGTTGCTTTTACTGGATAAATAAATAATTCTAAAACCGAAGAGTAAAATGTCATTGAAAATGTAGTAGATGTCTTATCAAATAGATTCAAGTTAAGGCAAAAACAAAAAGTTACTAGGAGTCCGGTTCATACATGCACAGGTTTATTCCAAACAAAACATATTGAAGCATGTCTCTGTGATAATTGGACTTCTGTAGACAAGTTCCCTCAGTCATACATTTGTTTTAGTCTCCTTAGGATGTCTTCACATACACACACACACACACACACACACACACAAAGATGCTTTTTGTGCCATGGAGAAAAAAAAAACACATTTTGCCATCAGAGCCAAAATCAAAATTTTAAGCCAACTCAAGTTGACATCTTCCCAAATCATTGAAGCTTTACAAGTTTGTATGAATGGGGCCCCACATAAAACAAATGTTTTTACATGGGTCATGCATTTTAAGGAATCTCAGAAAGACTTCAAAAATGAGCCAAGTAAAAGAAGATTGTCAACCTCCACAAATGGAGAAACTGAGGCGGAAGTCCAGGAACTGGTGGATGAAGAGTACAGCGTTACCCCTGATTCATTAAGTACTGACGTTGGAACCTCCTGTGGCTCAGCTTTCGCCATTGTAAGGGACCATCTTGCCCTCAGACAGCAGTAGCTCAAAGAGATAATCTTTCCATCAGTCTTTTACAGAAGATCAAATCTAATGAAGATGATTTTATAGAACAAATCATCACTGGGGACGAGTCCTGGGTTTATCAGTATGATCTAGACAGCTAAATCCGATCAAAATAGTGGCTTCGAGAGGATCTGCGAGGTCGGTCAAATCCAAGGCAGAGAGGTCAGCTCAAAACGGCAACTGTTCTTGTTTGTTTTGTGTTAATAGGGATAGTTTTTGACAGATTTCCTCAAAGGACACAGGAAAAAAATCACTGTGATGTATTATAAAGATTTTATTTTAATTAAAAATTTTACTGGGAAGGGAAAAGTCCAAGAAAGTTTCACTAAGGAATTTTTTGTTTGTTTTTCTATCATAAGAGTGCCACTGCTTATTCTGCAAGGGTTGCAAGGGCTGTCCTGTGAAGTTCATTGGAAAACCTTACTCCATCTACGGCCCTAAACTTGCTTGTTTAGATTCCATTTTGTTCCCCAAATTCAAATAACATTTAAAAGGAACACATTTGAGTCCCTTGCAAATGTCAAAACTGCCCTTTTGACCTGGTGCACATCACAGAGCGCAGACCTCTTGGGGAGAAGGGTTCGAGCGAGGAAAATAGAGCCTTCGGAAGTGTATCGACCTAAATGGAAGATAGCTTCACATTTTGATAGTTTGACTTAATAAAGGTTTCTATGCTTTTGTAGCAAGATTTTTGGACTTAGCCTTTTAGAGAAGATGGGAATATGGCTGTGTCTCTTTCTTTTATTGAAATATATGTAATCCGGTGTATATTTTCAGTCAAGTCATTTCAAATGGGAATGTGAAGTATTGGATCAGAACGAATGACATGATGTAAGATTATCCCTCATTGTTTACAAAGGTGAAAAAGGACAGTAAAGAAAACCCGTACAGGAAGGAGGTTGAAAACGGAACGATGACAAGAAATGGCTTCAGGTAAAAGTGGTGGAAAGCAGGTAGGGAGAGATCGGGCTACTGTTGCCCGATCCACTGCCACGAGTTGCCACTGCGCTGAGTCTGATTCCCGGTGAGCCCATGCATTCCAGAGTTGAACTGTGCTCCACAGGGTTTCAGGACCTAATGGGGGAAGTAGATTACCAGGTCTTTCTACCAAGGCCACTCTAGATATACTCAACCCTCTCATTTCTAAAGCTCATTAACTTGTTGCACTCCTGTTGCGCTCTGTGTCACCTGGCTCAAGGGGCAAGGGTGATGGTGAGCTGCTCAGGTGAGCTGCTCTGGCCTTTTGTATTACAATTCATTTGTCTTTACTGCTTCCTGCCACCAACGGGAATTCCTTCCATTGATTCTGCACAGGACAGATGAGTCCATCCTATGTACTTGTCTTATGTAAAGGAGGCTTGGTGTTGGACAATTATCAAAATACAACAGAATGCTTGGCCCACAGCCATGGAAGGTCAGCTATGGCTGTGCCATTGACAACACTAATGATGTAGAGTACTGAGCCGCCACCTGTTTCAACAAGTGAGAACTAGAATTGCGTTTCCAACCTTTCCCCCTCCTGTCAAGTTCACATGACCGGAAAAGATGACTAGCAAAAACCTATAGGAGTAGCAGGAAGCAGCAAATGAAAGATAACGCTGTGTGTGTGAGAGAGACATGTATGACACAAAGTTTGCCAATTCCAGCCATTTTTAAAGTGCAATTCAGCAACATTAATTCACCATGCTGTGATACTATCAACACTATCAATTACTACATACAAATCCAGCACCTTTTGAGCAACAATGGTAATATTTCCTTCTCTACCCAGCCCTTGGTAGCCACTAGTAAACTTTGGTTTCTTTGCCTATTCTGCATATTTCATATAACTGGGCTCAGAGATATTTTATTTCTGACTTATTTCGCTCAGCATAATGTTTTTAGGGTTCATCCACATTTACTGTGTATCAGAACTTCATTTCCCTTTCTGGTTGAATAGTATTCCACTGTACGCACATCCTATACACTTGGTGTATAAGGATGGCTTTTTTAAGTGGCCGGGGACATTGAGAGGCAACGAATTGAGGAGAGCTGCTTCATGCCCTTGCTTTGATGTGTCTAGGGAACTAAATTGAAGCAAATAAAATGAAAACATGTGCAGTCAGCTACATGAAGTTAAATACTATATTTTCCAATATTTTTTATTCTGGTTGTGCCCACCCACTACATGGATCTGTTGCACAAGTCTCAGCTCACTGCCAAGGGGCCAAAGCCCTCTAGATCGAATGTAGATGAATAAAGATTGAATATAGATTGGCATTTTCCCTCACCAAAGTCTAGGCCAAGATAATGGGGTCACAAGAGAATCTGAGAGTCCCTTCTCCTGCCATTTAGATGGTGGTGTTTTTCTTTTTCTGTAAGAATCAATAGCTCTTTCAAAGAAGTGCATGCTACCGAAAAGTGTAGATTCATCCAATGGACAAGAGGGAAATCTTCTCTATCTAAACCAAATAAGCAAAATATTTAAACAACATATATGTTATTCCATAAAGAGCAGGGGTTAATTATATTATTGGGTAATCTTAATAGGAATAATGGCTTCATGGGAATTCGTTAATAGGAATTATGCTGTCCTTAAGAGATAAAATTTGGTTAAAATAATCTGACCAAATAGCTATAGGAATGCCCACAATATTTGTACATCCGCTTTATGCCACTTCACTTTTATGAACGACCTACTGTTTGCATTAACTGAGAGAAATCTGAAGATAATTGTCACTTTTTAAAAAGGGAGAGGGCTCGGCTAGTGTTCCATGTTTGCTTTGTAGTTCACCCACCCAAGCAGTGCAAACATGTGGCCGACCTCTGTCCCAGGAACTACACTCAGCATCTCAGCATCCAGCCACTTGCACCAGGGTCTGTGAATCCGACAAGAATGCGTTTGATGTGCTATTTGGTATGATTTGTTAAACTATTTTAGAAGTATAGAATCCTCAAAAAATGTTTCTTATAAATTAAGTGAATGTCTTCACCTAACTCCATTTTGATTCACAAAGTTTTCCTAAAAATGCCCTATTTTCAGGTTTTCAAGAAAAATTTACATATAGTTAGGCCATTTTCCAACAAGAAACCTAAAGGGATAGAGATTCTTTAAATGTTATGCTATCATTTATCTTCAATCTCCTTCGCAGTATTTTTCACAATGCACGGTAGCGTATCTGCTTACTTGTCTATAACTACCACTAAGCTGTAAGGTCCTTAAAAGAAGGAACAGAATCTCTCCCATCCTCTTCTGTATCTGACCCTAAAACATCGGTATCTGGTATCTGGTGGCCATCAAAACACTATAGCTGTGGTTGTCCACCTTCCTAATGCTGTGACCCTTTAATACAGTTCCTCCTGTTGTGGTGACTCCCCAACCATAAAATTATTTTTGTTGCTACATCATAACTGTAATTTCACTATGCTATGAATCGGGCGACTCCTGTGAAACGGTTGCTTGACCCCCAAAGGGGTCACAAACCACAAGCTGAGAACTGCTGCACTGTAGAATAAACTCTTCACAGAATAAAATCTCATGCCCAATCTCATATTCTGCATAAGAAGATTAGAGGAGAAACTGGAAAACCAATACTCAGGTAGCAAAATAAATGGAAAAGAGGGCCGCAGCATGATTCACTGCACACAGTTTGGTTCACTTTGCTAAGCAAAGAGGCAAAATGGAACAGAAATCCAGACAGTGGTCTGCTCAGCAGCCCATGATCCCCCCCGAACAGGTCTGTAACTGCCCACAGGAAACAATGCCTTATTTTGAATTTGTACAAAGGCTTGAATGAGTCGGCAACGGTTCTGCTTTAAACAATAATTTAGAGTAACCTCTGAAAGATTAGGTCCCCAGGTAGAGAGAAATTGTCCTCCCAACTAACTTCCACCACGGAGAGAGTGAGTGAAATGACAACGGTCTGACCTTGAATTGAGACCATTGGGGTTGGAGATTATTTTTCTCTGGATTCTCAACACAGGGCAATGATGACATAGAAACCCTTTTCCAACATAAGGGAACCTGAGCCTGAGCATTCCATTTGACTCCACAAAGTGAGTTACAGAGGCAAAGATGCGTAAATAACTGAGAGAAAACTTAAAGGTTTATAAGAACTATTTTGTTGATACAAGTGATGTAGAGATCATCCAGTCCAATAATCCATTTCAGAGACGAGGAAACCAAAAACATCAGGAAGGTGAAATGCCCTGCCTTTGATTAGTTAGCAATATTTGGTTTTGTGCCAGAGAGTATATTCCAACTCATAGCAACCTTATAGGACAGAGTAAATCTGCCTCATAAAATTTCCAAAATTATATTTTTAGGGAAGTAGAAGGCCCTATCTTTCGCCCCTTAAGCAATTGGTGAGTTTGCACCGCTAACTTTTGGGTTAGCAATCAAGTGCTTAATCCCTATGCCACCCACCAGAGCTTTTTAAAACTTGGGCTAGAACCCCATTTTCTCATGATCTTTCTACCACACCTACTCTATTTTCTATCATTATACCCACCAATAAGTACTCATGATGTGGGGAAAACAGACAGACTCAATCTCCATCAAGGGCTGAGAAAACAGCATGTATAGTAAGATATATAATAGTAAGGGGTGACAGTTAAGGGAAAGGTTAGACTCCAGTGTCGGTAGGAGTGGTGCAGCTGATGTGAGAAATTAATAGGCGTGGGGTGTAGTGCCCCATGTAGGCCAACAACTCTGGAAGGAACCAGAACTAGGTGACTGAGAAGGTACAGATGCGGCTGCAGGAGGGCCTAAGGCCACAAAAGCAGTGCTAGGACGTGTTGCTTAAGCATCGTGACCCAGATTAAAAACATGAGTGGGGTCACCCCTCTCTACAGCTGGGCGGGGGCAGAAGCAGCTGTATGGCACAACAAAACCAGACCCAATTTCGCTTTGCACAGGGTGATGCGGGGGCAGACAAGAGGTGGGGGCAACGGAAGGGAAGCCCAAGGGAGTTGGAGAAGCTGAGAACCGGCCTGGTGACCCGAGCCCGACCCAGCACC
>NW_022103915.1:53623346-53653110 GCF_000313985.2 Echinops telfairi
CCCGGCCCGGCGGCCCGGCCGCCAGGCACCGCTACGAGGTGGTGACGGAGCTGGGCCCGGAGGAGGTGCGCTGGTTCTTCAAGGAGGACAAGAAGACCTGGAAGCCCTTCATCGGCTACGACTCGCTCCGCATCGAGCTCGCCTTTCGGACCCTGCTGCAGGCCACGGGCGCCGGGCCCCAGGCCGAGGACCCCGACGGCGAGCATGTGTGCGGCTCGGCGTCCCCCGCGGGCCCAGCCTGCAGCTCCGGCGAGGACGACGACGATGACCACGCCTGCGGCTTCTGCCCGCGCGCGGCCCGGCACGAGCCCGAGATGGAGGAGGTGGTGAACATCGAGCCGGTGTGCGTGCGGGGCGGGCTCTACGAAGTGGACGTGACCCAAGGAGAATGCTACCCAGTGTACTGGAACCGTGAGTAGCCGGCCGGGGGAGGGCTGGCGGCGGCCCCCCGCCTGCGGCAGGCCGGGGATGGGGCGGGACGGGCTGCCCCCGTTGGTGCCAAGACGCACGAGCGTGGGTTTGGCACCCGAGCGCGGCGCAGAGGGAGGCGCGTGAGGCCTGGCGTGGGGTGGGAGCTGGATGCGGGTCGCCCAGGGAGCGCAGGCACGTGAAGGGTAAACGGACAGATGGCCACGCGCAAGCTGCTTGGGCTCGGGAGGAGGGGACATCGCCCTGCCCTGGTAGCGTCTTCCGGGTGAGCCGGGTGCCCCTGCCATCCCCTGGAGGCCGTCCACGAAGGGATCCCCAGCCCGAAAGGTTTCTTTGTCCACTTGGGGATCTGATTCGGTCTCTTTTCCCCCGAACTGCCTCTGACTTAAATAGCAGCGTGTCCTCTGGGGAGAGAAGGTGGGAGCGATCTGTTCGGGAATCAACAGTTCAGTTATGGACTCAGCAGGAGGAGAAAATTAGTACCCGGCGGGGCGGGGTGGGGGTGGTAGGTTGTTCCCACATGGTACGCACGCCCAGGGCAAGTAGAAAGCAGTGCGCCAAGCTGCCGAATTTTGGCGAGTGAGGCCGCCCGTCCTCTATGGAATTCTCGTTTTCGTCTCTTGCTTGTTTATATATATCTAGATCTAGTTTACGTATATAGACATATATCTTGCTTGTTTATATATATTATATATTTAAATTTTTCGCCTCTTAACATTTTGGCCTCGTTTCCTCATCTGTACAATGGGGATGATTGTACCTACCTCAGGATGTTTGTGGAGCTGGGAGGAGAAAATATTCATAGCGGACTTGGCCTGTTCGGTAGACAACAACACAATGAGGTTTATAATTGAATTAGAATACAGTGGCCGGAAATATAATATATAGCAGATATTTTCTAGTAATGGAAGCTATTAGCTAACAATATTTTAAAGGGTCCAACACCGTAACACATATCTTCATTGATTGTCACTAGCCTGGCTTCTCCATACTTGTCATTCAACATTTGGCCTTGTATTAATTATCTGTATTTATGGCTTGTTTTATTTTCTGTACATTTATCTTATGGGCAGAGTCCATCACCTATCGTTGTATTCTCATAGGGCCAGTGCAATAGATAGTCAATAGATAGGTATTGAATTGCATCAGTGGTTCTGATAATGTTAAAAAAAATCATGCTAATCATGAGTCACTAAGATAGCAAAGACAATGCGTCAAATCACTAAACAAAATAAATATGACAGGAAAATTGATTTCATGCTACAACTTGTTGACCCTGAAGACATTTGTTACCGTATTGTACAAAGGGTAATGTAGGATCTGTAATATCTCTCCTCTTGATTATAAATTCACTTAGGGCAGGATTCCTTAGAACAGTGGTTCTCAGCCTGTGGGTGGCGACCCCTTTTGGGGGTCAAATGACCCTTTCACAGGGGTCACGACCTAAGGCCACGGAAAAACACATAAATATTTCACAATATATAATTACATATTGTTTTGTGATTAATCACTATGCTTTAATTATGTTCAATTTGTAACAATGAAAATACATTCTACGTATCAGACATTTACATTATGATTCATAACAGCAAAATTACAGTTATGAAGTAGCAACAAAAATAATTTTTTGCTTAAGGGGCACCACAGCATCAAGAACTATATTAAAGGGGCGCGGCATTAGGACAGTTGAGAACCACTGCTATAGAGGATTCCCTAGAATGTAAATATTGATAGGAGTAGGCAGCCTCATCTTTCTCTCAGAGAGCAGCTGGTGGTTTTGAACGTTGGACCTTGAGGTTAGCAGTCCCAAGCTTATCTAACAGTCTCTAAGGCAATGGTTCTCAACCTTCCTAATACCGTAACCCTTTAATACAGTTCCTCATGTTGTGGTGACCCCCTATATTGGATACTCACAATTGAGGGCATAAAGGCATGAAGTGGTTGGCTTACAAACTTTCATAGGTAGAGAACATATTCACAGGATTGTAGGATTAAGGTGTAAGTGTTACTTAATTTCAATTGTGAAGCTAAAGAATTATGTACAGATGCCAGGTTGGCAAGGGGTGGATTGAGTTAGTTAGTTTATTGTGTCAACTTGGCCAATAAACACATGTGGGATTAATTGAAGGGCCGAGGGATAAATGACTCAGTGAGCCTCGCCTTTCGAGTTCTCAGGTCTCTTGCTTTGTGATGGTCGCACCAGGGTGCAGCTGCCTTAGCAGTTCCGTACTTCAGCTTAGAAGACTGACTTCCTACAAGACATTTCCAAGGAGAAGCCACATGGACCTACCCCGATGCAGCCCTGGGTGCTGGAGCACCCGTGGGGAGACCCTTGCAAGCACTGAGATGCTTACACATTCACTGACTCGGCTTTCCTCCTGCAGTTGGCATCATCATTGCATCTGTTTTGTGAATGGAGGAGGACTTTGTGGACTGGTGTTGGACATATGGGTTAATGGGTTAATGTTGAACTTGTGGGCTTGGGCAGCACTGAGTTGGAATGTTTTCTTGATGTACACTTACCCTTTATATAAAACTCTCATACATCAGTTTCTGTGGATTTGTTTCTCTAAAGTACCTAGACTAATACACCCCCCAACCATAAAATTATATTCTTTGCTACTTCATAACTGTTATTTTGCTACTATTATGAATCAGGCAACCCCTGTGAAAGGGTCCATTTGACCACCAAAGAGGTCAAGACCCACAGGTTGAGAGCCACTGCTTTATAGGGTTCTATGAGTTGGCATTGACTCAGTGACAGTGGGTTTGGGGTTTACACATAAAGGAATATATATAAGAACATCTTAAAATCAGTCAATTCAACAACCACTAACAACAACAAAAGCAATGTACTGCATTCGTTTCATATATTTGCCTGTGCTTTTATCCTGTGAAAACATTAGGAAAGGTAGAAAAAAGGAAATCTTTATCCTTCTTGAGTGTCACACTTAACCTTTCCTTTGTATGATCTGAACATCACTTCATAGTTTTTCCCCTCACAATGGAACCCTAAACACAGTCAGAAAAGTGGGATAAAATGCAGGTCATCCTCAGAGAAGGAGCCAGAGAACAAAAGATGAATCTTACTCTTAGAACAAATTCAAGTGTATTCAGCTATAGTACTTTGTGCTCATTTGGTTTATGATAAAATGGTTGATGTTTGCATAGTGCTTTCCTGTTTACAATATAATTTTCATGTTCATTATTTCACGATGGTATAAAAATGCTCACATTCTGTACATAAAGAAATAGTCTCAGTGAAATTAATAAGCTTGCTCAAGGTCACTCAGCTAGTAGGAGAGTACAGTGCAGTATCTATCCTTGTATGCATGTGCCAGGCTGTGGGGGTGGGGAGAATGAGATGAAAAACTTGGAGGGTACTCTTGTACATGAATGACTCATTTGGGAGAGTATCTAGAGAAGGGACAAGGGTGGATGTGCAAAAGGAATTTGGACTTTATCCAATTAATAAATGAGAACCGAACGACTGAAGGTTCTCTGTTTCTCAGGTGATGGGTGCCAGTGTGGAGGTTAGATTGGAAAGTTAGCAGCTGGATAGCGTTAAAAAACTAAAGATGTAAGTCAAGTGAGAAATGGTAAGTGCCTTCCAGAAGCTAACCTGAAAAGAAATGCGGGTTTAGTAATTTTTACTCTTCTTTCCTAAAGCTAGTAAGCCAATTAATGATTTTAAATTATTTTTTTGGTTAATATAAAATAGCATAGTTCATTTGGCTCCATTTTAACATTTTCTACATGGTTTTCTGCAAGGTGCAATCCTGTGGGTATACGAGGTCCTTATAGCAAACAAGAATTCTTCTCGTGGCATCCTGTAATTTCCCTCATCTCACAATATCTCTTGTAACTCGATCTAATCAAGAGAAAAGTGGGTGAAGGGAGACGTCGGACAGGGCAAGATATGACAAAATAATAATTTATAAATTATCAAGGGCTCATGAGGGAGGGGGGAGGGGGGAGGGAGGGGAAAAATGAGGACCTAATGCCAGGGGCTTAAGTGAAGAGGAAATGTTTTGAGAATGATGAGGGTAATGAATGTACAAATGTGCTTTACACAATTGATGTATGTATGGATTGTGATAGGAGTTGTAGGAGCCCCTAATAAAGTGATTTTTAAAAAAAGACTATATGTACTATGGAATTTTTCACACCTGCTTAAAAAGCCTCAGAAGGAGAAAGACAGGCTCTTTACTCCCATCTCAGAAGCCCACAGGGACAGTTCTACACTGCCCTGTAGAGTTGCTGTGAATTGACATTGATTCAGTGGCAGTGAGTTTGGTTTGGTTTGAGAAGGCTCAGCCCAATATCACCTCTCCAGCCCTTGTTGGCATAGTGATTTGACTTGCAAGGTCTGCAGTTTGAAACCACCAGCCACTCCTGGGAAGAGAGATAAGGGGACTCCCATAAAGAGTTAGTCTGGGAACCTCATAGGGGCACTTCTACCTTGTCCTATTGGGTCACTATGAGTTGGCTTCAACCCGAAGTCATTGAGAACCCTTCTTCAAATGGAAGGTTTCTTAGGATATTTTGCAGCTTTGCTGCAAATGCACCTCATTTTCACTCTGTTACTGGAAACTTTCTGGATAGTGCTAGTGGAAGGTTAACCAAAGAAAAAAGTCCAACAAGTTCCTCGTTAGCTTTACTTGCTAGTAGGATTCCAATGGCCATTTAGATTTTGTGACTTAATTGAGCTTCACATCTGGGTGTGGTCTGTACTTAGCTTAAAACAAAGGCGGTGTTTGCTCTTGCTTTTAAACTCTTATTAGCAGTCACAATTTGAATCAGTTTGGGGTACACATATCAAAAAAGGAACAGAATTTGTCTTCTATCGTTTGGAAGCCAATTTTATTACATAGAAAATATTCGTGATAGGAATTTTGTTTTGCTTATTGTATGTTTAGATAGTCCTCTGACTGCATGTGGACATTTCAGATAAAAATTGATCGTTGCTGAGTAATGAGTAAGTGAACTCCCTTTCCCCAGTGTCTTCCTAAGTTGCTTATACCCATCTCGTAGGCTTGTTTTTGAGGATTAGTGTACATAAAGTGTGTAGAACAGGGATTAGCATGTTGTTAAATACTGGGTAAGTGTTCACTATAACTATTGTTGTTAGGTGTCATCGTGTTGGTTCCGACCCATAGCAACCCTATGCATAACAGAACCAAACACTGCACAGTCTTACACCAATCCTCGCAATTATTCCCATGCCTGAGCCCACTGATGCAGCCACTGTGTCGATCCATCTTGTTGAAGGCCTTCTTCTTTTTCGCTCGCCCTCTATTTTACCAAACATGATGTCCTCCAAGGGCTGATTTCTCCTGACAATATGTCTGAAGTATGTAAGACAAAGTCGTGCCATCCTTGCTTCTAAGGAGCACTCTGGCAGTACTTCTTTGAAGACAAATCAGTTTGTCCTTTTAGCAGTCCGTGCTATGTAGATCTCAAAAAGTAGTACACCTTATTTGTAGTTCTCTAATTCACTGAGGTCGAATCAATTCCAACTCATGGCAACCCTAGAGGATAAAATAGAACTACCTGTAGGATTTCCATGACTGTAGATCTCCACACACGCAGACTGTGACATCTTCTGCCATGATGTGGCTAGTGGATTTGAGCTGCTGCCTTTTCTGTTAGCAGCTGAATAAATAACCACTGCCCCACCACAGTTACATTATATAAGTTCACATGAAGGTTAAGGTTGGCCAATGCAAAATTGTCACATGTCCACATTTATTATTGGCTTATGCCTCATCAGAAGTGAAGGTATTTATAACAAATATTGGCAACAAAGTGGCGAAAATATTCAGTAAGAGCTGACAGGAGCACATACGCATTCTAGAGGAATTTGATAAACTTAGAAAGTACACTCATAGCACGTGTGATGGCACTAATGTGGTATACACTAGGGAGTACGTAATTTCCATACATTAACTGAAGTGCTTTAATTGACCATACTTTTGTATAAAGGTGCCGTTTTCAAAAGCAGTCATATAAGCCACAGCTTCCATCTCCCTTCCCTGGTGTACATTTGAAGCCTGCTTATATTATTATAACTAAATCATTTTCTGTTTCAAACACTTTAAAATTAACCAATTGAAAGGGGGAACTGATCACAATGATTGACGTATAACCCACCCCACCCACCGCCAGGGGAACAAACAAAAGAAAGGTGGGTGAAGAGAGACAGTAGTTGGTGTAAGACATGAAAAAAAATATTATTAAAGTTCATGAGGGAGGGAGGGGAAAATGAGCTGATATGAAGGGCTCAAGTAGAAAGAAAATGTTTTGAACATGATTACAATAACATGTACAAATGTGCTTGACACATGGGCGGATGTGTGGATTGTGATAAGGGTTGTAAGAGTCCCCAATAAAATTATTTTTTTAAAAGCAAAAAAAAATTAACCAATTGTATTTGCATTACTTTGAAAGGAAAAGAACATAATATTCCTAATAAAATAAAGTAGAAAACTATAGCTTTCTTCACAAGTACCCAAATTATACGACGTTTATTACTTTGTAGGTCCAGGAATCTCTAAGGGACCCTTTTCCATTTAGGGGTTACCACTAGACCTTTATGAGACTCGAGGCATTATGAAAAAGGAATGAAGTCTAGGGTAGGAAGGACTCTCTTGATCAGATTCTGCCGCCAAAAATCCCTGCTAATACATTAGCATCTGCTACTAACCAGAAAGTCTGCAGTTCAAACCCTCCAGCTTCCCCATGACAGAAAGAAGTAACAGTCTACAGCAGTAATAATCACAGCCTTAGAAACCCTGAGGGGCATCATGAGTCAGGCGGAGTTTGCTCAGCAGCAATGGGTTGGTTGGTTTGGATTTTTTAGCTTATCCCCACATAGTACCCTACAGTTTTGGTGTGCTGAAACCTTTGATGTCTGGAACTCCAGGGCTATTTTTTGTAAGGAGCAAGAAAAAGCAAATGTGCTCATCAAGGAATTCTGGCAATTACGGAGACTGGGGCAAGAAGCGGGAAGGGTAAGGGAAAGGGGAGTGTGGTCATAGGGAGCCTCAAGAGGAGAGGATGGAAAAGCAGGTGAGTATTGAGCAATCTGTTCTAAGACCATTGTCTTTTCATAAGGGTGGTGGAGTTTAGACTGTGCATGTTGTCAAGAAAAACTATCAACATGAATGAGGGCACAGATATAGAGTCTTTCCATTTTAGCTGCAGCACATTCCTAAAAACTCAGTTCAAAAGTAGAAAAGGAAAACCATGTTTTTTTATAACCTGCAGTTCTCTTTTTGAGTCTGCATTGGAAAAAGGAAATTGTGCCCACAAAAGATGTTAAATTAATGGATTAAGGGGAGGATAGGGACAATCCGAGGGAGTACCCCCCAAAAAGGAAAAAAGCTCCACTGGGAAGAGCTTTCATAGTACACATTTTTTCCACTAGGCAAGCATCAAACAACTCTCTCAGAATTAGTGTACCCAGTGGTGTCACCTGGGAAGGTTCTCTGTGGTCACAGTGAATTTTTTCATAAAAGCAGTTGCACTCAAACCTCATTTTGTGATGGCTGCTTTAAGGGAACACCATGTGGCTGTAAAATTTTGTTTCCTGCTTGGGGACAATGCCACAGAAACTGTTGTGATGTTGAACACAGCTTACAAAGGACAACAGCACTATGGGAAAAACTCAATTATATGAGTGGTTTTCTCATTTCAAAAAAGGTGAAATGTCATTTGATGACAAATGTCATCATTTGATGAAATGTCATCATTTGATGAAATGTCATTTGATGACCTTGTTCTGGACGTCCGTTAACTTCCTGAACAGATGAAAATGTTGACCAAATTCATGCACTTGTTCTCAGAGACCTTCCCCATTGAAGAGATGGGGAAGTTATCTGGACTATATTGGAGCTTGGTTCAGCAAATTTTAACAAAAGATTTGGGAATAAGGGTCGCTGCAAAATTTATTTGTGCCTCAGGTTCTGACTGACCAGTAAAAAAAGTGTCAAGTGGAAACATGCCATGCTTTGAAAGAACAGGTTGAAGCTACCCAAGACGTTTTTCCCCCCAAGGTCTCCAAGGTTATTGCTGGTGAGGAGACATGGTGCTATAATTAAGACCCTGAAAGCAAACATCAATCAAGCCAGTGGAAGACGCCATTGTCACCTCACCCAAAAAAAGCTCATCAAGTGAAATCAAAGATCAAGACGATGCTTTTTTGTTGTTTTGATTTGAGGGGAATATTGCATTAGGAGTTCATTTCACTAAGTCAGACTGTTAATCAAGCTTTCTATTTAGAGGGTCTGAAAAGATTGCGTAACAGTGTACAACAAAAAAATGCCTGATTTGTGCCAGATAGGGAACTGATTTTGCCACCATGACAGTGCACTTTTGCTTATGCAGCCATCTAGTGTACCAGTTGAGGGCAAAAAGCAGCATACCTCTCTTTCTTCATGCAACTTATTTCTGTTTCCACGAATGAAGAGGAACATGAAAGGACAGTGATTTGATGACATAGAAGAGATGAAAAAAAATGAGAAGGTGCTGTCAGCCATCCAAACAGATGATTATAAAAATGTTTCCAAGAGTGGAATCGTAGATTTGACTAAGTGTAATGGACAGTACTTTGAAGGTGATAAGGTCGTTTTGTAAAAAAATTGAAATACATAACTTTGAAAAACAATCTGGGTGTTTTTATACTGTTTGATACTGCTGGATTAGGAACAGGTGAAATTTAAGGTCGTGATAAGTAGGACTCATCCGAGAGAAAACAGAATTTTTACTTGATTGTGTAAAAGTAATTCTAAGTTTATGTGCTGCTGCCTAATCTTGCCATATTACCTTATAATAATAAATTATGTGCTCATTAATATTTGCTGTAATATTTTGCTACAATAAGCTGTATCTTCTAGCTAATCTTTATAATCATTTTTATTATATGTTCTGATAAACTGTTGAGTGCCTATTGGGGGCCAGGACCAAACCAAACTCATGCCATCAAGTCGATTCAGATCACAGCAACCCTACCAAAAAGAGACGATGTTGCTTTTTAGGGTTCCCTAGATTGTAAATCTTCACAGAGGCAAAAAGCCTCATATTTCACCCAATAAGAACTGCCAACCTTGGCTGTTAGAAAGCCCAGTGCTAACCCACTATGAGCACTGTGAAGGCCAGGACAACCTTTGGGAAAATATATTACTAATTGGTACTTCTGTATCCCGTGACTTCATGTGTCTGAAAATCTTAGAGATATGTAAATCCTATCAGCATGGTTTGTCTTTTCCAAATAGTTGAAAGAAAGTTTCTTTACCTGAATGTAATTTTAACTCTCATTGCCATCAAGTCCAGAGAGCCCTGTTGGCTTAGTGGTTACAAGTCTGGCTTCGGTCAGCAAGTAAGCACCAGCTGCTCAGCAGGAGAAAGACAAGGTTTTCTACTCCCATAGACAGTCTCAGAAACTCACAGGGCCAGTTCTGCCCTGTCCTATAGAGTTGCTATGAGTGGGCATCGATTTGATGGCAGTGATTTTTTTCAGTTTTGCCATCAAATCTTTTTTTTGACTCATAGCGACCTTACTAGGACTAATCCTGTGGATTTCCAAGATTGTAACTCTTTATAGGAGTAGAACTTCGTGTGGTTTTGAACTGCTGACCTTGTGGTTAGCAGCACAATGCATAACTACTATACCACCAGGTCTCCTGTGTATTCTCCATATGATACAAACACTCCTTTTGACATCTTTTCAATGGGCCATCAACAGAGCATTGATGCAGGAATAGCCCTTGAGACACACAATATGATGAGTTATACTCAATTAATCTGGTCCTTCCAGTCATAATCCCTTAATTGGTAAATTATAATTCTGGATTTCATACATCTGTGGCTATAGTCCCATCTTTAGAGGGCATTGTCTGCTAAAAAAAACAGTAATAGGATGAGATTAATATCTAACTTTAGTAAAGGGTAGGAAATGAACCACATTCTGTTTAATTGTTATCTTGGTTACGGTTACTTGTAATAGATGTAAAGAACTATCTGCTACAGCTGAGAGGAGAAAAAAATATTTCTGGAGTGGCCTTGGAAAAGGTTTGGTTGATTAAGATTAGTAGGAGGCCAATGCCTACTGAAAACATCCTTCCAGTGGCCCCAGGTCAGATATGCATAAATAAGATATAGGCCAGAGGTGTAGAAAAGGTGTAGCTTATTATATTTGGGTGAAATTTGCACCATTTAACTCGCACCAAATGATCTTTCCCTGCATGCGTCTGGTAAGAAGGTAGGGGAAGATACTGATAGTATTAATCTGTGAGTAATTCTGAACAAGATTGCCTGAAATGCCACCTGCTGCATATAAAATGAGCACTGGATAGTAGGGGATGTGATTTCATCACCAGGAAGAGCCAGGAGTGGAGTCCGTCCTCTGGCACCACTATCAGACTTACCTCTGCTGATCTTTGATTTTGAACTCACTACCATATGAAAGTGTCCTCAAATTTTCATGAGTTTTGGGACTCTGCGGTGATTTGCAGAACCCCAAAACACGAAGGGACATACTCAAGGGAAGGATGGGGAAATGGAGCAGAATGGCATTTGCCAAGAGTTGAATTTTGGGGACCTTTTCGATCTCTAACTCCTTCAGACTAGTTTGGTATTAAATCTTACAAAGGAAATTAATTGTGACATGAGATTAGAAATTAATGTTCTGTGGTAAAGTGTCAGGTTCCTGGATTATGGACCATGGAACGTACAGCACTACAACTTAATGGCACACAGAGAGCTAAATCGGGATTACATGTGGGCCTTGACACAGGCATAATTAGAGGCTTTGTAACTTATTACTCATTACAGATGATCAATCTACTATTTTATTGATTGAACCCATTATTTTGCCCATACGCTATAGAATTGCTTCTAGGAAGGCCCAGGAGGTCCTACACCCCGCACCCCCAACGCCAATTCACCCACCTTTAGTAAAATTTTCATTTTAATATCTGTTATATATTTTAACAGCTGGTGTGTAAATGTTAAGTTCTTCCAAAGTTGTTTGTATTTTGAGAGCAAAGTTTATGTTTTGAATCAAAGACAGATGTGAGAAGATGGGATGGAGAACCAACTTCCAAGTAAACCAAGCATTGAGGACCATTCAACCTGGGGAAAACTCAGTATGGTTACTCAAGTGTTCTCAGTGACACTTTTCCATGCTTGCTCTTCAACACTATGTGACCATCACTGTGACATTTGTTTGTGTTTATAAAGTAGATAACTGAACTTTGCTTGGTATTTTTATACGAGGGGGCTTGAAAACAAAACAAAACTTTGAAGCCCCTGAGTGTGACCCAAATCCCAGCTCTGCCATATACCCTTAATATCATTCTTATTTAAGATTAGCACATTTCCATGGTTTTGCTTTTTTGCTTAATGTTAGGAGAAATAGGAACCCTTATATTGAGAATGTCTTTTTGATTATAGGTATAATTTGTTCTTTAGCCCATTTTATATTTCGGTATACTATTTTATATAAATTGGATTATCTCCTAACACTTTTTTTGGTAGGGGAGCAAAGTGAACCTTGTAAATAGGGAATTTTGCTAATCCTGGAATGCTGGATTGAATTATTTGGAGTTTTGATTGCCTGCCAGGGATCTGTGTCTTTTATGAAAAGACTTACAAACCATCAAAGTATAAAGGGTGAACCCAGTTTACAGCATTTGTTTTCAGATCAACTATCATCTTCCTGTAGCTTATCAATTTCATTTTTATCCCTTCTATTTCAACTCTTACTGTTTTTTCTAGATAGATTACATCATGTTATAGTATAGCATAAGTATGACCACCAGAACCAGGCTCTCTGGGCCCAAACCTCACCTCTGTTACATATTTTATATATTATCTGTGTGACCTTATGTAAAATCTATGTTCTGTGTATGACCTTAAGCAACACAAATGCTTTGTGCCTCAGCTGCTTCTCCTGTAATCAGGGGTAATAGCACGTGTCTCTCACTTGTTGTTAGGTGCCATTGCGTCACTTCCAATCCAGTGACCCTATGTACAAAAGAGCAAAGCACTGCCCGGTCCTGCACTATCTTCATCATTGTTCTTATGTTAGAGCCCAGTGTTGCAGCCTCTGTGTCGATCCATCTTGTTGAAGGCCTCCTTCTTTCCACTGCCCCTCTACTTTATATAACAGTTAGCTGCTATTATTTCTTCTTTTTCCTACCTCTTATAACCTGCAAAATTTGCAGCCTCCTTGAAGTTCTTTAGCTTTCAACTTTATTTTTATTTGTAGTCTCTTTGCAATGTATCTTTTTTTTTTTTTTTGGCTTGCTCTCTTTGTAATTGACTCCCAAATAAGCACAACCCATTTTGTTTTTGTTGTTAGGTGCCAAGTAGGTTCCAACTCAAATTGAGCCTTTGTATAATGGAACGAAATACTGTCCAGACATGTGCGATCCTCACAATAGTTGTTACGTTTGAGCCCATTGTTTGAAGCCACTGTGTCCTTCCATTTAATTAAAGATTTTCCTCTTTTTCACTAGCCCTCTATTTTACCAAGTATGATGTCCTTTTCCAGGACTCGTCTCTCCTGATAACATGTCCAAAGTACTAAGTGACACAGTCTCGCCATCTTGACTTCTAAGGACTACTCTGGCTGTACTTCTTCAAGATGGATCTCCTTATTCTTCTAGCGGTCCATGGTGCTTTCAATATTCTTCCGTGGTCTTCCTTGGTCATTGTCCAGCTGTCACACACATCTAAGGCAGTTGAAAAGACTGTGCACCGCAGCCCTCAAAGTAGCATCTTGTCTCTTTTCCAGGGGTGTTGTACAGCAGATTTGGCCAATGCATGACATTATTTGATTTCTTAACTGCTGATTCCATGAGTTTTTATTGTAGATCCAAGTAAAATGAAATCCTTTGTCAATGTCAGTCTTTTCCCCATTTATCAGGATATTGTCTATTGGTCCAACTGTGACTGTTTTTGCTTCCTGTACATTAAGTGGAATCTATCCTGAAGGCTGCAGTTTCTGAGCTTCATCAGCAAGTGTCTCAAACTCTTCTCACCACCAGTGAGCAATGTTATGGCAGCTACATATTGTGACTTTTTAATGGCCTTCCTTCCTTCCTGATGGGGTATTTAATATAGTTCACGTCTTGAATTATTTACTCAGTATACAGATTAAATAAGTGTGGTGACAGGATACAACCCTGATGCACACTTTTCCTGATTTTAACCAGAAGAACTCCCTTGTTCTGTTCAAACCTCTACCTCTTGTTCCATGGATAGGTTCCATATGAGCACAGTTAGGTATTTTGGAATTCACATTCTTCTCACTGTTAGCCATAGTTTGTTATGATCCAGACAGTCATGCTTTTACATAGTCAAACACAAGTAAACATCTTTCTGGTGGTTCCTGCTTTCAGCCAAGATCCACCTGACATCAGCAGTGATATTCCACAACCTCATCCTTCTCTAGCTCTTCTGAAGCCTGCTTAAATTTCTGTCAGCTCTCTGTTGACGTATTGCTGCAACCATTTTTGAATGCTGTTCAGCAACATTTTAGTTGCATATGATATTGCTCAATCATTTCTGCATTCTGTTGGTTCATTTTTTTAAAATTGGGCACAAATAGGGACTTCTTCCAGTTGGTTGGTCGGATAACTGCCTTTCCAAAATTGTTGACATAGCCTAATGAGTACCTCCAATACTGCATCAGTTTCTATTGATATTTCTATTTCAGTAGTTAATTCAATATTCTTTTTTAATAGTTATTGAATATTTTATTTCTGTTGATATTCCATCAATTCTGGTTGCCTTGTTTTTTGCTGATGTCATCTGTGCAGCTTCTTTGACTTCTGTTTTCTTTTTTTTTAATCATTTTATTGGGGGCTCGTACAACTCTTATCACAATCCATACATACATCTATTGTGTGTCAAACACATTTATACATTTGTTTCCCTCATCTTTCTCAAAACATTTCCTTTCTACTTAAGCCCGTGGTATGAGCTCACTTTTTCCCCTTCCTCCCCGCTCCCCCCTCCCTCATGAATCCTTGATAATTTATAAATTATTATTTTGTCATATCTTACGCTGTCCAACATCTCCCTTCACCCACTTTTCTGTTGTTCGTCCCCCAGGGAGGAGGTTATATGTAGATCCTTGTAATCGGTTCCCGCTTTCTACCCCATCTTCCCTCCACCCACCCGTATCTGCACTCTCACCACTGGTCCTGAAGGGATCATCTGTCTTGGATACCCTGTGTTTCCAGTTCCTATCTGTACCAGTGTATATCCTCTGGTCTAGCTGGATTTGTAAGGTAGAATTGGGATCATGATAGTGGAGGGGAGGGGGGAGCATTTAGGAACTAGAGGAAACTTGTATGTTTCATCGTTACTACACTGCACCCTGACTGGCTCATCTCCACGACCCTTCTGTAAAGGGATGTCCAGTTGCCTACAGATGGGTCTTGGGTCCCCAGTCTGCACTCCCCCTCATTCACAATGATTTGAGTTTTTGTTCTGATGATGCCTGATACCTGATACCTTCGACACTTCGTGATCACACAGGCTGGTGTGCTTCTTCCATGTGGGCTTTATTGCTTCTGAGCTAGATGGCTGCTTGTTTACCTTCAAGCCTTAAAGCTATATCTTTTGATAGCTGGGCACCATCAGCTTTCTTCACCAGTTTTGCTTATGCACCCATTTGTCTTCAGCCATAGTATTGGGAAGGTGAGCACACAATGGTATGATTTTTTGTTCTTTGATGTCTGATAACTGATCCCTTCGGCACCTCGTGATCACACAGGCTGGTGTGCTTCTTCCATGTGGGCTCTGTTGCTTCTGAGCTAGATGGCCGCTTGTTTACCTTCAAGTCTCTAAGATCCTAGACGCTATATCTTTTGATAGCCGGGCTCCATCAGCTTTCTTTACCACATTTGCTTATGCACACGTTTATCTTCAACGATCGTGTCGAGAAGGTGAGCATCATGGAATGCCAGTTTAATAGAACAAAGTGTTCTTGAATTGAGGGAGTACTTGAGTGGAGGCCCAATGTCTTTGACTTCTTTTTCCCCCACCATCAGTATTGATCATGTAAACCAAGCTGTCTGCCATCAAGTCAGTTCCAACTCAGCAACCCTTTGGGACAGAACTCCTGTGGGCTTCCAAGACTGTAACTCTTTATAAGAGTAAATAGTCTTAATCTTTCTTTATAGAGCAACTGATGATCTTATAATTAGCAGCCCAAGGCATAATCTACTGTGCCACCAGGGCTCCATACTACCTCTTAAAATGTCTATAAGTGGTTGAATGTAAAGAAAGAGAACCAACAGGATGTAGAAATTATGGAGCAGTATCATTAATATCACGTGCAACTAAAATGTTGCTGAGCAGCATTCAAAAGTGGTTGCTCTGTTTTACTCTATGTATAGTGTTACTATTTCTTTTGATGCTTCCTGTAACATTCAATATATTGCCCATAGAATTCTTCAGTATTACAACTCAAAGCTTTAATTTTTTTCTCCAATTCTTTCAGCTTGAGAAATGCTGAGCATGTGCTTCCTTCTTTGCTGTCTAACTCCAGGTCTTTACACATTTCATTGTAATGCTTTGCTATGTCTTCTCAGCCTGCCCTTTGAGATTTTTTGTTCGGGTATTTTACTTCATCATTCCTTCCATTCATTTAAATACTCTATATTCAAGAGCAAACCTCTGAACCTCTTCTGATGTCCCCTTTGGCCTTTCTTTCCTATATTAATGACCTTTTGCTTTATGTACGGTGTTCATGTTATCATCCCACAACTCATCAGGTCTTCTTTGGTCATTTAATGTTCAGTGCATTTCTCTATTCTTCACATGGTTTCTAAATTCACTTGGGATGTACTCAGAGTCTTCTGCTGGCTGATGTAGACTTGTTTTAACTTTCAACCTGAACTTACAGACCTAGTCAGCTTCTGGCTTTGTTTTGGCAGATGACATTGAGCTTTTCCATGTTAGCAAATTATCAATTACCTTTGATTTTTATGTATTGTATCTTGAGAGATCCATGTGTACAGTCACCATTTTGTTGGGAAAAAATGGTATTTACAATGAAGAATTTGTTGTTCTTGCAACATTCTTTTTTTTAATAAATCATTTTATTGGAGGCTTTTGCAGCTCTTATAACAATACATACATCAGTTATATCAAGCACATTTGTACATGTGTTGCCATCATAATTTTCAAAACATTTCTACTTGAGCCCTTGGTGTCAACTACTCTTTTTTCCCTCCCTCCCCCACTCTTCTACCCTTGTGAACCCTTGATAAATTAAAAATTATTATTATTTTCATATCTTACACCATTGCTGTCTCCCTTCACCCACGTTTCTGTTGTTCGTCCTCCTGGGGGTGGGGGTTGTACATTGATCATTGGGATCTGTTCCCCCATATACCCCCACCTTTCCTCTACCCTCATGGTATCGCTACTCCCATTATTGTTCTACGGGGTTTATCTGTCCTAGATTCCGTGTGTCGAGAGCTCTTATCTGTGCCAGTGTACATGCTCCAGACTAGCCCGATTTTTAAATTAGAACTGGGGTCATGATAGGATGGGGGAGTGGGGAAAGCTTTAAAGAACTAGCAGAATGTAATGTGTTTTGTCAGTGCTCTACTGCACCCTGGCTGGCTGGTCCTTTCCTTGTGACCCTTGTATGAGGGGATGTCCAATTGTCTACAGATGGGCTTTGGGTCTCTGATGCCTGATACCTGATCCCATCAACACGTCATGATTACACATGCTTCCATGTGGGCTTTGTTGCTTCCAGTCTTGCAAAATTCTATCATGCAATTTCCAGCTTCATTTCTATCACCAAGGCTATAATTTCCAGCTATTGTTCTTTACTTTCTGTTTCCATTTTTCACATAACAATTGCCAGGAAGTATCAGTGCATCTTGCTTGCATGTTGGATCAACTTCAAACTACAGAACCTCATCGAATTCTTCCATTTCTTCATCACTTGCATTAGTGATTTGTTGGTAAATTTGAATAATAGTTATAATAACTGGACTTCCTTGTAAATGTAGAGATATTATGCTATCACAGATAACATTGTACTGCAAGATAAATCTTGAAATAATTCTGACATCATTCTCCTTGAATTTGTCATTCCCAGTGTAGTAAATCATATGATTGTGTGATTCAAAATGGCCAACATCTTATAGACCATTTCAGCTAACTAATGCCTAGAATATTGATCTTTTTTGTGTTCCTGTGTAAATGATGTGGAGGCCACATCTGACCTCCTTTGGCTACACAAAGCAGGGGAATCCATCTCTACACCGACCCAAAGTCAATTTCCATAAGGCAGCAGTCAGACAAGCCTCCACTCTCCGCCCTTCTTTCTCCTTACTTTGCAATCAATCTTTTCTCCCATGGTACTCTACTTCTCAGCTGGTTCAATAATCCAGCGCAGTGGCCACAGAGAACTCACAGACAGTATTCATGATTATAGGGTTTTTTTCGGGGAAGTTAACCGGTTACCACAGGTCAGGATAGTAAAACATTAAGTATACAGTCTTTGGTCTACATCAGCATCTTTCCTCAACCGGCAGTCTGCTCCTCAGCCTCTCAGCCTTGTGGTCCCTTTGCTTTTGCCTTGTTCTGTGGGCTGGGACGCCTGTCCACTGTTCTGCTGTACAGTCTCATGAGACCAGTCTCTGGTCTCAGCACTGTGACTGCCCTCCTCTGGTGCCTCCAGTCTCAGCATGACATGGCCTCTGTTGCCGCTGTCACTTTAAGCAGGGAGAAATATTGAATGTACTCTGCTAGTGGCTCATCTTCCTTGATGATCCTAAGAATTCTCTTTTCTTGCTTCTGTAGTGCCTCGTTTCGTATTCCCACTAATTCCCTCTACTAGTGATTCACCCATGTATGCATGGTCCCACCCTATCATATGGTGGGAGTTACAAAGACTTGTATAGAAGAGCCATTCCAAGTAATTTCACTCCACTACAGCAAACTATATGATGATCTGCTTCTACAGTGACATTGCTTACATTCTTCAAGTTGTGTAACTGTTCTCAACCTCCCTTTCTGAGTTGATCCTCCCCCACTAACAGAAACTCCCTGCCCTTAAAAGTCTTATCTCATCTTTCCACTTGCTATTGTCAATTTATCCCATGTAGTTACATCTTGAAAGAGCACAATACTTAGAGCAGACATTCTTTTATTTGTTAAGCTGAATTATTGTTTGGTTTTAAGAAAACATTAGGGATATTTTTAATGTTTAAAGATTACCTCTAAGCAGTGCTTTGAGGAGCTTCCAATATAAATGGACACTGTGGAAAAGCATGCTTGCTTTTTTCTTGGTCTGGATCTTGCATCTGATTACAGCTTTGGAAACTCTGAGGCTTGTCTATTTTGTCCTGTCGGGATATAGGAGTCAACTGGTTTTTTATCTCCTTAGGTATATTTTTGTGTATAATATTGTATTTGTAAGTCTAATTGAGGTATGTATAAATATATTACATTTCTCTCCTTATGATACTTTTATTTTCCTCTATCTTCTTATATTAGTGAATATAATATTTGTCTTAACAATTTTCACCGCTAATTTTACTGTTTTTCTGGGTCTGTTTCTATTGACTGACTACCGGTAGATAATTCTACATATGTATTTATGTGTGCTGCAAATGTATCCATGAATATAATCTTGGGTAGTGCAATGAGTTAAACATTGGCCTGCTAATTACAATCTCTTCACTTCAAACCCACTGTACACTCCATGATAGAAAGAGGCTGTCTGCTCTGGTAAAGATCTGTCTCAGAAACCTAGTGAGTAGTTCTATAAGATGACTAGGATGCAAATCAACTCAATAGCACTGAGAGAGTGAGTGAGTGAGTGACCGAGTGACCGACCGAATGACCGTAGAGCCTACTTAATAGAAAGGCCAGGCTAACTGGCTTGATAGAAACTGGAGACCCTCAGTTCCCCTTTTAGCCTGGAACTGAGCTCACCTCTTCGCTCAACTTTCAAACAAACTGTAAACAAGCCCATACAATGAACAGTATCATCAAGAGGAACACACTCCTTAGAAAACCAACCACAGTGAGATCAAAAGACAGTAGCATCTGTCCAGGAGAAATTGGAAATGTGAAACCCAGGGAGGAACTGAAAAGAGTGCCGTCACACTGGAGGGATTGGGATGAGTGTCATGAATCAAAGTGAGTATGAATTGTTGAATGGAAAAGCAATTTGCTCTGTAAATTTTCACAAAAGTTTTAAAAACAAAAGTACACATCAATTCTAAGGTATTAATTACATTCTTCAAGTTGTACAAACATTTTCATTCTCCTTTTCTGAGTTAGTCCTCTCCCGTTGCATAAATCCGCTGCCCCCTACATTTCTTATCTAATTTTTTGAATTGTTGTTAGTTTGATCCCATATAGCTATTTCTTAAAGGAGCACAATGCTCAAGGAAGGCATCTTTTACCAGTTAAGCTAAACTATTATTTGTTTTTAAGAAGACTTCACAGAATTTAGGGTTTGAGGTTGAAAGCTCTCTCAGCAATGGGCTCTGTAAAGTGGGGAGTCCATGAGAATTTAAATTTTGTCCTGCTATTTCCACTTTTTTAATTAGGATTCCTCTGTAGAATTCTTTATCAAAATGATACAGAACATTTTTTGACTAGCCAATACTTAGAGAGAACTCTTTTAATAAGCATGTGTAAAATTTGCTTTGCCTAAATTTACTAAAACATAATAAGTTGGAAGACTTAGCCAAAACAAAAAGTTGGAAACTTAGAGCTAAGTGTACTTATTGTGAATTAAAATTTGAGAAAGGGATGAGAATATAATATGAATTCCTGAAAGAATAATGTAATAAAAGCTTTTGAGGGCAGTAAATCATTTGTTCCATTTATAGTTATTTTGCTGAAAATCTAAACAAATATGTACAGGCCAGAACATATTAAGTCTTGAATCAAAAGAAGCAAATTAAGGTACACACATATCATCAACACTGTCTCACCTTTATAAATTAGTGCTAAGCTTGGCCAGTGATAGATATTATTGGCAGTAATTCTTAAGCAAAATTTAGTATTCTTAGTATGATTGTTATTTTAATTGTTCCCCCAGGTTTATTTTAAAGTATAGTATAGGTATTACTGTTGTACAATAGAATTTTGTATGATTGCTAACTACTAACCCAGTTTTGCATTTGTATGATTGCTAACTACTAACCCAGTTAATAGCATTACAACCAAGCCAAAGGGTGAGAGAATGATTGTTTAACTATGTTCCACATAGTTCCTCTAGATTACAGTTTCTCTCTCTCTCTCTCTCTCTCTCTCTCTCTCTCTCTCTCTCTCTCTCTCTCACTCACTCACTCTGGTTAAAGTATTTAAATGGAAGGTAACATTTTAATATCTAGTTCCTAATTTTCTGCTCTTCATTCTATTACCAATTAAACTCTGAAAACTATTGGAACTATTTCAAGCACATAGAATGTAGAGGCAGTATAGTTAATACTCCACTCTCCCACATTTCTAACTTAAGAAATTAAACATTATGCATAAAGTCATTTCTGTGGTCCATTCCCCTGTTTAAAATTTTAGAGGTAGCCACCATCCTGAATTGGCTGTTTATTCTCATGTACTTTTTTCATTATCAAAAAATGTGTTGTATGTATATAAGCAAAGAGTATTGGTTCTTTTTTCCCTGGTTTTAACTTAATATTGCAATTTGCTTTTTGGTTCAATGTTAGGACTTTGAGATTTATCCAATGATTACACACAAAACTCTAGCTATTTGTTTTCGCTATATATAGTAGCATACTTTTGCATGAATATGCCATAATTTGTTTTCCACTTTGAATGTTTAGGTTATTTGAACAACTTTGCTACTCTAAATTGCTGAAATAAACATTTTCATATGTATCTCCATGGTGCAAATGTGCCACCATTTCTTTAAGAGTATATACATAGGAATGAAATTTTCAAATTCCATCTATCTCCTTCAATACCAGTCTAAGATGCTTTATGTTATAGGTTTATTGTCTATCTGCTGAAAATTTTGTTATTACTAGAGTACAGTCAGGAGTCAGAAACCACATGGCAATTTCAACAAAGAAAGTTTAGTATAATATTAGAATTACTAACAGAAATGAAGTTGCAGCAAAGAGAACTCTATAAAGAATACAGAAACAGCAGCCAACCCCAACCCCAACCCCCCTCATAGGGCACATAAGAGAGAGCCCATTCTTTCTAAAGACTGAGATTTAGATCTGATTTGAAAGAACATGGCTCCCAGAAGTGCTATGTCAGTGTAAGCTGCTGTGATTCTGCCTCCTGCTACTTTAGGGGAAGTCTCGCCTCAGATCTCTCTGCAACCTGCCTGAGGAGGATACCTGAAAAGTAATCCAAGTGGACCTGGATGCCTAGCAAGCAGTACTCACCCTACAGGAGTCCACTGAGGGATGTCAGTGCGTTGGGACCTGGAAGAGCAGCCTCTTTTCCTAGTGTCCTTCAGTGCCCTCTGCTGGCAAAGCATAATATTAGGCCTGCTGGCAAGTGAGACTATTTAGGTTCAGCTCCATTTTTGCAAAGCAAAAACAAAGGGTAGATTTGAAGCTAAGAAGCAGTAAATTGATGTTACATAAAATCCCTTGCCTGTATTTTTAAATACACCTGTTATTGTTTTTTGGTGTTTTATTTTATAGAAATGTGTTTGTTAATGGCTATATGCATTGGGGTACCAGCCCCTACTAGCATAGTGGTTACATGCTAGGCTGCTAACTGCAAGATCAGCAGTTCAAAACCACCAGTCACTCCACATGAGAAAGATGAGGCTTTCTACTCCCATAAAGAGTTAGTTTTGGAAGCCCACAGGATTAGTTTTATCCTGTAGGTTCGCCATGAGTCAAGATTGACTCGATTATAGTTTGTTGGTTTGTTCGTTTTGTTTTGTTTTATGCATTGGAAATAGTTCCTCTTAGTCTTCTTATCTGTTTAACATTCTAGCACTCATCAAGATTTTCAATCTAATGGCATGCAAACAATAATTCTGTTAAAAGTCAATCACAAAAACACATAAAAGTCAATCACAGCTTAGTTTTAGATGTGAAGTTTTGTTATTTTCTGATAATAAAGAATTGGTACACAATGCATTAATATAAATAGTTGGCATTGTAGAGACTATACTACATATTTATTTACATAAATAATGAGAATGAAAAATAAGAGAAAATGAAGTAGATGTCTTGGTAAGCAAATTGATAGTAATGTAGAATAATAAAATGTATTAAATATCATGACTACCAATAACATGCAAAAAGCATAATAGCCATAGAAGCAGCTTTTCTATAAGTTGAAGAATTCAAATAAGAAAAGAGCTATTTTCAAAGGCTGTGGTGTAGCAATTAATTTTACAAAGTTTTATTCGTATTAAATTAACTTTGAATGAAACTTAACCCCTTATCATATTAATTTGGATACGCAGGGCCCCTCTGATATAACTAACTGCTCATTTACTTTTTTAATGCCTTAAGTAATTTTTATGTATAATTTTCATTAAATAGAAGTAAAGTGGTATGCTGTAGAAAAATTAGATACTCCGGATTATACTCTAAATTTTAAAACCTTAAGTGATTCAATTAAGGCATGAAAGTCTTTTTACCTTAGCAGTAGAAAAATATAAAATTATAATTACCATGTGTCTTTGAATCTGACAATGTGTAATCCTGTGATTTCCTTTTTCTCAGAGGCTGATAAAATACCAGTAATGCGTGGACAGTGGTTTATTGATGGCACGTGGCAACCTCTAGAGGAAGAAGAAAGTAATTTAATTGAGCAAGAACATCTCAACCGTTTTAGGGGTCAGCAGATGCAGGAAATTTTTGATATTGAAGTGTCAAAACCCATAGATGGAAAAGAGGGTAAGACCAATTAATTTATTATTTAAACCACTTAATCCAAAATAGTATCGTAAGTTTGATATAGTAATTTGGGAGGGTTTGGATATATACATTTGATCTCTTAAATATTTTATTATTATTTTAGAAGTAGAGTCAAATTGCTATGAATTTCTGAACTAGTCTCCATGTTATTGTACTTAATATATATGTTTGGTGGCACAACACTACTACAATCTGCTATAAAATGTACAGATCGTTATATTGTAGTCCCAAACTAGTCCATTTAGGAAGTCCTTATGGTTATCAAAGAAAATTGAATATATAAAGCCTCTTGCACCTCCTTCCTGGGGGACGGACAACCGAAAAGTGGGTGAAGGGAGACGTCGAACAGGGCAAGATATGACAAAATAACAATTTATAAATTATCAAGGGCTCATGAGGGAGGGGGGAGTGGGGAGGGAGGGGGAAAATGAGGACCTAATGCTGGGGGCTTAAGTGGAGAGGAAATGTTTTGAGAATGATGAGGGGAATGAATGTACAAATGCGCTTTACACAATTGATGTATGAATGGATTGTGTTAAGAGTTGTATGAGCCCCTAATAAAATATTTTTTTAAAAAATAAATAAAGCCCCTTGCCATTATGTCAGAACAACTGTTTACAATATTTTATTGTTGATTCTTGTCCTAATACTTAAAAAAAAACTTCAGTTACCTCTGTATACTGCCTATAGGCTGTCTCCATATTCATAACTGTATCAATGTTATTTAGAAACAATCCAATGTTAATTATAAAAATTACATCTTTAATTTCTCATCATCTGAGTATCCTTGTAGTAGCTTAAAACATTTATAATAGCCAAGTTGTCCATGTTTTTTAATCTGTAAAATTTTAAATGTATGGTGAATTTTAAAACACTCTTGTTGTTCCATTTACTGCAGGCAGTGGGATCAACTATTCTGGTGAGTATAACAGTGCAAATGGATTAGAATTTATGAAGTTCCCTAAAATACTTCCTGTAAGTGTTTCTTCATCCATGCTTGCCTTTATCTGGAAGATTTTTTGACAAGTCCTATGACTGTATTGAATTCAGGTACAAATGAACACAGTGCCCTGCTCATTATTGAAGGCTAGCAAGGGCTGTCCTTCAAGGATGTTATTGGGGAAACCTTACCTCATCCACTCTATAGCCCAGATCTTACCCCAGCAGACTTTTCCTTTTTCTTCTCCAATCCTAAATACATTGAAAAGGAACACAATTTGAGTCCCTTGAGAATGTCAAAGCTGCCACTTTGACATGCAAATCGAAGAGAATATCTGTTGAGTACTTTGGGTACGGATTAGAGATGGAAATGCTGCTTTCGAAGTATGTAGGCCTATTGAGAGGACATGTCATGAAATATCAGCTTCACACTTCGATCGTTTATTTAATAAAACTTTCTCTGTTTTTGTAGCAGTATTTTCCCACTTACCTCATATATAAAGATGGAAATACTGTATAATTTGATAGTTTTGCATACCACTTTTCCGAAATTTCACATTTTATTAGTTTGAGGGGGAAAATGCCTTTTCCAACTAAGCCTTCTCACATATATACAGTAAAGCCTTCACTCTTCATATTGGCAGAAGGTTTTTAATGTTCACATATGCAACAATACTGTGCTAGGTAATTTTGTGAAATAAATAGATGGGAAAGGGAAAACAGACAAGCAGCAGTTAGGACAAGGAGGAAGAAATGGGGAAATGCTAGACCTAAATCTAACTATATCAGTAACTATAGTAAATATAGTAGAAGTAAACACTCACTTAAATGATAGATTGACAGACTTGATAAGATTATAAAACCCAAAGGCATATAATTCGTATATGCTATCTATTAAAGTTGTATAAATTTATGCAACTTAATCTCTCTGAGATCCAAGAGGGATTTACAGGAGTTGTATTTCTTCAGTTGTATTTGCTTATGTGAGATATACAAGCCTGCATTCCCTGGTGGCTGGGTTGTCCAGGTTGCCAGCCATCATTTAGAAATAGTTTTTCTATTCTGATGATTTAGTTGTATATAATCGGCAACCTCCTGCTCTTGGTACTCCACTGCTTTCAGAATTCTATAGAGAAAATGTGAATTAGTTAGGAAGCTTTTGACAATACTATATTTCAGTACTTTAAATCTTTTTCCTTGCTTTATAAAATTTTAATAACTAAAAGAACACCTTGATAAATGTTAGTATTTGATAAATTCACATTTTGAGGATAATTTGAATTTATGTATACCTTTTTTTTTTTAACTAATACTAAGGAGCCCTGGTGGCATAGTGTTACGAGTTGGCTTGAGAGCCATAAGGTCAGAAGTTCCTAACCACCTGCGGCTCCATGGGAGAAAGATGGGGCTTTCAGCTCCAGTGAAGAGTTACAGCCTCAGAAACTCTCGGGCATTTCCACCCTGTCCTATGCGGACTGTGAGTCGGCATTGACTCGATGGCATGAGTTTCGTTTGTAGGGTTTTTTTGGTTTTTTGGTGGGGGGCGTTGCTAAAACTAAGAATTTCAAACTAAAACTTAGAAAGAAAATAAAAATCCTGCTTTCTGGCACTTAAATATCCTTTAGCAGGGTTCTCTGTTTGGATTAGTAGTAGGTAACACTTTTTTTAATCTACTGTAGTTTTGGGAGTACCCATAATACTCTGGTTTAAAATGCGAGTTCCTTATATTTAACCTTTTATCCTGAAGAATGTATAAGTAGAGTAACTTTCACATGAAAATAAAAGGTAAAGCTGTAAAGTTGATAATCATATCTATTTAATTTTGTAAAAATGTTAAACATATTTCCTTGTTTTTAGTATATTTAGTGTTTGTCTTTTTTTAATCCTTAAATTATACTATTCTTTAAAAAAGGAAAATCTTTCATATTTGAAACTTGCTAGCTTGCTGAAAGTACATGTATAATTTTAAAAATGTGGTCAGTGGCCCATATGTTTTCCATTAGCGCTTTTTTTTTAAGTAAGCATGGAATCAATCCCTGTTAGTTTTAGTACTAAATATACAAAAATTGAATTTTTTGATCCTCTGAGTTGTAAAATCTCAAATTGATGCTAATTTGATCACTTTGATACGTTAGCAGCTTTTTCCTGATGATTTTTTTGTTGTTTAAATATGTGCCCTAATTTAAATGGTACATTTAATTCTCAGTAACTAACCAGAAGGCACATGAAAAAAGAAACATTTTCAATGAAGAAAATTGCTTCAGTTATTTCCCACCTTTCTATGGCATTGAAATATTTTTATATTCCTGATGTGAAAACTCAGCTTTAGTCACATAGTCTTATAGCTGCTTACTTACATATAGATGTAGTTATTTTAAAGTACATTGTAAGCATTTTCAATTCCCATTAGTATATAAACCTTTGCACATAATTCATCTGAATATACAAAAGATTTTTTTAAATCTTATGTTGTATATATGAGAGAGCTCTTTTCATATTGAGCAGTATTTATTTAACTTTGAATGTCACATTCATATGTAAGGGAGTGAGAATGAAAATGGAATTTATCTGAATGAATTTTAACTAAATTATAAAACTTTTATGGTACATTAGGAAATTGAATTGTAAGGCTCAACTTCAAGAACATTTTTAAATAGCTCTTAAAAATTGTAAGGAAGTTTCTTGATGCATAACTAGCAAAATTTGACAGGTACAATGTTGACTTTGATTATTTACCAATTTGCCAAATATCAAGTATATGCCTGGCTTTATGTTATCTATTTGATGCTTAAAAGATGACAAAGCATACATTTTAACTAATGACCTTTTTTCCATTATTTTATCGTTAAGAAATCTATAGTTAATAGTAGAGCTTCCAATTTGGGGTGTGGGGGAGTAGTTGTAATTTCATTTGTAAAGAGTTGGTTTGTGTTGTTTTTTTTAACAACTTGGACAGTTGTTAAAGTAAAATTTCTTTCTGTGGAAAAGGCTCCATTATACTGCAGTTATAAAAAGTATCTACTGTGCTGTTGGTCTCATGAAAGCTGTACTAGATGTTTGAAATGTTGTTTATTGCATTCTTGGTTGGTATATCAGATGTTAACTATGTTGTAGTCAAAAAATTCTGATTATTGTAAAGACAGGGTTTATCCGTAAGCTCTCAAAACTGTAATGTTTGGGGGTTTTTCTGTCTGTTCAAAAACATTGAATGTGATATTCACTTAGTTATCTTTTAACTGATAAATTCAGGTATCATTTGCCTTTTTTCTTTCAGTAAAAGTTGAGCATATATTTGATAAACATCACTAATGTTCTGCCTACTGGTTTTTTCATTAGAAATTATATAAAGCATTTTGAATAATGTTTATCAAATATAACATTTTTTAAGTAAATACTGCCACAAAAGGGCAAGATGGCAAACCTCATATAAAATTTACTTTGAAGCTCAGTGTTTTTGCTCTCTTAGTTGTCTACCACCTCCCTCCTTTCTCCCTTCCTACTCTGTTCAAATGGAGAGGATATAAGGAGAGTGCAGATGCGACAGGTCTTAAAAGAAAGCGTTCCCAAGGTACAGTAATTGTAGTTTTAGTTGTCCATGTAGTTATAATTCTAGCTTATAGCATTCAGTTATTTTGTTATCAAATGTATTGAAAGACTATATTTAAAGCCATAGAAATTGCTTATTTTTAAGTGTACTCCTTATGCTATTTTACTTAGGATTACTTAACTCTTATTGTATAAAACACTAGTAAACTTCTGTATAATCCAATAATGAGATGCCCACCAATGTTAAGACATTGTACCTTAAAGCATATAAATTGTAGTGGATGGTTTAAGGAGGATTGGCTATTCTCTATCTTATTCTTGTCATTTCAGGACAAACTAAAGATATTTCAGCAACAATTAAATATATCTTACTCAAAATTCTTTTAACCAAAATATGGTTAAACATTGATATAAAATAAAAACACTATCTTGTATCAGACATAGAATTAGAAAAATAAAATAATTTTAAACATGCAAAATATTTCAAAATCTATGAAAAGTTCATTTATTTTTATAAAGCTGAGTTTGTGCATTGTTTTCTTGAAACTGAAGCTATTAATGTTTGTTATATTATTGGTCTTATGTTCAGTGTTTATAATGTACCCTGACAGGTAAGTAAAATATGCATTTATATTTTATAATTTTTACCTGTTATATATTGTATTTGTTATATAACTTAGTAGTACATTGCCCCATTAAGTGTTCAGTTATCTGCATATTTTGGGCCTCTAGAGCCATATCCTTTTAAGTATTTATCTTAAGTTTATTTTAACCCATTTTTAATTTTCTAGAGGAAAGTTTATTCTTCATATCAGAGACATCAGATTGTGTTCAATGATGTCACTAGGATTTGCTGTCACCCCATGTGGTGGTTCAGTGGTGTTACCCCCACCTCCATGGACCTCCTCCCATATCAGATCATATAGAATCCATAGGAATGTTTACTGTCAACTCTGATTATAGGCTAACATATAATAAAGTTCTAAACTGCTTAAATATTTCTTAGTTTATATGAATACTAATAAAATTATTTTGTAAAATCGTTTGTTCTACCTTAAAATATAGCAACATTAGTTACAACATTATTTAGTAACTGAGCAGAATCCTTTTTTATTTTTATTTTTCTGCTTTACAAAACCAAACTCATTGCCATTGAGTCCATTCTAATTTCAACTCATAGCAACCCTGTGGAACAGAGTACAACTGCCCCTCTGAGTTTCCAGTACTGTAACTTTTTCCTGAAGTGTGGAAAGCCTCATCTTTTCTACTGGGAGTGGCTGGTTGTTTTGAAATACTGGCCTTGCTTACCTGTCCAACTTGTAACTAACTACATCACCAGGCTCCTTTCTGATTTGCAGTGAGCCTGGAAGGCAGAGTAGAACTGCCTCTGGGTTCCTGAGGCTGTAAATCTTTACAAGATGAGAGAAGAAAGCCTCATCTTTCTCTCAGATCAGCTGGTGGGTTCAAACTGCTGACCTTGAGATTAGCAGCCCAAAGTGTAATCCATTATGGCACCAGGGCTCCTTTTGCATTATCATAAAAGTTACTGAGATAGGTTCACAAATTACCATAGTATGGTGGCTAAAACAGCAGCTACAGTGCTTATGGTGCACGCAGACAAAACCAAGTGATTTGAAATGCCATTGTAATTAGGTATTGGAGACAGTGCTGACCAGAGTACATTAGAAGATTACAAAGTAAGTTTGCGTAGAGTTTTAGCTTTGTAGGTATATGGATGTATCTAAACTATGCTTACTAAAAATGTTTTTGTTATAATTAAACTACACAGATATTTTTTTAATGTTGCATAACAAAATTTATGGACAGTCTTTTTTTTTAAATCATTTTATTAGGGGCTAATACAACTCTTATCACAATCCATACATACATCAATTGTGTAAAGCGCATTTGTACATTCATTGCCCTCATCATTC
>NW_022103915.1:53654272-53706995 GCF_000313985.2 Echinops telfairi
TGTGTGTGTGTGTGTGTGTGTGTGTGTGTGTGTGTGTGTGTTTAAACAGGGCTTGTACATTGCTTTATTTTTTGAAGTCTTACTATACAGAATAATAAGCTTGCTTATAAAATATTAAAATATCCATCTCCCCTCCTCCCATCAAATCTGCTTCCCCAATCAAATCCTCTCTTGCAGCAACACAATAACAGTTGAGGGAAGCTGTGTCTTTCACGGCTTTATTCTCTACATGCACATAGACATGCACTCACATTCTTTTTTACTTTATTTTTTAATTAAAAGATCATTTTCTTTGTATCTATCTTGTATATAAAATAGTGGAAGGGTAGTAATTGCCTTAATAGGATTTTTAAGGAAATAAAGTAGTGGTTTGAAGGTACCTAGTTTTCTAAGATGAGCCTGTAGACTTTTTCTTACTTATATATAGCAGAGCTTTAGAGGAAAAGTCAAGAGTTAAGAATATAAAAACAATCCAATGATTTGTTGGTGAGTAGCAGTTTTCTCAATCCATTGCTTCCACAAGCATTATTACACACATCAGACTGCTGCTTACAAGGTCAGCAGTTCAGACCCACCAGCTGCTCCATGGAGAAAGATGAGGCTTTCTGATCTTGTAAGGGTCGGTCACTGAGAGTTGGAATCAACTTGATGTTGCTTTAACATGTTATCATTCTCTGTAGTACGTATAATTTATAAAATAAAGTATCCGTCACTTGTTCCACAAAATATGTATTGCAATAAAATAGTTCACTACTGAACTGTGTTAAATATATAACTTGGATTTGACATATTGACTAAAGAATGTATGTGTTACAATTTTCCACACAAATGAAGTTTGTCTTGGAAACCTTGAAATTAGTTTTTCCTTTTTTTTAACAGCTATTCATAGTTTCAAATTGAGTCGAAACCATGTAGACTGGCACAGTGTTGATGAAGTATATCTTTATAGTGATGCAACAACATCTAAAATTGCAAGAACTGTTACTCAAAAGCTGGGGTTTTCTAAAGGTAATTATATATTATTATAATTCGTCAAAAACCTAGGGATTTGACTGTTAGACTTCCAAAATAAGACTATAAATTCTATTTTTAATATATTTTAGTATATTAAAGTTACTTGCAGTTACTATCCTGTTAAATAAAACTTTCTATTAAGGTGATAGAGTTGATATGTATTCATCAATGAATAAGATGTATTCAGAATGATCTGACATGATTAAGAAATATCTTGTATATTTCTAAAAGCAGGAAAGTGGTCAAATTGAAGCAAGGATGTCAAACTAAAACATGGCAAATGATGCATAGTGTCAAGAATGAGAGACTGAAAATTTCCCAACAGATTTAAAGATCATGGTTGATTGAAAATGGATTAATACAGTAAAAACCAGATAAATAGGATTGGGTTGAAGGTTAAGTAGAGGGTAAGGAAATGTAAGTTAGAATAGACAACTCTATAAAGAATTTTGGGGAAGAGAGAAGATGACACCTGGAGAAGATATGGGAACATTATCAATTTTTTTTTCATTTTTATTATATCTGATAAAATTCTCTACTGTTCAATTTTTTAATTCCTTGATAACAAATGTGTTTGGATATCTTATATGTTCATTAGTGTGTTGTGTTTTTCTATCTTGTGAATGATATGCTCATACCTTTAGCCCACTTTGCTAATTAAAAGGTTATATTTTTATTTTTTTATTAATAAGCTTTTTCTGAATATATAATTGATTAGCTTAATTGCAAGCATATTTTGCACACACAAAAAGTCCCAGTTTGCCATTCCTTTTTTTAAATCTTTGGTTCATAGTTTTTATGTAGAGTTGTTTGGGGTTTTTTTTTTATGTATTCAGTTAATCCTTCCATGTCTTTTTTACAGAGTTCTGGCTTTGATGTATTGTCCAATTCAGCATTTTATATCAGGGCCAATCAATAAGCATTATTTTACAAATTGTATTCCCCTTTCCTACTCAGTGAAATTTTTTCTTCATATTCCTTTTGCTTTTTTCTTTCAACATATTGTGGAAATGCTAATATTTCTCAGAATAAAATAGTAAACATATAACCATAATTTTTCTACAGCATCAAGTAGTGGGACCAGACTTCATAGAGGTTATGTAGAAGAAGCTACATTAGAAGACAAGCCATCACAGACTACCCATATTGTATTTGTTGTGCATGGCATTGGGCAGAAAATGGACCAAGGAAGAATTATCAAAAATACGGCCATGTGAGTTCTTTGATGAATACATTCTATATCTGGTCTAAAATACAAACTTTTGTCCAGAATATAGCAGACAGTAACAGAGTTTACTCGTTCTACCACATGTTTCTCTAATGCCAGGCACGTTATAGATCCTAAGTTACAAATCAATTTTCTGGATCAAATTTTTACAGTAATTCTATGAAGATTTTTGTTGTTTGTTTGGTTTTCCCACACCCCCATAGTTAGAAAGGGGATAAAGAAATCATTTTTAAACCTAGTGTATTAAATTCATTTATATTGAACTAAAGCTGAAAACAGGAAAAAATAGTTTTAAGTTCATATTTTATTCTCTAAACTACAGAAACTGTGAAAACAACAAAGTTGCATAACTTTGGAAAAGCTAAAAATTATTTAAAATGCCACTTAGCAGCTTAAACTGTTCAATTAATTGTACCAGAAGAAATTGAACAATGAATAGTTTAACAACACATGTCAGAAAGGTTATTGACCTCATTGACTTATTATACTCATTATGATTCTAAAACCTCAAGGTTTATTGTTTTGTATGATTGTGTTAAATGGAATTGGTTCTTTTAAAAGGAAATATTAGGATAGTAAGATTTCCACAAATTTCTTTAGGGCTTGTAGCCAGTATAAAGAAAATTCTGATCAGTTACAGGTTTATGTTGTGATGAGAACAAACCAGTTGCAGGTGAGAGGCAAAGTTTATCTAGCTCTGAGATGTCAAATAAATGTATTTCTTTTTTTCCCAACAGTTTTATTGGCACATAATGTATATATCATACAATTCAATAGTTCATTCATTCAGTCATATCAAGGAGAATTGTACAATAATCCCCACATCAATTTTAGAGCATTTTCTTTCCCCCCCTTCCCCCCAACCCATGGTTGAATCTCCTTTTAAATGCGTTGTGTAATCACAATCAGTTCTGGTGCTCTCTCCCCACTCCTGCATTCATTATTTACTCCCCAAATCCCCTTTCCCTCCCTGTCACCCAAACCCAGCCCTGAATCTCCTATAAACCCTTGTATGTGGGCCAGCAGATGGACTCGGGGCTCCTACTTAATTCTAGCCCCAGTTCATGAGCAGTTACTATCATTATGCATCCACTCCTGTGCTTCACAACTGGGGCACCCAGCAGAAAACAGTCAAAAGCAAAATTAGACTGATTATAATAATAAGATAATAGTAAAAAGACAGAAATACGAATATTGAGTAAGAAGGAAAAAATCCCCAACAATAATCAAAAAGCCAAGGAAGACATTTCTATTATGGAACAAGTAAGAGATATTGGCACCCAGAACAAATTCAGGTCAGGTCTATAGGGAGGTCAACTGGCCAAGTGTTGAGCTTGCTCCAGCATCATCAAGATCACAGTGGTCTCTGCCTGCTACCAAGGCTGTTCGAGAGTCTTGCCTGTGGCGAGCGCAGATCTGCCTGTGCAGCTCAGTCTGACTAGATACTCTGCAGAGGGCTTTTGGGCTCGCACTGTCCTCCATAGCTTTCTACAGATTGGGTGTTCATAGTTTTAGCTCTGATACTTTTCAGCATATTTGGATGTTGCAATTATCATCTAGATCACATAAAATGGTGTGCTGCTTCTGTGTAGATTTAGTTGGTTCCTTGCTTAGATGGCTGCTTGTTTGAATACAAGCCTTTTAAAACCCCAGACACTATTCCAGCTGATAACAGATCACCATCTGCTTTCTTTCCCACACTTTGTTGTGGCCCCCTTACCTTCAGTGATCATTTCATAAAGGAAAGTATCGAGCAGGGCCATGTTATCAGAACTAACTTCATGAATTGGGGCTAGAATTAAGTAGGAGCCGAGTCCATCTGCTGGCCCATGGCCCATGGGATTTACATGTCTCAGGGTTACTTTGGTAGTCGTAATATGACAAAATCAGAACCCTGTAAGACCAACTGCCTCTACAGCAGCCATAAACCAACCAGCAACCAAACAAACAAAGTGCACACACACCCAGAAAGAAAAGAAAACCCAAACTACAAGTAGGAAAGCAAAACCCCATATAAACAAAGAAGTACGTTGTTAGTCACCTCCCTGGGGTATAAGTCGATTACACTATTACCGTCATCCATTTTCCCAATGATCCAGCACTCCAAACACAGTTCCCCCTTGAGCCGCAACCCACAAGTTTTTGTCCTATGCAGTTTTATCTGTCATTCACTTGGGTTCTGTTGACCCCAAGTATGGGGATTCTTGCCAGGGGAACCTACCTGGATCAATTCTTCCAAGCGCAGATCCCTGCTCAACAGATCAGAACCTGTCGGGTCACGGCAAGGTGGGCATTGAGGTACTACATGTACAGTGATCCTGGGCCCCTTCCCATTAGACAACCCTTGAAGCTGGGGGTCCCTCCCAAGGTCCAGTGACCGCTACTTCCACATTCCCAGGGTGGCTACTCTCCTTCCTCTCCTATCCAAGTACCCAAGTTCTCAGTCCAAGGGTGCAGGCAGCTTCGAGACAGAGTTCAGTTCATTCAGCGGGGCCTCCGTGTTAATTCCTTCTGGTGAAACCCCTGCATTATGCCATGCTGCCTGCCAGGTCAGCCTCCATGATCATCATGGCGCTTAGTCCGTGGCAAGGTTCACTGAAGGTTGAGTAGAAATGTATTTGTAGTGTCTACCCACGATCTTTCAATCTGGCCTATTGTCCCCCTAGTTCATTGTTTAGCATCCCTTCCCGCTATGTGGTTAGTTTCCCCAATCACCCACCATACTCACCAACAGAACCATCAGCATCTCTTCCTCCATGTAGATGGTCTCCTCTCCTGGTCTTCACTTGAATTTCTGTAAAGCTGCTTCCATTCCTGTAGGGAGACCATTGATTTGCCCCAACCTGTTTCAGTGTTGTATTGCCTCAAGTTGATGGTTATCTCCCAATCCCACCCCTCTTGAAGGAGTGACCCCAGGCAATGTGGGGGCTCCTCCTTCATGTCGGCTCTTGGGAAGGGCACAAAAGGGAGGTAGGTGATGTATGGCTGGTAGCCTTCTCTCCTTTTGTTCAGGAATTGGTTCACAAGATTTGTTTAATTGGTGTTTCTTATAGTAGTGGACTCATACAATACTTGTCCTTTTTGATTGACTTAACTTCACACAGCATAATAATTTCCAGGTCCTTTCACGTCATGTGGTGTTTCATGCTTTCATCGCTTAATTTATGTATGCGTAGTATTCCATTTTGTGTATGTACCGCAGTTTCTTTATCCATTTTTCCACTGTAAGTGTATTTCTTTAGCCCTTCTAATGTATGGTACTGAGGAAATGGCATGGGGGCCATGCCTGACTTCCTCTGGCTTCAGTATGGACAAGGAGAATCCAGCTCCATACCAGCCCAAGACCAGTCTCAGCTCTACCTCATGGTTTCAGCATGGTGCGGCCTCTGTTGCCTCTACTGCTTTAGGCAGGGATCTCACACATACACTGCTGGGGGCTCTTCTTTCTCGATGAGCATGGAAAAAACAACTAATCACACACCCTGTGAGCATGATCCCACCCAATCTTTTGATAGCAGTCACAAAGACATGGATAGAAGAGTCGTATTTAAGCTGAAATTTTCACTTCACCACAGATGTATGTCCTTAACATATCTATAATAATACAACATTGGATTTTGTTTCACTTTAGTATAACATCATTAATTCCAACTGATAGAATAATGTAAAAGAAACATAAGTACGCTGATTATTATGAAGTTGTGAAAAACAATGAGGGAGGTTTCTATATACTATAATTCCTTACAAAGATTTTACTAAGTTGAGACAACTTTAAATGGAATGATTTAGAACAATAAGATCCATCTCCTCTACCCTGTAGCCCACCTGGACTTCAGTGCTACAAAAGTGTAGATTTGGGGTCTTTAAAATCATTAAGCTACTTCGACTCTAGCACTGCCATTGCGTCAATTCTGATTCATAATGATTCTATTGGACAGAGTAGAATTGCCCTTTTGGGTTTCCAAAGCTGGAAGTCTTTATGAGAACAGAAAGCCTTGTTTTTCTCCCTTGATTGATTTGAATTGCAGCCCAACACATGACCCACTATGCTAACAAGGCCATTAACAGAAAATAGTAAGTTACTGCCCTTTCAAAAAAAAAAACAACTTCTGGAACTAGAGGTGTATATGTGGCCTGATACTTAACAGTAGTTAAGTAACACATGCCTGCCTGTCCTAAAATATTTACACATGAAATGATATGCTACCTAGAATTTACATTAAAACATTATAGAGGGAGATATTACTATAAGGAGAGAGTATGAGAGTTTTGGTGGGGTGGAAGGGGGGAGGTGTTGATGATAGAACTATTCTATATCTTGTGGTTGGTTGTCGGTAACCACAAATACATTTAAATCGGGTTGTGTACCAGTTCAGTCAGGGCCAATACAATGAAATCAGAATAAACACAATTTTGTAAAATGTGTTGTACCAAAACAGGAAAAATTGTAAGTCCAAGCGTGGGAATGAGAGTCAGAGCGGCATAGTAGCCCAGAAATTGGATTCTCGCCGTGACTGTGGAGCAGGATACAGGGAGTGGTGTACTTTGCCACTGGCATTGAGCTTGGCACCACTGGCTCTGCGGACCGGAGATTTGGTTACTATGCAACATGCACACTGCTGCTGTTTTCTAGGAGGGAGCCTGGGTTTCTAGTGGGACACTGACCTGTAATTTTTCCTATTCTGGTACACTTACATTTTACAAATTCATACCTGTTACTGCTTCCTCTTCGTCAGCCATGACTAAACTGAGGAGAACACGTCATGTGAAAGCTTGAAATTCCTATTATGGCAAATTTAGGAAGAGAACATAGGAATGAATGTGTTCCAATGTTGCACATTACGAGTTGCACACTTATGTTGCTTAGTGTAGCAGTGATTGAAATATAATTGGACAAGGGAGAATGTTGTAAGCAAATGGAAATTTTGTGATTAAAGACATTTTGTACTCTATACATTGATATTCTAAATTACTCTGAAAATGTTTTGTTGGTTTCTGGGGGTCTTTTTTAGGATGAGAGAGGCTGCCAGAAAGATAGAAGAAAAGCATTTTTTCAATCATGCAACACATGTTGAATTTCTACCTGTTGAATGGCGATCAAAACTTACTCTTGATGGAGGTACATTTGACAAATTTTTACTAAGTTAATATGGAAATTTTTAGAAAACATTTACTCATTGGGGAAAAAAATGTCTTTAATTCAATTGTCAAGATATTCACTCATTATTCTAGATTATTTAAGAAACTGAAAATGAATCATTGGTTTAAAAATAATTTTGTTTACTTCAGTCACTTTAGACTACCATACACATTTCAGAGATTGCACTGTTATCATGCATGCCTGTATGGATTTTGGGGGGAGGGAGTGAGGACGTTATGGGAAGGGATCAAAATGTGTTCTATATCATTTAACAAAAAGGTGGCTTGTCAATACTGTACCCAAATTGTACATTAATTCCATATAAAAAATTTTCATTAATTCCACGTAAATCTACATTTTCTTCCTAAAAGTGTTCCTCCCCATGTCTGGAAGGTTAAATCTCAGGGGTTTTGTTGTTTGTTTCTTAACTGGCTCTTCATTCCCTGTACTGGTGAATCATAATCTAACGTAGAGAAATTGTAGATATTTAAAATCATTTTGTTTAATTCCTTGAAGTGGTGATGTTAGTCAAAATATACATATTTATTTGTAGAAAGATGTGTCCTCTGAATATTGAAACCATTAAAACAGAATACGTAGCTTAATTATTTACATAATCTGGAACATGGGGGAGTTCTACTGACAGATTAGCAGCTGTAGCACCTCCTTTGGAGTACCTTTCCTACGTGCCGGCACTCTGCTGTGCATTTACATAGCGTTTTCTCAGTCTTCTCACAACAGATCAGATACTCCACTCACTCCATTTACTGATGAGCAACTGAAATGGAATAAAAAGTGAATTCAGCTCAACTAAGAGTAGCAGGCCAAATCTAGATCGTTAAGATACTTGGGCCCATCGCAGTTGCAAACTGCCTCTCTCAGTGATTTCCACTAAGCCTTCCAAGTCTATGATTCTATTTCAGTAGCTTAAATCTGACAGAAAATTAGAAACCTGAGGGTTTTATTAAATTATGTCTTTCCTTCTCCTGTGCTTGAGGAGCCAGAAATGTATCTGGATGTGTGAGAAAAGCTCAAGAGACAGTGGTTTTTGAGGGGTTTGTTTTTTTTCATGTTTTTTTCTTTTTTTTTTTAAATCATTTTATTGAGGGCTAACACAACTCCTATCACAATCCATGCATGCATCCATTGTGTCAAGCACATTTGTACATTTGTTGCCCTCATCATTCTCAAAACATTTTGTTTCTACTCGAGCCCTTGGTATCAGCTCCTCATTTGGGATAATGTTTTAATTATACCAGAACTTTACTTAATGATCTGTTGCTGCTAACCCTCTTCTTTGGTCTTGAACAAGCTTTTGGTTTTTCTGTTTTTCTTTGTTTAGTTGCCTTTTGGATTTGATAAGCATTAGCTGACACTCTTGGCTCATGCATAAGTTCCATTTAGGTTTTCCTTTTATTGTAGTGAAAATATACATAGCAGAATATTCACTAATTCAACAGTTTCTTCATGGATGATTCAATGCCATCGATTGCATCCCTCATGTTGTATATCTCCTGTCACTGCCTTTTTCCTAATTATTCTACCATAAACTCAATGTTAATACAGTAAAAACCATCCCTGGTAATCACTAATAATCTTCGGTTGCTAATATTATATATATACATATATATAATCCTTTTATTAGTAACTATTACAGATATCATAACATTCCATAGTTCAATCACATCAAGCAGTATTGTTCAATAGCTACCACAATCAGTTTCAAAACATTTACTTTCTTCTTGAACTCCTTGATATCAGGTCCCCTTTATCCCCTTCCTCCCCCACGATGCCCCCCAGGATTATGAAGTGAAATCATACATTTGTCCTTTTGTGACTTGATGTATTTTCCTCAACATGTTTTTAAAGCTTATCTATGTGGGTGATATGTATCAGGACTTCATTTCTCTCTGTGGCTGATTAATATTCCATTTTTTGTCTATACCACATTTTGTCGATCCATTTATCTGTTGATGGACATTTAGATTGTTTCCGTCTTTGAGTTGTGAATAGTGCTGCAGTGAACATTGGTGTCTGCTTTGGGTGATTTTTACACAATCAGAATTTTGCCTTAAAATGCATTAGCAAGAACACTTTGTTCTATTAAATTGGCATTCCACGATGCACACCTTCAGCAACATGATCGCTGAAGACAAAGCGGGTGCATAAGCAAATGTGGTGAAGAAAGCTGATGGTACCTGGCTATCAAAAGTTATAGCCTCTGGGGTCTTAAAGGCTTGAAGGTAAACAAGCAGTTATCTAGCTCAGAAACAACAAAGCCCACATGGAAGAAGCACACCAGCCTGTGTGACCACGAGGTGTTGAAGGGATCAGGTATTAGGCTTCAAAGAACAAAAAAATAATATCATTGTAAATGAGAGTGACTGCAGAGGGAGATCCAAAGCCCATCTGTAGGCAACTGGACAACCCCCTTACCGAAGGGTCGTGGGGAGGAGACAAGCCAGTCAGGGTGCAGTGTAGCAACGATGAAACATACAACTTTCCTCTAGTTCTTAAATGCTTCCGCCCCCGACTATAATGATCCCAATTCTACCTCACAAATCTGGCAAGACTAGAAGATGTACATTGGTACAGATAGGAACTGGAAACACAGGGAATCCAGGACAGATGATCCCTTCAGGACCATTGGTGGGAGTAGCAATACCTGGAGGGTGGAGGGAAGTTGGGGTAGAAAGGGGAAACCGATTACAAGGATCTACATATATAACCTCTTCCCTGGGGGATGTACACAGAAAAGTGGATGAAGGGAGAAGTCAGACAGTGTAAGATATGACAAAATAATAATTATAAATTATCAAGGGTTCATGAGGGAGGGGGGAACAGGGAGGAAGGGGGGGAAATGAACTGATATCAAGGGCACAAGTAGAAAATCTTTTGAGAATGATGATGTCAGCAAATGTACAAATGTGCTTGACACATGGATGTATGTGTGGATTGTGATAAGAATTGTACGAACTCCCAATAAAATGATGTTTTTAAAGTGGAAAATGATATAAATATGAATAAAACAGTAATTTGTTGTTTCAGAAGAAAAAAAATGCATTAGGCCAGATGTTTAGAGACACCTTTTGTACATCACCTTTTCTGAAAATACTGGGTAAACTATATATATTGTTTCTGTCCACTTAAGATTTAAATTGTGGGAAAGTAATGGAATTCCTTTCAGAGAATTAAGTAAGCCCGTTCTTGGGGTTTGTTTGTTTGTTTGTTTGTTTGTTTGTTTTTACTTCTTCAGGATCTGGATTTAATATACCACAAGTAAAAGGTACAAACGACAAATCCTGTGGCCTAAGCATGATTAGAATTCAGATTAGTAGGCCTAGTTAAAAAAATCTATCCCAGAGTAGATGACAGTAAAAATCTATGCTTCATTTGGTCTTGGATCTTAGGGACATGGAAGAAGGGGAGTGGACAAGACAGAACAAAAAAATCTGAGAATTCCTTAGGACAGACTTCGATTTCCTTGAATTTGGATCAATAATCTTTACTTGGATTTACAGAATCTGCCTTCACTGCATGTAGTGGAGGACAAAGCCAAATACTTTAAAATGATCTCAGGTGACTACATCCTCAGCAACCTAGCAGAAGCACAGAGCTTTAAGAACACATCTTAAACTCAAGTCTCATCAATTTCCTATCAATGACATTCCAAAGAGCATAAAATCATATTTTTAAATTATTGAATACATAAGAAAACAAATCATTGTGTGCTTAGAGAGTACAAACTACATAACTTCACCTGAAAAGACCACACATCTTGAGTTATCAGATACAGATATATATTGATATATTTAAAGAAATTGGACACACTGTAATTATGATGAAGGAAAGGAATCAAACTGAATGGCCAATAGACTTGAGAGCCAAGAATTTTTCCAGGACTAAAAAGAAATATATATGGATCTGGTCACCAAAAAACAAAAATCATAAATGTATGTGCTCCTTATATTTGAGCCTCACCTGACACAAAAACTGATAGACCTGAAAGGAGAAATTGACAAATACATCACTGTAGTCTCGTTCTTTTAACACTCCCCATCTGTAATAATTGGAAATTAGCAAGGGTCTAAAAGCACCAAACAACTCAATATAACCATGTAGTTTTCATTGGTATTTAAAGAATATTTCCCTTGTAATTCATATCTATAGAATTTTTCCATTTGAAAATATTTTTAGCTGAGTGAAAATGAAAGAACATCTAAAACTTTGTGGAATGCATATAAAGTAGTTGTTTAAAGGGATAAGTATTTAGTATTAAGTGCTTATTGTTTTTAAAAATAAGAGCTTCAAGTTAAGCATCAACCTGAACAATTTGGGAAAAAATCGTATGAAAAAATAAACACAAAACAAGCAGAAGGAAGAAAGTTAGAAAGAGCAAAAATCCTTTTAAATCATAAACAGTAGAAAAATAAATGAAACCAAAAGTCAGTTCTTTAAATGTATCAAAAAAATTGATGAATCTTTAGGTTGTTCTGGGGGGGGTGGGCAAGAAGCAGAAATGACCAATGTCAGTAAATAAAAAGGGATTGTCAACAACCCCACAGATTTTTTGAGGATTTTATGTTTGTGACATTTAGGACCAGACAAGACTATAGAAGCAGGAGAACAAAGCAGAAGTTGTAAGCAGTTGGGGATGGTGGCTCATGTTTGACTTTAAAAGGGCAGTTTGGACATTTCATGAGGCTCACCTTCCCAACACAGTCGCTGAAGATGAAATGGTGCATAAGCAAATGTGAAGAAAGCTGATGGTGCCCGACTGTCAAAAGATACAGCATCTGGGGTCTTAAAGGCTTGAGGTTAAACAAGCCGCCATCTAGTTCAGAAGCGAAGAAGCACACCAGCCTGTGTGATCACGAGGTGTTGATGGGATCAGGCATCAAAGAACAAAAAATCATATCATGGTGAATGAGGGTGAGTGCAGAGTGGAGCCCCAAAGCCCATCTGTAGGCAACTGGACAACCCCTGACAGAAGGGTCGCAGGGAGGAGATGAGCCAGTCAAGGGTGTAGTATAGCAGCGATGAAACATACAACTTTCCTCTAGTTCTCTAATGCTTCTTCCCCCCAACTTATCATGATCCCAATTCTACCTTACAAATCTGGCTAGACCAGAGGATGTACACTAGTAAAGATAAGAACTGGAAACACAGAGAATCCAGGACAGATAAACCCCTCAAGACCAATAAAATGAGAGTAGTGATACCAGGAGGGGAAGGGAAGGGCATGCGGAAAGGGGAAAGTGATCACAAGGATCTACATATAACCCCGTCCTTGGGGGACGGACAACAGAAAAGTGGGTGAAGTGAAACGTCGGACAATGTAAGATATGACAAAATAATAATTTATCAATTATCAAGGGTTTTTGAGGGAGGAGAAAAAATGAGCTTATACCAAGGGCTCAAGTAGAAAGCAAATGTTTTGAGAATGATGATGGCAACAAATGTACAAACGTGCTTGACATAATAGATATATGTATGGATTGTGAGTTGTACGAGCCCCCAATAAAAATGATTTTTAAAAGAAAAGGCAATTTGTGTGTTTTGTAAGATGATAGAATTGTTCTTTATCCTGATTGTGGTAACCATACTTGTACTAAAAAGAAGCAATTTTTAAAATATTATATACACTTTTAAAAAATATATCTACCAAACACAGCAAACATCCTCATGCTCACCAGCAGTGAAAGCATAAAATAGAACAAGTTACTCTTAATCACTTAATGGTAATGCTTGACATCTTGGTCAGTGTCATAAAATAAAAAGAAATTATAAATATTTTTTAAAGATCTGTTTTTATTTGCAAATTGCATGGTTTTCTACATAGACTAGGTTATTTGAGTGCCTAGTTTAGCAAGTTTGTGAAATAGATCTATATGCGAAAGTAATTACACTTCTGTATACCAGCAACAAACAGAAAATACAATTTTAATGAAGAGGTGTCATTTACATTAACCAGGGCTTCAAAACAGTTCATGCCGACTAGAATTTGACTTTCCACCCTGGGTGTACTGAGTAAAAATCTTAACGAGATTCTTACATACACACACGAGTCATCTGTTCATATGTGTGCATAAGAATCACCTGGAAATTCTCCAGTTGGCGGGCAAGTGAGGCTCCTAACTATCCAGCCATTCTTCTGGAAAGGCTGGTCCCAAGCCAGGAGAATTGGGAAAGCACCGGAAAGGGCTTCTTAAGAGTGGTTATTCAGAGAATGTGGTTTTTTTAATAGCTTATTTTCCCTATAAAACATCTTGTGTAAGTTTAAATTTGTATTTTTTATTTGTAGACACTGTTGATTCTATTACTCCTGACAAAGTACGAGGTTTAAGGGATATGTTGAACAGCAGTGCAATGGACATAATGTATTACACTAGCCCACTTTATAGGGATGAAGTAAGTATTATACCTTTATTATTATTTTTAGAGTTTGATAGCATATGTCTCGTGAATGCTGAAAGAAAATGAAATATTACAGGCATCTGCTAATCTGTAAATACATACCCAGAACTTAAGAGTGAATTTGATCTTCAAACTAGCCCTCGGGACCCTTAGTTTAATGGATAATCACCAAGTGGAAGGTGGGTTTGAAAACAGCTATTTGAAGAATATCAGATTTCTTATATTTGATCACTGGTACATATATATATCTTATATTTGATTATTGATTATTGTCCTCACTTAAAATTCCCTTCAAGTTTTTGGGGGGGTTTTGCACATAGTAGACTGATTTTTATTACCTCATTTCTGTAATGAAGTAATAATGAACTTATTTAAGGAAGCTTCAAAAAGCGCCTGGATAAATAGGATTTTTATTTTTCTTTCTTTTTTTAAAAATCATTTTATTAGGGGCTCATACAACTCTTATCACAATCCATACATACATCAATTGTGTAAAGCGCATTTGTACATTCATTGCCCTCATCATTCTCAAGACATTTCCTCTCCACTTAAGCCCCCCGTATTAGGTCCTCATTTTTCCCCTCCCTACCCGCTCCCCTCTCCCTCATGAGCCCTTGATAATTTATAAATTGTTATTTTGTCATATCTTTCCCTGTCCGACGTCCCCCTTCACCCACTTTTCGGTTGTCTGTCCCCCAGGGAGGAGGTCACACACAGTTCCATGTAATCGGTTCCCTCTTTCCTACCCATTCTCCCTCTACCCTCCCTGTTTCACCACTCACACCACTGGTCCTGTAGGGCTCATCCACCCTGGATTCCCTTTGTTTCCAGTTCCTATCTGTACCAGTGTACATCCTCTGGTCTAGCGAGACTTGCAAGGTAGAATTCGTATCATGATAGTGGGAGCGGGGAGGAAACATTTGGGAACTAGAGGAAAGTTGTATTTTTCATCGTTGCTACATCGCACCCTGAGTGGCTCGTCTCCTCCCCGAGACCCCTCTGCAAAGGGATCTCCAGTGGCCTACTAATGGGCTTTGGGTCTCCACTCCACACTCCCCCCATCATTCACTATGGTAGGATTTTTTGTTCTGATGATGCCTTATACCTGATCCCTTCGACACCTCGTGATTACATAGGCTAGTGTGCTTCTTCCATGTGGGCTTTGTTGCTTCTGAGCTTGATGGCTGCTTGATTACCTTTAAAAAGGATTTTTAAATGATGGAATTTTTCCATGAACTTCTTAAAGCCCCCATTAGCATTACTGGTACATCATAAATAGAAACCTAAAGAAGTTAAGGGTGAAGGTTTATTCATTAGGTGAGAGTCTCTCTACCAAATGGATTCTACTACTTTATTGTTAAGTGAAAAAAGAATTCAAGAACTTATATCTGTTAATTGCCTAGTGTAAAAACTGTGATGTGTAGGTATGGTCACTATACTCATTTGAAGGGTGAAGAAACTGGTACAAAGAGAGATCAAGATTCAGCTGCCTACTGGGCATCTGTAGATAGGTGTCCCATAGACATATCAGACCAAGTCACTATCTTTTTCACCCTGCTTAAAAATTATAAACTCACTAGAAGGAAAAGTGAAATGCCATTGGATGTTGAGGAATGGCAAACCTACATGGAATTTTATTAACCTATAAGTAGAGAACAACTTGATATCAGGACTATAAAGTTAAATGTAGAGGCTAACATATGATATTATTGGAAAAGTATAGCGATGCATTTTCCAGCCACATTGAGGGAATAGGTAATACATTATCAACATAGTTCACCAAACTAGTCTGGGTTTGAAATAATGCAGAGATGTCAGCCTCCCAGAATCTGCCAAGCGATATCAGTGACTGGTGAATAAACCTCATTTGGTGTTTATGATAGGCATATAAAATTGGTAGAATTCAATACCAATTAGGTGTGATTGGTGAATGTCGAAGGAGAACTGGGATTGGAAAAATCATTTTATAGTCATCATGGCAAAGAGAGAAATGGGTTTTGCCACAATTATATTTTTAAAATAAATTAAAATTTTTTTAATTACATTTAAAAAAAAAAAAGGTAAGTATCCTCAAAGGATTCTAATTCTAGGGAAAGTTTTTGATGACCAGCTTGTTTATAAGGTCTTAAAGGGTATCCCCGCCTATCCGGTTTTAGTCAAAAGGAGAAAAGACAACTGTTGAGCAGCTAGGTGGTCCTGTGAGAACCGATAGACATTATTATGTGCCTCCACGTGGGATAGCCTCTGAAGGACTGAGCATAACGTAGTCTTCTGGCTTATGGCATATAGCTTCAGCCTGATAGTGAAGAAACAGCACACAGGTAACATTAGAGGATTGTATTCATTTAAAATTTAGCACAAAAGATAAAAATTACTGTAGAAAATGTTCTAGAGTAAAGGAGGTTAAAGAGAAGTGATAGCCAAATATACTATCTGCTGCTTCTAAACCATGTATCGCCTATAGAGGGACAAATGCTTTAAAGGACATTTTTAGTCCAACTGATCAGATTGGAACATGGATGATAGATTATATCCATCAAGGCCATTTCAGCTCATAGCAGCCCTATGTACAACAAAACACTGCCCAGTTCTGTGCCGTTCACACAGTTGTGTTTGAGCTCCTTGTTGCAGTCCCTGAGTCATTCCATCCCTCTCAGGGTCTTCCTCTTCTCTTATCTGCGCTGCTTTACCAAATACGATGTCCTTCCAGCGAACACATCCAAAGTATGAGACAAATTCTTCTAGCATACTTCTTCCAAGACAGAGGTGTTCGTTCTTCTAGAGTCCATGGGATATTCAGGATTCCTTGCCAACATCATAATGCAAATGCCTGAATTCTTATTTGCTCTTCCTTATTCATTGTCCAGCTTTCACATGCATATTGAAGTGATTGGGTCGGGTGCACCTTAGTCCTCAGAGGGACATCTTTAAACTAAAGAGGTCTTTTGCAGCAGATTTGCCCAACACACTACATCATTGGACCTCTTAACTGCTTCCTCCGTGGACATTGGTTGTGGAGCCAAGTAAAGTGATGTCCTTGACAACTGCAGTCTTTTCTTGGTTTATCTTGACGTTGCTTACTGGTATCGTTGTGAATATTCTTTTCTTTATGTTGAGGTACAATCCGTACTGAAGGCTAGAGTTTTTGCTCTTCAACAGTAAGTGCTTTATGTCCTCTTCACTTTCAGCAAGCAAGGTCATGCTATCACAAATCACAGTAGTCTAGCTTCTCAGATTATTTGCTGGTCATACAATTGGAATAAATGTGATGACTACATTTCCTGATTTTAAACAATGTACTATCCCTTTATTTTGTTCAACCTACTGCCTCGTGAGCACAAGAAATGTTCTGGAATTTCCATTCTTTTCAACAGTATCCGTAGTTTGTTACAATCCACACAGTTGAGTAATACCTTTGTATAGTCAGTGAAACGTAGTAAATATCTTACTGCTATTCTCTACTTTCCACTAACATCCATCTGATTTAGGCAATGATATCTTTCATTCCTCATATGTTTCTGAATCGGCTTGGATTTTTGGCAGTTTACTGTTGATGTACTATTGCAAGTTTTTATATTGTCTTTAGCAAAAGTTTATTTTGGGGTAATATTATTGATACTGTTCAATAATCTCTGCATTCCCTTGGGCCATTTTTCTTTGGATTGCTACCACTGTAGATCTCTTCCAGTTATTGCTACATAGCTATCTTCAAATGTCTTGGCATACATGAGTGCACACCTCCAGCATTATATCCATTTGTTGGATGTAATATCAGTTGATATTTTGTCAATTTCTGAAGCTTTGATTTCACAAATGCATGCATATCAATACATAAGCCTACAGATAAACCTTTACGTGCATGTTCACTTACTCCCATATGCCTTAATGTACACATAGATGCATCGATATCTACCTGTGTAACCATACACTTATTTTTTGGTCATTTTTACTGTTGTAAAATTGATGATTGGTAAAATGCCATTTTTCTCTTTAATTTATCATTCCCAGAAGAGAAAGGCATATGAGTGTATGATTCAAAAAAGTCAATCTGTCTTAGAATTTTCCAATTCATTTTTGACAGCTTCTAGTTTTCCTTTTTTCATACTTCATATTTCACGTTGGTATTATTAATGAATGTTTGCAAACATGTCTTCTCATTTTCAGTTATGCCACATCAGAAAATGAAGGTCCTGAAAGCTGTGCCCCATCTATGTAATTAAGGTCACTTCTGTTTTGAGGAGGCAGCTCTTCCCTAGCTGTATTTTGAGTGTCCACAGCCTGAAGAGCTCATCTTCAAACATAATATTCGACAGAGTTCCTCTGCTATTGAGAAAGTTTTCTCTGCCGGTTATTTTCAGAAGTAGATCACTGGGTCCTTTTTGCCAGTCTGTCTTTTCTTAGTCTGGAAACTCCTTTAATATTCATCCATCTTGGGTGAGGTGACCCTGCTGGTATTTGAAATACCACTGATATACATAGATAGCTTCCAGCATCACAGCAACACACAAGTCACAAAAATAGGACAGACTGACAGATGTATGGTGGCTTGGCTCTTACAGCACTCTTGATCAAGTAACATGAGAAATTCAGAAAGAACGAGGCATATATGTCTGAACTTTATTTTCAATGACTTTTTAAATGAAAGATTATAAAGACAACTGCCATAGTCTCATCTTGTTATTGTTATTGGAAATTACTTAGTTGGTGTATATGACAGTTTCTCTAATTCCTTTATGTCATTAAAATTTCTAAAAGCAGAGAGAAAGACAAAGGGCTAATTGTATTTCTCAACTTCATTTTATGTGTTTGGATTCACTCTTGAAAATGCTTTTGTTCCCCTTGAGTTGAGTTTCTTCAAAAATTTAAACTTTGGGGCAGAGGTAATGAAAATTGAAACTTTTTCGTAGAAAATCTTGAGGTGCTATAATGAAAAAGGCTTAGCTGACTTGGTAAGATTATAAAGGTAATAAAACTAAGATCACAGAAAAGAAAAGGAAAAGGGAAAAAAGAAAAATCCTTGATTAGCGTAGTCATTTTAGTTATAGAGTTGAAATTCATCTTTCGCTATTGAGTAGGTGATTTGTTGTAGCGTTGTGAGATCGTAGTAAGCTATTTAAAATTCTTTCAGGTTCTTAATATCTTAATCATAAATGTTCCATATGCATAAGCTATCAACAATAAAAGAAAATGTCATTATATTTATATCTAATATGGTAATAAATAGGCCAGTTCTATAGACATATATAATTATCAAAACACCTGAAATCATCAACCCTTCAGAAATTGTCCACAGAATATTCCATTTTATATTAGAATGAAATATTTTGACATCAGATAGGCTTTATATGTCTTAGGGATTTATCCTTTTGTTGGTTTCCATTGTGCTTACTATACTAATGAAATTTTCAATATATTGGGAGACCTGTTAGAATATTTTAATGTAAAGTAGATTAAGCTAAAAAAAAACCCCTCACTGACATTGACTTGATGCCAACTCAATAGGACAGGGTAAAACTGTCTCTATGAGTGTCCAAACCTGTAACTGATTATGGGAGTAGAAAAGCCCCATCTTTCTCCCACAGAGTGGCTGCTGGTTTCAAACTGCTGACCTTATAGTTAGCAGCCCAATGTGTAACCAGTATGCCACCAGAAGGATGTACTGTCTTTTTTTTTTTTTTTTTCAATTTTGAGAGTTTGTTTTAAAAAAGTATATTGAGTATCTTTTGTCAGAGTACTTAAATATACATTATTAAAATTAAAAGATAATAGAATTTCCCACCAACTCTTTGAAACCATCTCATTTACCTTTTTGTAGTTCTACGTTTAAATGGTATATATCTTAAAATCAAAGTCTTTGAAAAGCAAAACTGCTAAAAAGTGCACTTTTTAAAAGTTTACTTTAAGCATTAGCTTTGTTTCTACTTCCCCTAATGTAGATTGCATATCAGGAAAGTTGCAAAATGTTAAGGCTAATTTATAGTCTTATAACCAAATGCAAAGCATTATCTTACATTTCCTCATGTGGTTTCACACCATACTGCATACTCCTTAAACTATATTGACTAGAATTTTACCTTCAAACCAACATATTTGCCACTATACAGTTGCTAAAATGTGTTTCCTGACCAGCAGCATCAACTTCTTCTGGGAACCTAATAGAAATTCTCAGACCCCACCCCAGACCAGACTTACTAAAGCAAAAACTCCAAGAGGCCTTTTTACCAATTGCCATCAAATCCATTCCACCTAATGGGAACCCATGTGTATTAGAGTGAATTTTCAGTGGCTGGTTTTTCAGAAGTAGACCACCAGGCCTTTTTCCCAAGATGCCTCCAGGTGAACTGGAACCTGAGTACATTGTCCAATTGCGCCACCTAGGGATGCAATGGGGCCTAGCAATGTGTATTTAACAAGTCCTCCAAGCGATTCTCACGCACACAAATGTGGATGAATTAGTGCACTTAAGGCATGGAATTCTTTTGCTTTTCCTGGGAATAAAAAAAAATTTTTTAAATGTTCATCAAACAAATCGTCTGAAGTTATGCCTAGAGGAAAATCAGTGTTTCATCTTCCCATGTACTAACAGTTTGTCTTGTTCTTCTCTTCCTTCATTGTCTGAATACATTTCACCAGACACGATTCATGGTTGCAGTAGCTTTAGACCTCAGTATTGCATTGTAGAGCTCTGAGATACCAATGTAGGGGGCACTATGCCTTTTTTCATGTCACTCTAACCCTGTCCACCATGAGGGGCTAAAATGATTGTCCTTTATTATCAGCAGGTAATAGCAGGAATCTAGTCTCTTTCGAAATAATAATATTAAAAATTGAAGCAACATTTAACTGGTAATTTGTATATCAAACTAGGAACTGGCACATTAAATACCAAAATGAGAAATTGGATATCAAACTGGAAATGTATGACTAAAAAGTAATGGGAAATGTTAAAGCTGTCCTAACTCTCGAAATAGGCCTCCATATGGATTTAAGTAACAAGCCATATTCTTCTGCCACTAATGGAATATTTCAGTAAAATTTGTTAAATCAAAATTTAAAAAAAAAACCCACGCAGTTTGTATAGAAAAATGACTAAGAAACTTCCTATATTGTTAGAACCTCTAATCTTTTAAACACACATACAACACACACCTGCTTGTCAGATGTAAGAAACAGCTTTTTCTTCATACCCTTATTACCCATATAAGATTTTGGAATATCAAGTGGGTCAACATTAAGTTTTTCTTCAGTCATGCAATGGCTTTTAATTACAGTACTCTATCTTAATGTATTACGTAGATTCACTGATGTGGTAGTGTGTATATACAAGTATTAACATTAAACTCATTCTTTTTCTGAAATTTACTATGGTTTAAAGACCAAAAGATAAGAGAAAAATTAGAATTACATATGGTAAGGTACACTAAGAAGAAATTTATAAGTGTACTTTAGAAAACTTACTGGAATTTTCAGTATTAATCTATGGAATTATATATACCCATTTCTCTCTTAGGAAGTCCTGGTGGCATAGTGGTTACAGGTTGGGCTGCTAACCTCAAAGTTAGCAGTTTGAAACTACCAGTATCTCTGAGGGGGGGAAATGAGTCTTTCTACTCCTGTAAAGAGTTTCAATCCTGGAAACCCACAGGGGAAGATCTACACTGTCCTATAGGGTCATGATGAATCAGAATTGATCTGATGGCAGTGAGTTTGGTTGGTTTGTTTTTTACTCCTCTCTTATAGATATGGTTTGATTCCAAAGACCAAGTTGTTATGCAAAAATTGGCATTATGTGAAAATGGAAGATAACCACATAACTTCCAAATGACAACATCGTGTAACTGCCAAACCACTGAAAACTACAGCTCAGCCAAGTTGACACACAACCATAACCATCACAGACTAACTCTGGCATTGCACCTCAGCACTCACTACTTCTAGACGTACTTCATTCATGTGTGAAATAGTTTGGGTTTTTTTTTACTATTGTAAATGAAAAATGTCAAGTAATGAGATTCTAGATAAATGAGGGTGGATGTACTTGGTTTAAGGGCTATGCAAGGATTTATATGGGAAATGTCTGCCTATATTTTAGCAATGATTTGGATTACAATGATAAGTATAAGCCCACTACTGGACAAGCCAATTCTCATTCAAAGCCACCCTATGAATTGCTCCCCCAGGGCTTCTAAGGCTGTTACTGGAAGCAGACTATAACATCTCTCTGCTCGAGGGGCTAGGGGTTCCAACCATTTAGGTAGCATCCTCACTGTTAACCAGTGTGCCATGAAGGCTCCTTAATATTATGTGTACCTGACTTCATTCTTGTAAGGTATTGAGGCATATATTTTTCCAGGAATGTCTGGGTTTGCAGTAGTCAATGATAAATCTAATATAGTAAAAATGTTGTTTTATTCCAAACAGCTAGTTAAAGGCCTCCAGCAAGAGCTGAATCGATTATATTCCCTTTTCTGTTCTCGGAATCCAGACTTTGAAGAAAAAGGGGGTAAAGTCTCAATAGTGTCACATTCTTTGGGTTGTGTAATCACTTATGACATAATGACTGGCTGGAATCCAGTTAGACTCTATGAGCAGTTGCTGCAGAAGGAGGAAGAGTTGCCTGATGAGCAATGGATGAGCTATGAAAAGCGACATCTGCTTGATGAGCTCTACATAACAAAACGACGGTAAGAGAGCCTGATCTTTAAAAAAATGTTCTCGAGGACCTAATGTCGGGGGTTTAAATGGAGAGAAAATGTTTTGAGAAATGATGTACAAATACGCTTTACACAATTGATGTGTGTATGGATTGGGATAACAGTTGTATGAGCCCCTAATAAAATGTTTAAAAAAATTAAATAAAATAAAATAAAAGATATGTTACATTAAAAAAAAAAAATGTTCTCATGAACTTCAAAGGGGAAAACGTAAGGGTTTCATGTTTAAAAAAATATTGTTCAGAATACAATTCATAACATCTAATTAATCCATAAAAGTATTCTTTCATTTTCATGTTAATTGCATGTGATTTTCTTATAACATAAAATAAATTGGGTTTTTTTGTAATTTTACTAATTCTTAGAGGTAGATTCTAGCTGTTTTTACTCTGGGGATTATTTTTAAACCCTTTTCATTATTCTTGGCAAATATATTTGATAGATTTTATCATTATTGGATCTTAGAGGACTTGCTGGTACTCTTTTCAGTCTTTGCTGTATTCTTATACCCATCTATAATTATATACTCTTTGTTGTCCTCTCGATGACAGAAATTCTCCTCAATCTAATAAAACCATAAAAATCATATAGTTTTATATATTTGGCATTACATAAAAGCAGCCAGTTAAACTTATTTTAAAATGTTATTCTCAAATAGCCTTGGTTTTATTTAAGTTCAATAGGATAAATAGATAAATTTTATAGTGTTAACGTAGTGGATAGTTTTTAAGGAACCTTGCATGTTTGGCAAGCGTTAGGAGCATTTTAGATGTATAAAATTCACTAAAAATTTTTTTTAATAGGCTTAGGAAATGAACTGTTCTTTTTTTTTTTAACTTAGGTCCAGTTATTTAATGTAAATAGATTTTAAAAATTATAATGGGAAAAAATACCAGAATAGTTGCAAGTTCATCAGGGAGGGTTAATAAATTATGGTTCATCCATATGCTGGACAGTGGTAGTAATGATTGAAATAAGTCAAAAAAAAAGAATGTGTTTGGTATTAACCACTTGGTGTCATTTTTAAAACGATATGTATACATTTTGTTTGTGCCTTACATTTTACTGACGGGTCCCTCCACAAAGCAGGTAGGTATTTCTGATGAGCCCTGGTGGTGCTGTCAGGTGACTGTGGCACTGCTAACACTGCAAGGTTCCATGTCCTGGGGGAGAAAGATGAGACTGTCTATGCTCATAAAGGTTTACAGCCTCAGAAACCCTGTTTAGGGTTTTCAGTCAAAGACTCAGTGGCCATGAGCTGTGGGTAGTGATACTCTTAACAATAATTTTGTAAACTTCAGTAGACTTTATATGTTATAGCAGGTACGCTTGTTAAATACTGTCAATGGGCATTATTAATGTGAGAGAGGGAATAATGAGTCAAATTTTTAACAGTGAACAAAATAATAAAATTACAAGTGTGTGTGTGTGTGTGTATAAAATTTTGTATTGTGTCCTAGGCTGCAGGAAATTGAAGAACGACTGCATGGATTGAAGGCATCATCTGTGTCACAAACACCTGCCTTAAAATTTAAAGTAAGAAAAAATATATAAGGAGAGAGTGATGAAATGTTTGTCATTGAGCTCATCGACTCTTTTTACCAGACTTAATTTTGCAGCCATATACAACTATTTATTTTCTCTAAACTAAGCTAGCTACCTTCTTTGCTGACTCTTCTTTAGTTTTAGTTTGTGTGTTTGAGTCTGAAAAATTCCAACCCCAACTGTGAGATTTCTTTTCTTCTTTTGTCAGTGCAAATGCCACTGCCTCTCTAAAGAACTCAGTTGGAATTAACATTCCTTTCTCTGCTATCTTATAACACTTTTTTTCCTATCGTATGTACTTATTCTTCTGTCCCCACTAGAAAGGACTGTGCCTTATTGGCCTATATGTTTCACAGCACCCAGCATATTAACCCAAAATGATACTGTAATAAACTTTTGATTAGTATATAGAAACATGCACACCGATTGACCTGGTCTTTTTTCTCATTGTCTTCCTTTTCTTCTTCTCATTCTTCATAGTGTTATTAGATTTAAAGATACAGAAGTTGCTCCTGGAAATAGTTCCATACAATAATTTAGATATACCTTCTGAACACAGTTATTATTTGCAAATAATTTTATTTTACCATATATAAAGGTGCTTCAAAAGTTCATAGAAAATTTTAAAAGATGATGGAATTTTTCCACAGATTTGTTGATGCATTCTCATTATGTTTCCAAATTCTTTGAGAAATGAGACTTAACAATATTGATAATTGAGGATTTTTATCATTTTAGGTTGAGAATTTCTTCTGTATGGGATCTCCACTAGCAGTTTTTTTGGCCTTGCGTGGCATCCGCCCAGGAAGCAGTGGAAGTCAAGACCATATTTTGCCCAGAGAGATTTGTAACCGGTTGCTAAATATTTTTCATCCAACAGATCCAGTGGTGAGTTGAGCTTAGGAAAGTCTTTCCAAAAGTTTGTGGGGAAAATCCATTACCTTAAATTTTATTTTTCCACAAGCTTTTTGAAGCCCTTTCATAAAGACATTTTTCTCTCAATATGAAATTGTTCTTAGAAGATTCTAGGAATAAAAAATACCTTGAAAGGTATCACTGAGTTGAATTAGAAAGATATTTAATTATCTGATTTTATTTACATTTATAGTCTTGAAACATTTTGATTAATTTAAGGCTCATGAAGTAATATTCATATTTACGTTGTACAGACTCATTTAAGAGCATGCCAAAATTTAAACCCACTGCCGTCGAGTTGAGTACAACTCATAGTAAATCCTATAGGACAGAGTAATCTGTATTTTAATTTAATATAAGTCCCTCGTCCTTAGGGTTTGTGAAACTAGATCATTACAGGAGCTGACAGTTCATTTTTCTCCCATCGAGCAGCTAGTAGGCTTGAGCTTCCAACCTTGCAGTTAACAATCCAGTGCTTAACCCACCACACCTTCAGGAACCTTTGTAAGGCCATAGTGTAAAGATTTTAACGTTGTAGACTGCTTTATAGAAAAGTATTTTATGGCCCTGCCCGGCGCCGCCTGCCCAGTGCTCCTCCCAGCTTGAGTCCGGCCCCCTCTGCCCTTGCCCTTCCGTGCCGAAACGCCGCCAACATGACGGAGAAACTGCCCTACAAAGTCGCTGACATCAGCCTGGCCGCCTGGGGACGTAAGGCTCTGGACATTGCAGAGAACGAGATGCCTGGACTGATGCGCATGCGTGAGATGTACTCCACCTCCAAGCCGCTGAAGGGTGCCCGCATTGCCGGGTGCCTGCACATGACCGTGGAGACAGCTGTCCTTATTGAGACCCTTGTCGCCCTGGGAGCTGAGGTGCAGTGGTCCAGCTGCAACATCTTTTCCACCCAGGACCATGCAGCAGTGTATGCCTGGAAGGGCGAAACAGACGAGGAGTACCTATGGTGCATCGAGCAAACGCTGTACTTCAAGGATGGGCCCCTCAACATGATCCTGGATGACGGCGGCGACCTCACCAACCTGATTCACACCAAGTACCCACAGCTCTTGTCGGGCATTCGGGGGATCTCTGAGGAGACCACGACCGGAGTCCACAACCTGTACAAGATGAAGGCCAATGGGATCCTGAAGGTGCCTGCCATCAACGTCAACGACTCTGTCACCAAGAGCAAGTTTGACAACCTCTACGGCTGCCGGGAGTCCCTCATCGATGGCATCAAGCGGGCCACAGACGTGATGATTGTGGGCAAGGGCTGTGCCCAGGCCCTCAGGGGTTTCGGGGCGCGTGTCATCATCACTGAGATCGACCCCATCAACGCGCTGCAGGCCGCCATGGAGGGCTACGAGGTCACCACCATGGACGAGGCCTGTCAGGAGGGCAACATCTTTGTCACCACCACGGGCTGTGTCGACATCATCCTTGGCCGGCATTTTGAGCAGATGAAGGACGATGCCGTTGTGTGTAACATCGGACACTTTGACGTGGAGATTGATGTCAAGTGGCTGAACGAGAACTCGGTGGAGAAGGTGAACGTAATACCTCAGGTGGACCGCTACCGGCTGAAGAACGGGCGCCGCATCATCCTCCTGGCTGAGGGCCGGCTGGTCAACTTGGGCTGCGCCGTGGGCCACCCCAGCTTCGTGATGAGCAACTCCTTCACCAACCAGGTGCTGGCGCAGATAGAACTGTGGACCCACCCGGACAAGTACCCCGTTGGAGTCCACTTCCTGCCCAAGAAGCTGGATGAGGCAGTGGCTGAAGCCCACCTCGGGAAGCTGAACGTGAAGCTGACCAAGCTGACGGGGAAGCAGGCCCAGTACCTGGGCATGCCGGTGGACGGCCCCTTCAAACCCGCTCACTACCGTTACTGACAGCCCCGCCTGCCCCTCACCTGCCAGCTGGTGTCCCTGCCCAGGCCCCCATTCTCCCCAAGAACACACGGCACTAATTTGACTGGCTTGACATTGGCTCCCGCTTTGTCCCCTCAGACGGTCCCGGTGTGGCAAGGGGTATTGAGAAACCCCTCTGAAGATTCTGGTCCTGATGGAGGGAGGTGTGTGGGAGACCCCCCAGGGAGCCATGACCTGCTCGCTTAGTCTTTAGGCTGGAGTTGGCAACAGTGGTCAAGCCCAGGCACGTTAACATCTAGTCCTCACCTGGTCTTAGGGACCCAGGTCACGTGCTTGGTGTACAGCTAACTGGTTCCTGGGCCCGTGACGGATGACGGGAAAGCTCAAAAGGGCAGCAGGGCGCTGTGCAAGTGTGAATGCTCCTAGGCCCCTAGCTGAGTGATGGACGCTCGTCAGCTTCAGAACAGTGAGGTCGGTACTACCTGTCCCTATTTTACAGGAGTTAATAGAATTGTCAGGGACAGCCAAGAGAAGTGACATCGATAGTTTGGGAGGGACCAGAAAAAAAACATGAGAAGAGGTGTCAGTCTGCCCCTACATTGGTAATATGCTGGCTCCTGTCACAACTCTGGGTCAAAAAAGGTTAATTTTGTTTACAATGTGTTAAAAGAGGGCAGGAAGGTGGGCTAATAATAAAAAATTTGGTGCCTAAAAAAAAAAAAAAAAGAAAAGTATTTTATGTGGGATTTTGAACATATTGGTTGCTAGGTTACTGGTTTTACAACCAGTTAAAGCTTGAAAGTCCAGTAGATTCCAGTCCTTTGTATTGTAAAAATATTATCTTTAAGTATATGTATTTATAATATATTATATTTAAATTTTTAAGTATATTATAATATATAAATGTAAATGATATGTTTCTTTAATCCCTTCAGAACAATAAAATTGGATATAACTAAATTCTAAAACTAATTTTCTATAATCATGTAGTGTTTATGGCTCTTTAGCTAGTACCAAGTAAATATAACATTGACCAAACACTGGAATTTTAGAAAATGTCCCATTTATTGTAGAACAGAACTCAAAATCATAAAAGAGACTAGGCTTAACTGGTTGGATACAGTGGTAGAACCCCCAAGACAAAGACCGTACAGGTCTGGAACTGAGTAGCTAACCATTTAAGTTCAAAAGAACAGCATTTACCCAATGACAAAATTTAAGAGGATTGGGAAAGAAAGAGGAATGGAAATAGGAAAACACAGGCAGGAAGTGGAATAAGTGATGGTACATTGAAGGAATTGAAAGGGATGAGTTGAAGAAAGTGTGTGTGAGTTGTTTAATGTAAAATTGATGAACTGTTCTTTAAATCTTCATTCAATTTACAATAAATAGGTTTAGCTTAATTTGCACTTGTTAAAGAATAAAAACTGCTATATTTAACACATAGCCTCACCTAAACTAGGTGTCTAATATTAGATTCAAATACACCCTGCATGATCTTAGTCAAATAATTTCAGAGACTGTTTCCTGTCTACATGGTGCAGATATGCCAGTATTTTACCTCATAGAGTTGTTAAGATTAAGCAGAATGTACATGAAATCACCCCAGCTGTAGTATAAACATTTCATTTGTATACATTCATTTTACGCACCCTTAAGGTGAACATAATAGGTGAACTCTGAGCTTTCAGTGGATTGTCTGTTTTTTTTCTATCTTAAACTTTGCTCTATTACATAACAGTTCCAAAATCACTTTTTTCATATAAGTTGTTTCATTATCCATTTTATAGTAAATGTTTTATAGAAATTATCTGTTCTTAACATTCCTATGAGGTCTTATCTCCTTTCTACAGATCACAAAAATGAGATGTTGTACCTTGACAAGCATCATACAGTTAATAATTAATATAACTAAAGGATTCTGAGACCAACCAAGTTGATTATCTTTTCTTCTACATCATCCCTACTTCAGAGTAGATAATCATTTATATCAGACTAATTTGTGCCATTTGGAAATTCTTCCTGGAGTTGGATAGAGTTTAATAAGAGCTCCTAAGGTCCCTGCGTGGCATAGGCAGTTTGTGGTTGGCTGCTAATTGAAAGGTTGGTGTTCAAACCTGCCAGCTGCTCCATGGGAGAAATACGCGCAGAAATACCTTTCATAAAGATTCCAGCATTGGACAGCGTCTAGTGGTTTCTCGTTGGGCTGCTAACTGCAAGGTCAGCAGTATCAAACCACCAGCAGGGGAAGGATGAGGCTTTCTAACCCTATGAAGAGGTTCAGGCTCAGAGACTCACTAGGGCAGTTCTACCCTGTCCTGTAGGGTCACTAAAGTCAACGTTGACTTGATGGCAGTGGAAGTGGTGCCCCAGGGGATTGATTGATAATGTTCTATAACATAAAATGACAGTGATTTCTCTAAGGTGAACCAGAAACATATATATAAACCATATATTCATGAATGGATTTGGAGCTTGCACTTAATTCTACCCCCAATCTGAGAACAATTAGTTCTTATGACAGGGCCCTGCTTGATGCTCGACCTCAGGAAAGATCACTGAAGATGATATGGGTGCTGTATCAAAGTGTGGTGAAGAAACTAGATGGTGCCTCGCTATCAGAAAGAATAGTGTCTGTGGTCTTAAAGGTTTGTCTTCAAACAAGCAGCCATCTAAGTCACTTGGAAGAAGCACGTCAGCCTGTGTGATCCAAGGATTATAAATAATTTAAAACACCTGGTTTTCAGAAGGTTGTGGATGACAGTGGAAGCCTAGAAGCCATTTGCAGAGTCCACACATGAATTTAGTCTATGGCGAATCCCCTCCAATCATAGTTGAGGGGTGTGAATAACCTTGTTATCAGAAAGAGAGCACTGTAAAGTTGATTCTGGGAGGCATAGTTAGCTCAAAATGTAATATCATTTTATGTCCCTTTAGACACATTTTAAACCTTTTTCAATTAAAATTTAAAAGGTGAAGGGGAAATAACATGTAGATTATGGTGAGTCCCTTCTAGCCATGGACCAGGAATGTAAATTGTCTTGCTAACATGCAGAAGGCATTTGAAAATGGATTGTGGGAAATGCAGTCAGGTTAAAATTTAGCACTTTATCATTTGATATTCCTTATGACTCGTTTAATTTGTTCTAGTTTTTAATAGTTTCTGCTTTATTTTTGATTGAGGATTTTATGTTTTACTTTATTATTCTTGTTGGGTTTGGGTTGGTGTTTGTTTTGAATGTTTTTCTGTATAGGAAATCTGGGATAGGTAAATCTGTAGAGACAGTAACTGGATTAATGGTCCCTTGCAAGTATGGTAGAGGAGGTTGGGGCGATATGGGTACAATGAATATAAGAAGAAAATGTTCTTAAAACTGATAGGTGAATTAATTATATGCCAATAAAACTGTTAGGAAAATAAATAAAACTGTTAGGAAAAAAAAAAACTCCCAGGCTGGTTGGGAGAAGATTACAGCATTAGAAACCCTATTAGTAATTCAGAATTGCTAGTACACAACAGCAGCATTATCTTAGACTACATTATTTATATCATCATTAGAAATATATATGCAGGCATACTACATATTGCTAATCGTAAACAAATAAAAATATGTTTGAAATATCCTTTTAAATCTAAAGTCTATTTAATATGCAATACAACAAGAATAATATACTAAAATCTAAGTATTGTGCCTTAATGTGTTTCTCTGAACTTTTTTTTTATAAACCAAGGCTTATCGATTAGAACCATTAATACTGAAACACTACAGCAACATCTCACCTGTCCAGATTCACTGGTACAATACTTCAAATCCTCTACCTTATGAGCATATGAAGCCTAGCTTTCTCAACCCAGCAAAAGAACCTACCTCAGTTTCAGAGAATGAAAGCATCTCAACTATACCAAGCCCAGTGACCTCACCAGTCCTCTCCCGCCGACACTATGGGGAATCCATAACGAATATCGGCAAAGCAAGCATATTAGGTAATTTCTCTTAATTTATCTGTGAATACAGGCACTTTTATATAGGCATTAAATTTGGAGGACTTTGTAGTTCTCTGACTTGTAATGGTTTACTCCTGTTTCTAGAATTAACTACTCACTTAATATTTATATTTGAGGACTGAAAACTTGAATGTTCTCTTACTAGATCATATCCTATCATTTAAGGATATGAGACCGCAGGATGGACAAGAAAAAACACTGGTATTAAAGTTAGGTCCCCCATTTTAATCCCGGTTCTCATAGGGCTTTTAATGTTCCACTTTTTCTCATCTGTAAAATAAGGGAGTACTTGAGTTCTAAGGGTGTCCTTCCAAATGAATTCTGAGCCGTTCTGAAAATCTCTACAACTGTGTGCTGCTTGAGTGTACCAAGGCTATTTCATGTCTCTTGGGATGAACTTCAGTTCCAGCACAGAGTTTGGGATGTCCTTGGAGCTCAACTATGTGCCACAGTACTTTGGGTTACCACTTGCTTTAATATAAAATGCCACAAGATGGCACTATAAATGGGCTTTGTCTGTTGGATCAGTTTGATATTTCGTTTTGTCATACGTTATTTATTGATTACTTTTAAAATAATATATCCATTTCAGTAATAAACCTATCAATAGTAAACATATACTCATGTCAGTGGCATGGTTCCTTTATTAAACGCTTGGATCTTGCCAAATGTTTTCATAAACAATGATCACTCATTCGAATCTTTATTCCTTTCTTTATAACATTTATTCCTAGAGTCTGCCCAACTTTCCTTCTATTTGACACCATTTTAAAAGTTTCTTAAGACCTATGTTCCTGTCCTGGAAAAGCATGGCTATAACTTAGTTCTTCTGAAAATTGGCTAAAATTATGGGTGGTGTTTTTCAATCTTGGCATGTGGTGTTAAAATTCCAACAGAATGATGTTCCTGTTTTGTTAAACACAGGGGCTGCTAGCATTGGAAAGGGACTGGGAGGTATGTTATTCTCAAGATTTGGACGTTCATCTACACAATCACCTGAGACATCCAAAGACTTAATAGAAGAAGAGAAGAAGCCAGCTACCTCCCCTCCGACTACAACTGTGGCAACACAGACCCTTCCGCACAGCAGCTCTGGCTTCCTTGATTCTGCATGTTAGTCCATTCTGTTCCTTCCTTAAGCTGATACCATGTCTGTCTAAAACTTGAGGACAGGGAGGGCTAAAGTCTTCATTTGAATTTAAAGTATACATTAAGCTCTCTAAAAATTTCTGCTTATATTTTTAATAAAAAATCCCAGGTAGATTCAGTTTCAAGTTTTGTATGGGTGACTTTAATAGTTAAGAACATCAATAATCAGGACCTTGTGGCAGGGGTCTTAAACATCAACCATGAACTAAATTTCTTAGGATGCACTCATCTGATTATGTAAAGTTTTTTTGTATTTTTATGTTTTTGATAAGATCTTCTCCATCTTAACATTTTTGAAGCTACAATTGCTTAAAATTTATGCTGTGTAGACGTAGACTTGAAGCGAAGGGGGACCTGCTGGGCTTTGCCAAAGCTATCGTACTCCTAATCCCACAGTTCCCTTTACTCATCTTAACTAGAAGACCTTTAAAGCTTAAGTTGAATTCATTGTATGGCTTTCGATCCTATTTCATCTACCTAAGAGAAAGTCATTTTTCAAGAAATGTATAGTCAGTTAATAGAGAGGAGTTGAGGTCTTCATAGTTATGTTGAATTTAAGCATGTGAATGGACCTTTTTCAGTAGACTTTCAAAGTTTAAAATTTTGTATAGTTGTGAAACACTAATACTCAGTGTATGTCCGTGTATGTATGTGTGTGTATATTTATGTATGTGTTTGTGTGTGTGTATCTCCAAGGATCTAAACATAAACATTATCATCAAGTTCCCAGTAAAATAAAATTAATAAATCAAGTCCTGCTTTTCCATTGACCTATATAAGGAAATGTAGATTCTGTGACAACAGCGAGGGAAACTTTGCTTTCTTCATAAATTTTTGAGAAAATTTCATAAACTTGTGCCCTTATTTTCTTACTGTGTCTGCTACTTTAAATTTTAAAATGACTGTTATCCATTGCCATCCATAAAACTTGCTTTAAAAAGGAAGTAAGCTTAGATGTGATGATCCGAGAGGCTGAATTATGGCTCTACAGTCAACCTCACTCTAGTATTAATTATTAAGAGTTGGCTGTTCCTATTTAGGCCAACAGCATTTTCAACTTAATCCTTTCTATGTTGTATTCTGAGAATTGAAAATTTTATTGCTGCAAGTCTTTTGAACACTGAAAAAATTCTCTAAAAGGCTCTTGTGTTAAAAAAAAAAAGTTTTTCACATTTTGTTTTCTTCAGTCCCTATTCTATTGCTCACTTAAATTCTCATGTTTACTTAACATTAGAAATATGATTTTTATAATTTTGCTGATACATGCAGAAGTCAAAAGAAAACTCTAAACTTCTGCAGAGGATTATGCCCAAAGAATTTTGCCAGATAAAAGCTGTAATTCCTTTTATTATTGTCAGTGCTGGTAAGCATTCAGGTAAATGAAGAAGCAATGATCAGATTTTAGTCCCAGAGAAAGGATAATGAAGACATTAATATAAATCCACAGGCTTTGAAGAAAGAAAAACAGCTAAATATTTAATATTTTAACCTAGAATTTCAAAATAATAGAGGAATCGCTTAATTTCTTTTGTAGAGATATCTAATTGTATTATATTTTGATAGCTTAACAAAATACATTTTGTCATCCTCCTATATATAATCTTTTCTGTTCCTGGTGGTAAATTCCTCATCAGCTGTATAGATTCAACTTAATAATGAGCTAATCACATGTCTTATCTATCTCTAGTTGTCGGTAGGTGTTAACCATCAAAGTTGATCTACTGCAGTAGAATTCTGCCTTTTACATCTTTATGACTTGTTTCCGTAATCTGCCCTTCTCTGTAATACTGATTTAAGCAAATGTCCTATGTCATAATTTTTGGCTGTCTGACAAATCACGAAACCTTTCTTCCTTAAAATCTTTCCAGAATGTGGTCTTTGTGATTAAGTAATTCTGGCTTCCTTTCTTGTCTTTCTTCTCATACTCACTCACCTGGTTGCTTCAGCTCTTCAGTTATTCTGAAGCTCCGCTGTGACTCCCTCGATGGGTGAGGGTAAGATGGATAGACTGGATTCATAATCGGCCAGGGTTCGCTCTTTGAAGAGTGAGTGTTGTCAGTTGAAACTTACATCACTGCCATTAAATTGAAGCTTATGTAGTGTTCTTCACTTCTTTTAAGATGTTTAGAAAAGTTATTTTCGGTGGTTTTATTTTTTGTGACCCTCCTGTGTTTGTAACATGAAAAGAAAAAAAGTCTGTTCTTTTAATGTGGTTTTGCCTCTAGGTTAAAACCTAAATGAATATACATTTTGGGAATGTCTGGCTGTTTACAGATTGTGACAGTGTATTTCAAAGTTAATTATGCTTACATTTTCCATGAAAGAGCTCTTCATTGAAATCAAAGCTTGTACATCTTTATGTATATTAATTAGGTTTAATCAGCTTACTTGGGAGTACTAGTCTAACTTTTGGCCACTACATCATTGAAGGCCATTTTTAACCATCCTTTACAGCATCTTGTTTTTTTTTTCACAGATTTCAGACTTCAGGAATCGTTCTTTAATCTCCCACAACTGTTTTTTCCGGAAAATGTAATGCAGAATAAAGATAATAGCCTCGGTATGGTATATGTCAGGAATAGCATTCAGAATACCATGAACATTATCTACTTAGAATTCTGCTCATTGAAAAATTGGATCAATTCTTTTATGTAACCAACTTGGATGTTATCATTACAGACTATTTTATTTGTATTTTCTTCCATATTTTCTCATCTTTATTGGTAGTGATCCTGCCACCTGATTGTTGATTAGCCATTTCATGTGCAAAACTATGTAATATTCCAGTATGCTGACAGAAGGAGGGAACTTTTGGATAGGGTGTAAAAGCAGTAGGCCATTGTCTGCCTTTATTTCCATGAAGAGGTCAGAGAGGTTCAGTATTATACTCATGTAATATACTTAGATATAATACTTAAGTATACTTAGATATAAAAGGGTTTCATAAGTAAGAAGTTAACATCATTCTAGTTATTTCAGTAACATTACCACATAGGGTTTATACATATCCCGTAGCTACTATCTGATTTCAACACAAATACTTAGTGTACCTTAAGCACATATTTAATTTTTTATTACATTTTTGAAAGCAAAATATATTTTTACACATAATTTTCAGCAGATTCTAATTTATCACCAAGGATCAATTTTAACTATTTAACGTTCTCTTTATCACTAACTTCTTTTTCCACAGATGTTCTTTCCTTTCCCACCCCCCAGCCCCCACCCCCGCAAATACTGGATTTTGTCTTAGACAAAAATAATGATACAATTTTGGGAGGCGGCATTTTATCCAATTTTTTTATTTGATTGCTAGCTCTCATTTTTTCTATTAAAAATGCCCTTACTTTATATATGTATTCTAAAACAGTGTCTTAGTATAACAAACTAAGGGTTTTTCAGAGTTGTTTTGGGGCTTTGGTTCTGTTCTGTTTTTTGGTTCCATAGCAACAGTGTGTGTTGCTCTAACTCAGTAAATTCCCCTCCAGGAATGATCTTATGTAATTGCCCTCTCTAGTCCCTGCCCATGTAATAACTAGGCACGTCCATAAAAAAATAATTTAATTTTGTGATTTATATTTTTAGAAGGGAAAAGGAAGATTAATCCACTCATATAATTGTCCTTCAATTCATTTTAGCAATTGACCGTATATTCACTATGTCAGAACCATCCCAACTACCTAAGCAGTTAGATGACTAATAACTACACCAAAGTGAATCAGGTGGCAGTATGCATATAACTTCTGTTTTCCTCTTCTCTTTTCAGTCATTCACCAATTGTACAGTGTTTACCGTGATCATAGATACCATGCTTAGTCCTCGAAAAGACAAAAGATGAAATAGATTTTAATATTGCCCATAAAGATACTAAATATGAATAATGGAAATGAGTATTTTCAGAGGGCATGCATTCTAGTAGGGACTGTAGACAACTATGTAATCATATGGTAGACTATGAAAGTCCATTAGAACAGTACAGATAAATGACTCTATTCTAAAACATGAGAAACTGCTTTCCTCTAGGGAAGTCATAAAAGGTTATGTGGAAGAAGTAGAATTTGGGCATGAAGAAATGAAAAGACATTGTCGGGAGAAGAAACGGCAGAAACAAAAAGCACAGTGGTGGGAAACAGAGTATGTAGAGACACAGAAGTTCAATTTATTAAGAAGAACCAAGAATGAGTAAAAAGAAGTAGTTCTGAATAAAACTGACAGTTGCCTAAGCCAGATTGTGGAGGGAGGAGCCAACAAATCTGGCCACCTCTGGGGTTTCTTGTCTTCAAGATTGACCTCAAAAGCTCATGTTTCCCCATTCCCTAAGTGTAGCCTTATGTTCAGTGTTTGAATGTTGTTCAGGGTAAATTGAAACACTAGGGGAAGGGAGATAGTGGTCAGTGTAAGATATGAAGTTAATAATAATTTATAATTTATCAAGGGGGGAGGGAGGTAAAAAGAGGAGCTGATATCAAGGACTCAAATAGAATGTAACTGTTTAGAAAATTATGGCAACGTATGTACAAATATGCTTGATACAATTTATGTATGGATTGTTAGAAGAGCTCTAAGAGCTCCCAATAAAATGATCTTCTTAAAAAATAAAAAGATCTCACAGCACTTATGGAATTACCTGGGCATGTAGAACTTTATTCTCGGGATTTCTGTGATGTCTTTGAAAGAGAGATGATGAGACACTGGCCGAACCAGTATCATCCATTTTACCAGAAAAACTAACGCGATGTAAGGTCAACTACACTGACAACCAGGCTGCCCGGGGTCAACTTTTAAGAGGAAGAGGGTAAACTAAAACAAACTCATCATGTACAAGCTGCTATTTAATTCCCGTTTTGATGAGGACAGCCAGAAGATAATAGAGAAATGAGAGCGCTAATCAAATTAAAGCCCCTAACGGTTTTAAGAAAGACAAGGACTCAATACAAGAGGACAGTACATTTAACTATTATGTGAAAGACAGGTTTGCATCACAGTCACAGCATACTAAGAATAATAAATTTCAGGGACATAAAATCAAAGTGGAGTCAAATAACCTGTTTCCGGAAAGAAACTTTTCTTTGCTTTAAGTCAGAATGGTTCAACCCGAGATTGTTGGACGAGGATGGCCTTATGCAGGGGCGTCTGAAAGTGCATTCTTAAAGAACTAACTTGGTGGTCTTCACTTGTGCTAATGCGTGTGATGCTCATCTCTTCTGTTTCTCCTCAATCCTGCTTCTTTATAACTGACTTCATCTTGCCTCTTCTTCATGGTGCTTCAGAATTCCAGCTTCCTCTTCTTTCTTCATCTCCTCATCTGTTGAACCAGAAGATAGACCTACAAATCTAACACAAATGTGCACCATGCAAAAAAGATTTGGACATTACTCCGCAGGTCCTTTTAATGATTTAAGTTTTTTGACCTGTTAACAGGTTAATTTATTGTTATTTAAACAAGAAGAAACGTAGGGGGTTTTTTGTGTTTATTTTTATTAAAACCTCACTATATTTTAGAAGTGGTTATAGCCTAATTAATATTTATTTATTAAGTATAAACTGTTAAGTTTAAACCTCTAGAAATGTATAAATACATCTATGAACATTCCTTTTCAGAACTGCATAATTGAAAAATGACAATAAGCATTCTTAAAAATCAATGACATTTTCACAAATTAGCTGTCTAATGAGCATTTATATGCCTGCATTCCCTAGAGTATATTCATGCGTGATTACCAAATTCTCAGTGTGAGGCAAAGTCCAACTTTTTCTCCAACCCCTTTTGTAATTTTGCCAACTTTTACTTTTAACATCTTTGGCACTCTAAACAAAAAGCAGATTTTAAAGTGTCTGAGTGGTTTTGAGTGTTTTTGTTCTGTTTTATTTTCAAGATCAACCTTCCAAAACATTGACAGTTCTAAAAGCTTTCCTGAACATCAGATGACCGTTTTTGAGTGTCTATTGCTAAGGATTTCTTCTAAGAGACCATCGAGGCTCTTGTATCACCTTAATGTGCTAAAGGAATCTTTTCCTACAGGGATGGCCAGGACTTTCTGACTTTTAGAAAAGGTGACTGAATTCACTGAATGATTCGAGGACAAGAGAGTTCCAAAGTCTTTACTTCCAAGAATCACTTCTCTTTCTCTCTGTTTAACTCTCCTGGCCACTCAGTGGAATCTTCTTTTATTAAAGAGACATTTGTTGAGTACTTGTATGTTCCAAGCACAAGGGTAGGCACTGTTAATGGGATGGAGACTAAGGAGTGTGGTGGCTGCCTTTGAGGAATTTAGCCTGATGGGTAAAAACCATTCTATGACTATAAAAGGATGGTCACACACACACATAGCCAGTTGCTAAGCAAAACCAGTTACCTTTAAGTCTGCTCCAGGTGACCCCACAGTGTCAGAGTAGAATTCTGCTCCATCGGGTTTTCAGTGGCAGATTTTTTCTTAGAAAAATCACCAGGCCAGGAGCTGATACCAAGGGCTCAAGTGGAGAGCAAATGTTTTGAGAATGATGATGGCAACAAATGTACAAATGTGCTTGACACAATGGATGTGTATGTGGATTGTAATAAGAGTTGTACAGGCCCTCAAGAAAATGATTTAAATTTTATAAATAAATAAATTGAGTGAATATAATAAAGGCTTTTGGAATGCTGGTGGGAAAAAAATCACCAGTCCTTTCTTTTAAAATGCTTCTGGGTAGACTTAAACGTCCAGCCTTTCAGTAAGCATCTGAGGTTGTTTGCACCACCCAGAGACTTACAGGGTCTTGCTGACTAAGGAGCTGTTGCGGATTCACTTGCACTCCCACAGCATTATTGTTCCAATCTTTGAGAGGATGTTTTCCTTATTTCTCACAAAGATAGAAATGATAAAGCTACTAGGGCAATCATTTCCATTACCTACATTGTTATTCCCTAGTAGGTCTGTGTAAAACCTGTCGTCGTAGAATCCATACTCACTTGTTGCACTTTTCTTTTCTTTTCAGTGGAACTGGATCACAGGGTTGATTTTGAACTCCGAGAAGGCCTGGTGGAGAGTCGCTACTGGTCAGCCGTCACATCGCACACTGCGTACTGGTCCTCCTTGGATGTTGCCCTCTTTCTCTTGACCTTCATGTACAAACATGAGCACGATAATGATGCAAAATCTGATTTAGAACCAATCTGAACCCTTGAAGGACATTATTGGCCCCAAACTGATTTTTTTTTCCTGTTAAATGTGTGTGTGTGTGTCAACACATGGAGATTTCAGGTTTAAGTATGTTTCAATTTTTGTTTAGAGCAAGAGATATTTAAAAGCACCTTATTTTATTTAAAGAAGAAAAAACATTCTCAGACCCAAAGGAGTTATTTATGGATTTAATCGTTTTGATTATGAATCTGATAAAACCCTCTACAGAGCATCAAGCAAGACCTGGAACTGAGGAAGGTTTGGGTGAACTGGTTGTAAAAGATTATAAATCACGGTCTAATTTCTCCCAGATAGAGAAGTATACTAATAGGTTGGAGCTAATGTATTAACTGAAATATGTTATAAATCTCAAATGGTGAAGATCATGAGGTGATATGATTATAGATTTCTATAAAAGCCTCCATTTCCACTATTTCTTTGAAGAAACTAACAGATTTAAAATGTCTTGAATTTAACTTTAGAAAACCTAATGCTGAAAAAGAAACAATATTGGAACTCTACTGTATTTATAATGTATTACCTCTGACTAATTGTTTCTTCCAGTGTATGAAAAATTGCATATTTTTTACCATTTCCTTTTAACATAATTTAAGAACAACATTTATTTTCTATGTTGTTAAGACCCTTTTTTTCTTAAAACTCTATCTTTGTACTCTTCAGATGAATATATAGACACTGTGGCATACTTCCAGTATTTTTTTTCCATTAAACATATGGTTTTGCATAATAACAGGCTCAGTTATTAAAACAAAAAACATTTTATTTCACATTTATGTACCTCAGAGAAACCTAAAGTTTGCTAGACTTGACATAGACTACACCATAAAGGATATATTTAATTACTTTTATTGAAAAATTAGTGAACAACTTTGGCAGTATGGAGTGTGACAACTATTTTAAATACATAAATATTTCTGTGCCAAACAGTTAACCGCATGAAGGGCTGGAGTGCCACTAACATTTGATTGTCACAGTGTTTAGGAAGGCATGATCAACACATACAGCACAGGCAGTCAGGTTTCTGAGGGATTTCCCTCTGCTGTGAAAGTTTCCACAGTGCTTTTTCATCTGAGGAGCTCAAAGTGCTTTACAAAGTATACATTCAGTAATCTTTGTCGTAGCTCCAGGAGGTAAGTAAATGAGTGTTATTCTCATCACATGTTAATAGACTAAGGCACCGAACATTTAAAGTGCCTTGAATTAGCTTACATAGCAAATCTGGTGACTGATAATTCACATATTACCTCTTAGAGGTTTGCACAGAGTAATAGTAATAGAAGTCGCAATCCACAGTTTAGGATAATGGCTGTAAAACCAACATTTTACCATATTTGTCTTACACATTCTTGAGCTGTCAAACACAAAGAGATGGTTGGAGGGAATTAGTAGGCATCTCTCAGTGGTCCCACTAGGGTCCCTTTAAGGTGCTGTCTTTGCTCACCTTGCAAAGACTCTCCGAGCTCTCCTATGACCACTGTCAAACTGGAGCAAAGCCGATTAGTTGCACATCATACTTACTCCTTTCTTTATAAGAAAGTAGGGTCTTTGACTGACTTTTGGTTTTCTTCTGCACCATCAGTATTCTTTTCGGTCTTGGCCTTTAATTGAATTTGCACAAACTATAACGCTTCTTTTTAGTATTTAAAATTTTCTTAAGCTTTCATGACCGAGTATGTGACTCACTAAGGAACCCTTTCTATAAAAGGCGTGTCATAAGATCTTAGAATCTTGATTTCAAATGTAGAGATTTCTATGAACTCAGGTCATTTTCATAGCTTGTTTATTTCATAGGTCTAAATCCTTAGGAAAATTACTTGTGTCATTTGACTCATCACTTAAAGGGCTTGAGCGTATGTTACTGCGGGTAGTGTGACAGTCAGATGCCTAAAAGCTTTGTGGGACTCATCCTTAACCACTGGAATGTGAAGAACCCTGTTTACCTGAGAAGAGAAAAAGCCTATCACACTATTCAGTTTGATATTATTGAATAAAAATTAGGTTCTCAGAGCCATGGGAATAATGTATGTTTCCTTTTATTTTTCCAATGAGAAAACAAAGTCAAATTTAATCTCTCTCAGTTCATTTGAATTATGGAAAAAGGCATCATTTCAAACTCTGTTTTCAAAATGAGACCGCCTGGGCTAAACAGGTGTCTTGTTTTCTTTTTGTTGTTGTTATTTTATTTTTTATTTTTTTTGGCGTCTTGTTTCCAATACATTATTTTACAAATCGGAAAAGTGGTTTTGATTTTATAGTACTCTTGTTTCCATGTCTGCCGCATGTTATCATGGGATGTACTTGTATATACTCAAGTAATACACACAGTATGTGTAATTCTGGCTTGATTTAGAAGCTAAGTCAGTTACTGAGTAACATCTTGCAACTTTATTCTAGTAAGTACTAAATTTGGCCAAAAAGTTTTATTTTTTATACTATTAAAATGTTATTCTCCATTTTGTGTACATGCTATGATGATTCTCCTGAGTACTGTTTTAAGCCATTTGGTTCCCAACAGTTACCAAAGATTAGAATATGGAGAATGCCTTTGAGTTAAATCTTCATATTTTTTTACTTTAAAATTAACCTTTACTATGGAAAGATCCCTGGTGGTACTTAAGGTTAGATGTTGAGCTGATAACTGAAAGGTTGGTGGTTCAAACCCACCAGCCACTACATAGAAGAAAAATTATGCTGTCTGTTCCCTTAAAGATTTAGTCTCAAAAACCCTGTATAGGGTCACTATGAGTTGAAATTGACTTCACAGCATTGGATGGCAGGCCTTTTATTGAGCCCTGGTGACACAGTGGTTAAGCACTTAGCTGCTAAGCCCAAAGGTCAGCAGTTTGAACCTACCCACCGGTCCATGGGAGAAAGGTATGGCAGTCTGCTTCCTTAAAGATTCTTAAACTCCAAAAAATTCCGTGCCATCGAGTGTTCCAACTCACAGCGACCCTCTAGGACAGGGCAGAACTGCCACTGTGAGTTTCTCAGGCTGTGACTCATATGGGAGTAGAAAGCCTTGTCTGCCTCTCCACATCCTTGGAATCCCTGTGGGAGATTCTATTCAGTCCTATAGGGTTGCTGTGGGTCAGAATTGACTGCACATCAACAGGTTTTGTTCGGATGGTTTTTGTTTTGTTTTTAGAGCCTTTTATTTATTTTTCAGTAGTAATTGCACATGTTTCCCAGTGTTGTCATTTAGACTATAATTACAAAACATACAGGTTTTCCAAGCACCTACTCTCTTATATATGAAACAAGCCTTAGGAACCTCACACGTGTTCCTACTTCCTATTAAATAACATCTGTTCACTTTTTAAACCCTTACACTGAATGTGTTCTACAGAAGCCCTCAGACAGTGCCATGTAAGCATTAATCCTCAGTCTCCTCCTCAATGACTCCTCATGGAACTGCTGAAGCACCTGTTTACATTGAGTCTAATCGCCCCTCTCAGGCAGAAGGGAAATTAATATCTGTGGGGTGTCCCAGCTAACCATGCCTGTGATAACGGTAGCACCTCAACTGCATGCAGTGGACGCCGAGCACCAGCAGACAGTTTACTGCAAACGTCCGTAGTGGACAAAGAAAAAAGTAACGTACCGTGTCGGACAACATCCGATCACGTAGACTCCATGACTGTGGTTCCAATACTCATAAAGCCTATTAAGAATTCAAGGTACATACAATACTTCATAATAAAAAGTACTACTCTGCAAAGGGCATCAAAACATGACTGTGATTTTTGTTCAATCTGGTGTAGTGTATCTGGAAGTGTTTCCTTAGTGTTTTTATGCATAGTGTTTTTTGACAACTGATACTAGATACAAACTATACTTACTTGTAAAAATTCAACTGAAAGACAAATTTAGTGGAACTCGCTTGTAATCTGGGACTGCCTGTATATGATCTGCTATTTGTACAACATCCAAATCACCTAACATCCCATAGAATGTATATCGGACACCAAGCAACGCCTGACTATGACTGTATTTCTTTCTGATTAATTAGCTTGGTTAGTGTTGTCTTCTCAGTTATAATGAATAAGGCATTTGACAAGTGAGAAAACAAGTATGAATGAATATCTTTGAATTGTTTTAGAATAGTCTTGTTAGAAGTGAGGCTAACAAAGCTACTAAAGCCAAGGTCAAAGCAAAGAAAAAGGACATAGTAATTATATACTGGAAAGGAAAACTAGAATTTGACTAAGCTATCTGAATGTTAGATAGTTGACTTCTGTGATTAGCCTTAAGTTTTCCATCTCCGCCAGTTTCTGCTGTCATTTCTGGGCCCTGAAGCCTACCAGCAATCCTATTATGACTCTTTCCTCAATAGACAGAAACCCAATGGTTCTCTGGCTGAAACTGGAACACATGCATTAAATATTTATGGCTAGGTGTGGATGATACAGATAGCTTCTAACATTTTAGAATAGCTACATTAAAAAAAAACTTTTACTAACAAATAACAAATTTGATAGGAAGCACTTCCACTGCATACTGAGCTCTGTGGAGTCTGGGAAGCCGATACAACCCAACCTGTCTCCCTACATTTCCCCTTTGGGTTAGTCAAGAGGAAAGGGAAATATTGAAGATGTTGAGCCGAGCAGTATATAGAATAGGAGCACATAGAATTTCATATCAAAGGTTCATTTGGTGAGACTTCATCTCACATACTTTGGAGAGCCAAAAAACACCTTCAACAAGATGGATTAGCACAGAGATACAGCAATGAGTTCAAACATAGCTCTGATGGTGACGGCGATACACAACTAGGCAATGCTTCTGTTGAATATGAGGTCACTGAGCCGGAGCCAACAAGGAGCTGATATTGACAGCCTGCCTCAAGCAGCTTGCTGATGATGCTTCAGTTAATGCTTGTAATTTTCAAAAGAAAATCTTAAAATTTCAGGATTTGCATGGATGTTAGAGGAGGTGATGCCTACAATTAGGCACTTGGCCAGCCAAGTGGCAATTGGAAGCCACCCAAAAGCACCCCAGAGGACAGACCTAGTGACTGCTTCCAAAGGTCACAACCTTTCAAGGAACCTGATGGAGCAGTTCTAATCTGCACACATGGAGCTGTGATGAACGAAAATCACATACTGTGGTTTCATGTAATGGTTTATATAGCAAGAAAAGTAGAAGAAAACGTTTTGGCTCAGCCCCAAAATTCGATGAGCACACCAAAGCAAAGAAGGAAAGTGGTAGAGTCTTGAAGGAAAAATGCCATTAGCAAAACTAGAATTTTAAATCTGAAAGGGATGTAGAGATCATTTTCCAAAGCATATTTTCCAGGTGTTAACGGGTGTATTGTAAGCTGGGAAGTGCCAAAATAAAAGGACTTCTTTATAGTGGGACTTAGGGAGCTTTGATAGACTACATGCATTGTGAAGTAAAGAATTAGGGGAAGTCACTTTGGTATGGAAGGCACTGAGTGGGTGGGGGGTTAGGTAGGCTGCTAGCCCCCAAGTTAGCAGTTCGAAGCCACCAGGCATTCCACAGGAGGAAGATGAGCTCTGCTCCCATAAAGATTTACAGGTTCGTAAACCCACTGGGCAGTTCTGTGTCCTAGAAGGTTACTATAAGTAGGACTTGACTCACTGGCAGTGAGTCTTGGTTTGGGTATATGGCATAAATTTTTCCAAATTTAATTAATGAGACTTAATTGCAGCACTGCCTGTGACTTATGAATATACTTGAAGGAATGTTGATCCAGATTCATTTCTCTCATTTTACAGAGTTAAACCCCCTCATGAGAATACTTCATTTTTGCAAGTGAACACCCACTATTTGGCCACCATTGACAGCCAGAATTAGAACCTCGTCCCCTGATTCTCAGCTGTGTGTTATACCACTGCTTTTTTTCCTCTACTAAAATAAAAGAACTACAGGGCAGACATTACCCCCTCACCATTTTGTTGTTTTGTGCTTCTCTCTTTCCCCCTACGTTTGTAACTTGATGCTTTGCAGCAATCTCTTGACAAATGTGTAATAAGCTTGGTTTCTCGCGGTCTCTTCCTTTGTTCCCAGATCCTCATGAGAAAGGACCCTGCCCAGTCTGGATAGATTTCTTTTCCACGTCTCACATTCAAAATCACCAGGGAAAAGGGAAGACACCAGAGCAAAAAGAAAACACCCAGGAAAGATTTTGTTTTGCATTCTGAAAACAAGTGCAAACTTGGTAGGGAAACAAGTTGCAGTATTAAATGCTGAATATTCATTTTCATTTCTTTCCAAAATTGGCTTTCAATTCATGACAAGTAGGTCAGTTCTAAAATTGTTCCAACATAGGTTAACTGAAATTTTTTTTTAACTCAGTGACTATTCTGCTTGGAAACAGAGGATACCGTTTTTTTGCTGTTTGAGAGTGTGTGTGTGTGTGTGTGTGTGTGTGTGTGTGTGTGTGTTCCCCAAAAATAGTCTCTTGGCAGACTGTTAACATGAACTTTTCCTCTGTTTTGTGTTTGAGGAGAGATGGGAATGTGCTTACTATTGTCTGTTACCTTGTGGTTTTTCATTTATACATAGCGGAGTACAACTTGTTTCCTCCCCACCCTACAGTTGTCAGGATATGTTGGCAAATTGTTCTTGAGGAAGATTACATCTGGTCTTCCGTTGGACTCAGATGAAAAAACAAGTATGTGAATACTGTACCTTTCATGCTTTCTCCTGAAAGGCATGTCAAATATCTGTGCACATCACTCATTCCCTGGACTACACCGGTACTCACTACCATCTCTGCTTGATCTCTAAAAATACACATCATTGATTTCCTGTGAGCTTTGTCTAATCATGTTCTGGTTTTAAGAGTCACAATAAACCCTACTCTTGCAGTAAGAGTCTGGGGAGTTTGGGGCCTTTTGCTCTTGAGTCATGTCTCAGAAGCGGCTGGCTAGCACTGTCCCTCTCCTGAGGTCCTCAAATGGTATACTGTTTTCAGCTTCTAATCCCCTGCTCTGTATGTTCACTGTCCCTTACTACCAAATTCTGTCAGTAGCTGCACTTACAAGTCTTGAAAGGTGTCCTTTGTTTCCCTTTGCTACATCTCATTTTCAGTAGTCATGGCAAGTTGATTGCCTCAGAATCTCCAGCTTTACCAAAGCATTATTTCTGTTTTATATCTGCAGTAATCAGTTTGTATGGTAAAAGAAAACGTGTAATTTTGATTTGTAGCATTGTCCAGTTCTGAGTGTTAGTGGGAACTGTGTTGCATGCATATTTACTAGTTTGGAACATGTGAAAGGTAAATGTAGTGTTTTCTCCTAGAGCAGCGGTTCTCAACCTGTGGGTGGCAACCCCTTTGGGGGGTCAAACGACCCTTTCGCAGGGGTCGTCCCATTCGTATTAGTAGCAAAATTACAGTTATGAAGTAGCAATGAAAATAATATTATGATCAGGGGGGGTCACCACAACATGAACTGTATGAAAGGGTCGTGGCATAAGGAAGATTGAGAACCACTGTCCTACAGTGTACTGTGGTCTACTCATTATCTCTTTACCCCTAGTTCCGTTTAACCCCTCTCAAAGTTCCGTGTGTGTGTGTGTGTGTGTGTGTGTGTGTGTGTATGTGTAATTAAAAGATACTGAGATGAACATCCTCTTAAATGTACTGTTTTACCCAGCTGTGCCAATTCTCCACTCTAATGCCAGGGTGATTGTGCCATATGGAAAACAACCTCAAAGACTAGGCCGTTGTGAGGAACTTCCTAGTGAACAAAATCCTGTTCTTCCATAGTCCTTGGTAAAACTCCCAAGTGTTTATGCTCCTTCATAGATCTTAAGATCTACGTAGTTATGTGATGACTATGCCACCAATTCGTTCTGTAAGAAGGTTGGTGGCCATAGTGGCACATAAGTTTAGAGGATAATCCATTTATAACTCATCTAGAACTCAGAAGATAACCATAATCCTAACTTTTTAAGTCAATCTCAATAAGTAGCTGGCAGAAAATAAACTCCAAGAAGCCATGCATAGTATGGCCAACATTTCACTAGTCTTCATTCCCTCCCTCTTTGCACCCGTGACCAAAAAGTAGAGTGTTTTAAGTGTTTGTTCTGTGAGCTCAGGAGTTGCCAATGCTGTACAAAAGTAATTCCCTAAGGTAGTATTGCCCTTAGGTTGGGAAATAAATGGCCCAGATATCATGACTACATTACAGAATTGAGGTGGGACATTTTTGGACTATTAGGGATAAGAAAAGTTAATCTTGAGGCTATGTTTAAAAGTTAATCCAACGTTATTTGTTTCTGAGAAAGGGAAAATGGGGCAATACAGATGTGAACACATGTTTTTAAAGCCTTTTGATGGTTTTCCATACCACTCAGCGTTCCTTACAACCCAGTCCAACTGACTCTGTAACTTGATTTTCCACTCCCTATTACCAAAAGCCAAACTATTGTCAGAGTTGACCACATACCGTTCATCTAAGAATGCCTAGTATTGCATTGTCTTTAACCGCATGTTTTGTTGTGTTTTTCCCTCCAACATCGTTTGCCCACTCTCTTTGGGTCCTTTTTGACATTTCCTTAGGAAGCACTACCCTAACTTTAGTGGAGCTACCAAGTCCATAAAAGTCTTTTTGCAGCCTTTCTCATCCCTGGTTAAAATTATTTTCACCTATGTTAAAGTCTCTCATAAAAATAAGAGATAATAGTGATGTCTGCACCTGTGGAGTTGGGTACATGACTCAGGCCAAACCATATTTCCCAGTGTATGAGACATAATGATTAGCTGAGAACTTAGCACTTGACCCAAACTAGACCAGGCAGAGGCCTTCCCTGCAGTGTCCTTTGCAGGCCTCAAGGTGCAGATAGCCATCTTTGTCTATTAAACACCATCCTTTGGCTCCTGTGTGATATGAGCATGAAGCCTTCTGTAACCAAACTCTCTCCCTTCTTCCTGCTGCATGGATGATGTCCGCTGACATGAGAGAAGGAAGGCCACCTGGATGAGCAGGGACAAGAGCACAGAAGGAAACATCACTTCCCAGATCTGTGTTCAACTTTTTCCCTTTTTTCACTTCTCCTATTTTGGAATAATTCTGTCTCTTATATTTAGGAGAGTTAAAATTCATCATTGAAACAGGAATAACCTCCACATTCATAATCTTAATGGAAATTCTGTCTCCGAAGACACTGTCTTGTGAAGCTACCACTTCCCCATCCCTACCCCCATTTAAAATTAATATTTGTGAACCCCCCATTGACAAATGTGTACCTCAATAATTGCCCTGGATTCCTATTGCCTTGAGTTTTGGTTTGACTACAGGTCTCTGTGACTTGTTTGCAAACTCTTCAAAGATAGGGAGCATATCTTAATGACCCTTTAACCCATAATGGTGCTTAAATTTATTTAAGCAATTGTAAGTGCTTAAATGTATTGAATTATATCGTGGTTGGTACTATGTACCAGGTTTTACTATAAGTGCTGGGAATAACCACAAATAAATAAATAAATCCTTGCCTCTTGGGAGTTTATGATCTGGTAGAAAAGTTGCTTGACTAAAACTCAAGGGAAGTGGGAAATTGGGAGAAGCCTTGAGAAAAGACAACCCTAACTGGAACCAGGACTTTGTCTTTTTTTACCGTCAAAGAGAACATAATTAGTGGCTCTTGTACAACGGTGGATGCCCTCAGTGACACAGTTAATGCGCTGACTGCTAACAGAGGTTGGAGTTTGAATTCACTAAGAAGTACCCAGGAAGAAAGCCTATGGAGCACAGTTCTTCTTGGGGTAGACTCTTGGGATCTCTATGACCCAGAATGGACTGTGAGGGTTCTGGTTTCAGTACCTCATTCCAGTGGGCCAGAAAGGTGGGACGTATACTAATGGGATGAACTTGAAAATGGAACTTGGGTTTACTAGTTTAAAAGATTGCCATATTAGCCTATGCCAAACTGCCAGCACCTGTCTGTCAGTCTATTGTACTGTGGTGGCTTGTGTGTTGCTGTGGCACTGGAAGCTGTGCCAACTGGTATTTCAAATACCAGCAGGGTCACCCAAAATGAACAGATTTCAGCAACTTCCAGACTAGGAACAGACTGAAGAAGGAATAGGCTTTCCATTATAGAGGAATTAGCCACTGAAAACCTATGCAGAACGTAAGAACATGGTCAGATATTGAAGGCCCAATGAAGAGAAGCAGAACATTGTCAGGGATAACACCAGAATGTGAGCCTTCAGAAGGCACTCAAACTAGGACAGGAAGAGCCGGCCTCAAAGTAAAGTAGACCATAATGACTTGAATACAGTAAAGCCTTCAGGACCTTCATTTGTCATGGGGCACAACTCAAAATGAAAAGAAACAGCTACAAAAATCTAATAATGAGACCTTGGAATATACAAAGTATAAATCTAGCAAAATTGGAAATCAAAAAAGAGATGGAATGCAGAAGCATCACTATCCTAGGTGTTAGTGAACAAAATGGACTGGTATTAGCCATTTTGAATCAAAACCATAAGGTTTGCTATGCTGGGAATGACACAATCAAGAGGGATAGCATTGCATTCATCCACAAAAAGGACATTTCAAGATGCACCTGGAAGTACAGTGCTGTGTGTGATAGGGTTATCTATAGGCTTTCAAGGAAATCCAATCAATGCAATGTTTCAAATTTATACACCAGCCATAAAAGCTAGTGATTAAGAAAATTAATTCTACCAACAATTTGAGTCTGAAATTGACCAAAGATGCAATCAAGATGCATTGATAGTTATTGGCAACTGAAATGCAAAAGTTAGAAGCAGGAAAGAACAGAAGTTGAAAAATATGGTCTCAGTTATAGAAAGTAAGTTGGAGATTTCATGTTAGAATTTTGTAAGTCCAATGACTAGTTCATAGAAAATAGCTTTTTTCCAACAACAAACAGCAACTACACACGTGGACTTCTCCAGATGGAATACACAGAAATCTATTGAGTACATCTGTGGGAAGAGATGATGGAGCAACTCAATATCAGCAGTTAAAAAAGGCCAAGGGCTGACAAATAGACCACCAATTGCTCATGTAAGTTTAGGGTGGTGCTAAAGGAAATTAAAATAAGTCCATAAACGCCAAAATATAACTTTGAATATCCCACTTGAATTTCGAAAACATCACGGCTATATTTGATGCATTGAACACTAATGACAGAAAACATGATGGACTGTGGAAGGACCTTAAGAACATCATGAAGAAAGCAAAAGGTCATTTAAAGGAAAGAAAAAATAAAAGTAGATGTAAGAAGACTCTGAAACTTGCTCTTAATCAAAGAACAGCTACGGCAAATGGAAGAAATGATGACATCAAAGAGCTGAAAAGAACATTTCAAAGGGAAGCTCAAGAAGACAGTAAAAAATGAAATGGGCAAAGATCTAGAGTTAGAAAACCAAAAGGAAAGAACATGCTCTGTCGATCTTAAACAAAGAACTCCAAAAATGCAAGCCTTGAGTTACAATATTGAAATCTTCTATAGTAAGAATATTGGATGACGCAGGAAGCATGAAAGGAAATGGAAAGAACGCACAGATTCACTGTACTAAAAGGAAATAGGCCACATTCTACCATTTCAGAAGGTAGCTTATGATCAAGAACCAGTAGTAGTACTGAAGGAAGAAGTTCAAGCTGCACTGAAAGAACTAGCTACAAACAAGGCTTCAGGAACTGATGGATACCGATTAAAATGATTCAGTACGCTGATAAGGCCCTGGAAGCATTCACTTGTCTATATCAGGAGATTTGAAAGAAAGCTACTTAGCTAACTAACTGGAAAATACCCATATTTGTACTCATTTAAAGAAAGGTTACCCAACAGTACTCAAATCATAGAGCACTATCATAAGTAAAATTTTGCTGAAGACCATCCAACAATGAATATGTCAGGGTACTGACGGAGTTGCCAGAGGTTCAGACCAGATTCAGAAGAGGCTGTGGAATAAGGGATATCATTGCAAATGTCAAATGGATTTTGGATGAGAGCAGACAATACTAGAAAGATGTCTACTTGTATTTTATTGACTATGCCAAGGCATTCCATTGTGTGGATCATAACAAGCTATGGATAGCCTCGAGAGTTCCAGAACATTTCCTTGTGTTCATGCAGATCTTGTTCGTGGGTCAAAAGGCAGTTGTGCAAACAGAACAAGGGAATGCAGCATATTTTAAAACCAGGAAAGGCATGCTTCATGATTGTATCATTACTTTTTGATCTGTGTGCTGAGGAAGTAATCAGATGCTGAATTATATGAAGAAGAATGTGGCATCAAGACTGGAGGACAGTTTATTAACAACATGAGATAAGTAGATGACAACCCTTGCTTGCTGAAAGTGAGGAAGATTTGAAGCTTTTGCTGATGAAGATCATGAATTGCAGCCTTCAGTATGGATTACAACACAATGTAAAGAAAACCAAAACCCTCACAACTGGACTGCTGGGTAACATCTTGATAAACGAGAACAGGTTAAAGTTGTCAAGGATTTTGTCTTGCTTGGATCCACAATCGATGTGGATCCTGGAAACAGCAGTCAAGAGATCAAATAATGCATTGCATTAGGTTAATCTGCGTAAGACCTCCTCTAAAGTGTTGAAAAGCAAGGATGTTACTTTGAGGACTAAGCTGTGCAACCAAGCCATGGTATTTTTAATCAGTTCATATGCCTGTGAAGTTTGGACATTGACTAAGGAAGACCAAAGAAGAATCAATGTGTTTGAATTATGGTGCTGGCAAAGAATATTGGAAGTCCCATTTATTGCCAAAGGAACAAATCTGTCTTGAAAGAAATAGAGCCAAAATGCTCCTTAGAGGCAGGAATGAGGAGACTTTAACGCAGGCACTTTGGAAATATTATCAGGAGAGACCAATCCCTACTGAAGGACATCATGTTTGGGAAAGTAGAGGGGCAGTGAAATAGGGAAAGGCCCTCAACAAGATGGACCGACACTGTGGCTGCCACAATGGGCTCAGGCATAACAATTGTGAGGGTGGTGCAGGACCATTATGTTGTTTATAGGGTTGCTATGATTTGGAACCAACTGGGTGGCACCTACCAACAACATTATGCCAAATTGAAATATCTAAGGAGATATGTGACACACCGTAATTAAGGGTATGTGCCATCCTCGCAACCACCTCACAGTTTGCACCTTGTGGTAGGCTGGCTTCTCTAGAGAAGACTAGGGATGCTTGGATGTGTATGTTTACTTAAATTTTTCAATGAAGAAATTGGCACCCAGCTATAGAAGTGGTTCTGTCCAATCCAGTTCAAGTCCATGTGACAGAGGTGAGCTAGATGATTCACCTGACTCGTGGAGTTGCAAGGGCTGGTGAAAAGGAAGCAAGAAGACAAGCTAGTGGATGCAGAGCTCAATGAAGCCAAGATCTGCCAAGTGAATCCAAGGTCAGCAGTCTGAGGTTGGCTCATGGGGATTGGCAGGCAATATAAAAAGAGGTTGACCCCACCTTCCCGATACGATCACTGAAGACAAAGGTGTGCATAAGCAAAGGTGGTGAAGAAAGCTGATGGTGCTTGGCTATCAAAAGTTATAGCGTCTGGGGTCTTAAAAG
>NW_022103915.1:53707316-53738732 GCF_000313985.2 Echinops telfairi
CAAATCTGGCTAGACCAGAGGATGTACATTGGTACAGATGGCAACTTGAAATAGGGAATCCAGGAGAGATGACTCCTTCAGGACCAGTGGTAAGAGGGGCAATGCTTGGAGGGTGAAGGGAATGTGGGGTAAAAGGGGGGAACCAATTACAAGAATCTAAGTATAGCCTCCCTGGGGGATGGACAACAGAGAAGAGGGCGGAGGGAGACGTTGGACAGTGAAATTTATGACAAAACTATAATAATTTATGAATTATGAAGGGTTCATGAGGGAGGGGAATGGGGAGGGAAGGGGAAAATGAACAAATGATATTAAGGGCTAAAGTAGAAGGCAAATGTTTTGAGATTGATGAGGGCAACAAATGTACATATGTGCTTGACACAATGGATGTATGTATGGACTGTGATAAGAATTGTACGAGCCCTCAATAATAAAATAATTTTTAAAAAGAAAAAAAAAGGTTAACAAACCAGATGCAGGACCCAGATCCTGCAATAGAAGTGAACTTGCTAACACTAACAGTGTTAATCTTTATGAATAGTGGACTTTGTACTAAGGCTGTGACCAGATTAAGGAGATAGTACTCTATTCCCACAACTGGTTGGCTGCTTCACAGAAGATCCCATCATGGAGTTGACCACACTATATCATATCACAAGAGAATCCTGGCACACACCCAGTTGACATAAAACCTGTCACATGCCCCATAGTAATATCTAACTCAGTAGCTGTTCCCTAACGATTACAGTGTGTGCTCACATCTATCAATCAGGCCACTTGCTACCCCTCTATTGGGTTCTTTATTTGTTTTGAAAACAATAATCACTTCATTTGTGATTGGGAAAAAGTTATATAGTACTTTCCTAATGCCTTCCAACTGCAGGGTATTTTCTCATATACTAGGCATAACTCATGCAACTGAAACATAGTGGAAAGGAAAGCAAAGAAGAGAAAAACGGGGTTCATGTTCATTGGGTAATTACTTTGCTTTTACGAGGGACATTGTAACATTTTGTGGCCATGCTTTGATTTTAAAGGTGGGGGAAGTGGTGCATTCCAAGTTTCAAACAGGATCACCAGTTTCTTCCAATTTATAAATGCGTCCCAAGGTCACTCTTACACAAAACTTGCCTCTGATAGTAACTGACCACGTGCTAAAAATGACCTTCCTGTAGTAAGGATATCAGCACAACTGAGAGTGGGTGGGGGGAATGTTTTCACAGGTAGCAACAGTGGAAAGGTACCAAAGCACTGGGAAGAGCCAGGGCATCTTGTGGGCGCCAACTCTGGCTCATTGTAGCAACACCAAATTAAAGAACTTAAGTTCTGACAATTACATCAAAGCCATGAGCATTTTTTTTTTCAGTTAGATTGGTGATCTCACCGCTCTTCATTTTTTTTCTACTATCAACTATAAAACTATTTAAGACTGTCTATATACAGATGAATGGAAGCTTACTGGTTTGCTAGAGTTATTAAATTCTCAGTCTTACAGCTTCTGTCAGAACCATTAGTAAGATTTACTGAAGGTTCGCTGTCCAACACTGTTCTAGGTGCTTTAGATATATATCTACTTCTCACTCATCAACTGCCTCATTATCTGACATTTCACCTTGACAACAATAGGTTTTTTTTGTTTTGTTTTTACTGTCCAGCATGCTCGTGTCAAAGCCTAGAGACAAAGGTTGCAATGGAGGAGATTCAGACCACCTCCCTGGGGTGACTCGGCAGAAGGAGCCGAGGTGAGTGAGATCCAAGGAGATCACCATCTGGAGAGGTGAGTCCCTGGAGTCTCAGGGAGCTATATTGTGTACTTGACCAGGCAGACGAGGGTCCCCCAACTCAGTGCCCAGGAGGAGCCTGCTGTCCTATATGTGGTCTGAATTGCTGGTAAAAACCTCGGAGTTTGCAAGTGAGATAGAAATACACCTGCAGGTATTTCACAAGAAAGAGTAAATGAAGGTCATTTTACACTGCTTTGCTGCCTCCACAGCTTTGAGAGAATAGCTAGTGTCTTGACGTGTGAATTGCCTGAGGAATAGAATCTTCCCGATAGTCCTCAGGACAGAGCACAACTAAATATTGTCCATTCAGGATAAGGTAGTCATGGAATTGATCGATTCATATTACCTATGTTTAGGAAATCTTAACGTATCACATGTTGTGATCGGTCATAGAATCACCCTGGAACCACATTTTTAATGATGTGAAGTCTTTCAGAATTCAGACCCTACAATCTTTTGGACATTTTTCTAGTCATCATACACCAGTACACATTTGTGTGTGTGTGTGTGTGTGTGTGTGTGTGTAGAGTGTGTGTGTATGTATGTATGTGTATATACAATTACATTGTATTTGTTGTAGGTAGTTGCTATCAAGTGGACTCCAATTCAAGTAGACCGTACAACCAGACAAGACACTGCCTGGCCTTACATGGCCTTCACCATCACTGCTATGTTTGAACCACTTGGTGTAGTCACTGTGTCAATCTGTCTTTGGGGGTCTTCCTCTTTTCACTAGCCCTCTACCAAGGGTCCTCCACATATGCATAATATTTAAGTATTTTACTATATACCAGGATGAGCTTGGGTTTATTCCAAACAAAACTCGTTTAAGCGTATCTGTGGTCAGTCTGTGACTACAGATAAGTTTTCTCAATAATACATTTGTATTAATCTCATGCAAATACCTTCCATAAAGATCCGATCTAAATAGTGGCTTCCAAGGGGTTTCTGCTGAGCCAGTTAAATTTAAGTTAGAGAAGTCAGCCCAGAAGTTAGGGTGACTTTTTTCTGGGACTCAAAGGACACAGGACAACTGCAGTAGCTCCTTATTTAAAAGTTTAAGAGAGTTTCACTGATGAGAAAAAAAATCCAGGAAAGTTATACCAGGGAATTTTTTTTCATCACAACAAGCTAACTTATTCTTCAAAATAGCAAGTGGTACCCAGTGAAAATTCCCTTGGAGAACGTTAGCCCATCCACCCTCCATCCATGATCTTGCCCCTTCAGACTCCTTTTGTTCCCAAAATCTCAGAGAACATTTTAAAGGAACGTGTGTTGAGTTCCTGGAAGATGCCAAAACTGCCATTTTTACATAGTGGAAGTGGAACAGCACAGACATCCTTAGAGAAGGCTAGAAAGATGGAAAGGCCGCCTCTGGAAGAGTAGAAACGAGTATGGAGGGCACATGTCAAGAAACGGCCACCTCACGTTTGGAAATGCTTAATAGAGATTCGATTGTTCTTTACCAGTACTGTTTACATCCCTCATCTATAGCTAAGGCACTGACCTTCTCAACTGTCTAGAGACATCTGAGAAGCCCACAAATCTTAAATTGTCATCAAGGGAATTACTATTCCCTTTAAATCCTGTTTAATATTTCTTTCTGAAACTTGTCTGAATCTCAGATTTCCATTTATCTATGATTTGTTGAGTCCTGTAACTATATACCAGTTAGTAATAATTAGGCAAATGCCAAGATTCAGGAGTGCAGTCATCTTTTCCTATTTCTGTAATGTATGTCATATGCCTAATATATTCTAGCAGTTCCCTGTTGCTCCCCCATTTTGTTTAGCCTTTGATTAATTTCTAGGGTATGAATAATCTAGCCCAAGGTGTCATCATTATAGTGGTACTAAAAGGTGAATGATATAGAATCCATCACAACCATGAAAGTTCCCCATTCAGAGAAACATCTCTGTTATGGGAGATGTAACCTCACATTAGATCAACAAATCGATTAGATCGTTAAACTGATTACAGCTCATCTTTAACTTTTACTAACCAAATTTATAATCTAATCTCGGCCTTGATAATTAAATATTTCATCATCCATATGCCTTTAACTTCATTTCTTGGAACTTGCTTTAAATTTTGCTGTTAGCCTTTGCCCTACTTTTAGATTATGTCACTAAACAGACTGAGCATTCACTAAATCGTATGCTATTAAGATTCTTGCATAACATTCTAGTTTAGAACACAGAAGTCTTTGTTGCAGAGGCAAGCTAAAGAATGCACTTAGTTTTGTGGTGGCAGAGAACTTAGACATTATCTAGGTATGTATAGCATAGTGTTATACATTTTTTAGATATCTTACATAATTCAGCTCTTAATTACACATAGCAATGAGGAGAGGAGTGTTGGCTAATGGGAGACGATGAATGCAATATTTGCTTTGGAAATGTAATCCAAGATACACTTAGATGTATGTCAACATCCGTAAGTATTCAGTTACTAAAACAGACTCTCTCGCAATTCTCCCCATGTTAATTGACCTAAGTTGATAGTAGCTGATACCCAGATTGTTGCAGATAATCAACTGTGAGTTCATCAAGACTTGACTGACCTTTAATGAATAGCTATTTGTCAAAAGAAGCATTTAAGATAGCTTTTAAATCTATTAGATCTTTATTTAGAGACCTGAAGATCCTCCAACTGGAACTCCAGTGTGCCCAGGTATGCAACTTAATATTCACATAATCCACCCCAAACTGCCCTTCCTGTTGCCATGCCTGTGCCAGTTCTGTAGAGAACTTAAGTTACAATGGCAGTTATGTCTAAAAATCATAGCCCCAAGCCTTGGGCCGACAAGTTTCATTGATCCCATTGCCACATTCAGAAAGTCACTGATCCAAGTACCATATTCAGCAAATTCCCAGGCATGACAAAACTTGTTAGAAAACAAAAGGAGAAAATCTGGGAACCGAGCCAAGATCCTGGGTGTCATTGTGCAGCATGAAGGTCAACTCTGGTTCCAACACTCTCTTGAGACTGTTACTCCATGACTGGAACACATCTCTCAGTGTTTGGCCACAGATCACGCCAGGAAGAAACTACCGAATCATGCTTGGATGTTGCTGCTTTTTGCTATAGGAAAATTTTACCCTTCGTAGAAAAATTTGTGTTTTAATTTTTATAAAATCAACTGGTAAGGCTTGTTTAAACTGTAGATAGAAACCTGGATTAAGACTTTCGACCAAATATAATCTTGAACTGATCACTTGTCTTCTACCTGCCTTGCCTGTTCTCAAGGTTACATAAAGAATAAGATAAAATTTTACTTAAAGCATTGTTATAAGTAAAGAAGATGCAACTCAGAAAACAAGAAATGATAAACCTTCAATGACAAGCTTTTAACAAGTAAGGACTAGTCTTTCTAGATAACTTATTAATGTGATAACTACAACCGAGTGTTCTAAAAATACAAACTTTCTCAAATTCATATAGAAAAAAAAAATGACCAGGAAATGTTAGGAGTGGTGAGGAATTTCAGGAATTAATGAGAGTGGTTAGACCTGCAACAGAGTAAATCATTAGTATAAAGCCCATAATCAGAATAGTGTATTAATAGCATAAGAAGAGGCAAAAGAGATCAATAGAATAGAATGGAAAACCAATCAAATACTGGACATTTTAATGTATGGTAAAGATGACATTGCACGTGCTTCAACAAGAAGAATCTAAAGTACAATGAGATAGCATTTTTCACTTCTGTGATCGACAGAATTCAAAAACCAATGATAACAGAGAGAGAGAGAGAGAGAGAGAGAGCCTGCTCTCAAATGTTGTTACTGGAAACAAATAGCTACCCTGGCGGGTATTTACAATATCTCATAAAATTGGAAATGCCAAAAAAAGATCCCCTTTTACTACAAATATACCCTTTAAATTTGATCACCGATACAAACTGACCTAAGGACAAGGTAACTTGTTTCAGAGTACTTTTACAGCAACAATTGGTTGGACAGAATCAATGTAAATGCCCACTGATCAGGATTAAATAAATTATGGTGCCTCCATAAACTGTAGTAAGGTTTAGCTTAAAGGTAGGAAATTGAAAGATGAGACAGATCTGTGTGTATGTAGCTTTGGAACCATGCCCTGGGTTTAAATGCAAACCAAAATACAGAAATGTGTGTATGGACTATTAGTAAAGTGTAGCATGTATGCCATTTGGAGGTGGTATAAAATGCCTCCGAAAGATAACCCTAGTCAATTATTTTCCCTGCAGAAGAAAAGTCGAATACTGGGAGCCAGGCATGGAAAGGAGATTGACTTTTAGCTATATAGCCTTCTATGTCTTTTTAATTTTTTATCATATTGTGAGTTTCCTATCCTAAAGTGTATGGTTTTTAAGAAACAATGAGTAATACAACACTGATGTGGTGGTGGTTAGGTTTTGTCCAGTCGGTTCCGAATCACAGCAACCCCTGTGTACAACAGAAGGAAAGACACCCCCCCCCCAGTCCTGCACCATCCTCACAATTGTCCTCATGTTGGATTCCATTCTTGCAGCCACTGTGTCCATCCACCTTTTCCCCCCAGTTTTATTGGCATTTAATCCACAGATCATACAATTGAACAGCTCAGTAGTTTAATCACATCAAGGGGAGTGTACAATCCCCACATATGGTTCGTAGAGCCTTCCCCCCACCATGGTCACATCCCCTTTAAACTGAGCTGTGCAATCATGATCAGTCCTCATGCTCCCTCTGCCCTGACACCTTCATAGTTTTTTACTCCCCAAATCCCCTTTCCCTCCCTATCACCCATCCCCCAACCCTGCATTGTACACAAGTCTTTATATATACAGTACACCAAAAATCTAAAAAGCCATGTAGCTCTAATTCTTTTCCAAATCCCAGTGACTTTTCAGCTTTACATTGCAGACACATTTTCCTTAAGCACACCGATGTCTTCAGGTAATTGATAAGCTGTTACATCATCCAAAAAAAACCAAAACTCAGTGCCATGGAACTGATCCAATGTGTTAAGATTCTACAGGACAGACCAGAACTACCCTTTTGGGTTTCCAAAACTGCAAATCTTTCCAGGATTAGGCAGCCTCATTCTTGGTTGCTGAGTAGCTGGTGGGTTTGAACCACTGACCATGTAGTTAGCAGCTCAATACGTAACCCACCACATCAACAGAGCTGTTAAGCCTCTGGAGTCAGTAATATCTCTGTTCTTGGCTTCGCACCATGAAAGAACCCACACTGAAGCCCGTTTTGTAATCCAAGTGGGGTTTTTTTAAAGGACTGGACAAGTTTCAGGTTTTACTGTCTCAAAGGGGTTCACAAGTAGGCCCAAACAGCCACGTGGAAAAGAGCACCCCATATGTGTGTATCTTGGGAGGGATCCCAGGAGGCCAGAATCCCCAAAACCCTAGAGGCTGAGCGCACGTGGGCCAAAAGGCTGTGGGCCCCATGTAGGCTCCACCCGTGAGGTGGAGGGAGACCCTTCCCCTCTACCTGCCTCTGACCAGGTTCAGGGTAAGACAGCATCCCAGAGCGTGCTCCCTGCCTTTTTTCTAGCCCACCCCCTGGCTTGGGGAAGGTGTGGTTGATAGTATTGGTTGACACCATTGGCTGAGTGAAGCCCACCTGGGTGGGGTCATGAGCCTGGGCCTAGATTGGCTGGCGCAGGTGTGCCTCCCACCTGGCTCAGGGGTTTGAGTAGGAGCATGCTCAGTTTGGCGTCTTCATAGGTGTCTAATGGTCGCCTGATCTCTTTCCAACCTCCTCTATGGGGCCCCTTGCAGGCACGGGATGGACAACCCCCTGTCCCTAAGCTAGCTCTCGCTAATTTATAATTTAATATCATGCATTGTGTTAGTCTGGGTAGACTAGAGATACAAATCCATTGAAACTCATGTGTATAAGAGAGTGTAAGAAAGCATCCGATCACAGGCCAGTGGGAAGAAAGTCTTTGGGTCCAGGGGCGCTGTAATCATCTCAGTGCTGGCAGGGGTCTCTCTGTAGCTTCTCTGGCTTCAGAGGTCTGGTTGCATCAGGGTAGGTCTACATGGCGCCAGTGGTTCTATGTGTCTTGTCAGCTGCAATGTCTCCCAGAAAGGTAAGTAGTGAGAGCGAGTGCCTCCCGCCTCCAAGGAGGAAATAGCAACTTCCCCAGCATTCTCAGGAGAAGGCCATGCCCGCACAGAGGCCTCATTGGCTATCTCTGGATTGACAGGCTAAACTCCACCCCTCCACTCTTCATCCTCAAATTGACACCAGATGATGTCAATTCACCACTCTGGTGGGAAATGCCGCCGTTCTTGGCTTCACACAATAAAACTCCCTGCGCCAACCGCCTTTCTTGCCGAGCAGGGCCAGCGAGGCGGCAACGCCATGGCCTCTTGAAAAAGCGGGCGAAGCAGTGTGCGCAAATGGCGCAGAGGAAACGGCGCATCGCCTAGGAGAACATCCTGAAACCCAGCATCGGTAAGAAGTGTCGGGTGCGTTAGGACGCCATGGAGGCAGAACTAAAGCCCAGCACAGAGGGTCTGGTGTCTCTGAGCGCCATGAAGGCCAAGCAGCGAGAGAAGCAGCTGGCCAAGGTGGAGCGCGAGAAGGAGGCTGAATGGAAGCTCTCCATGGGGGAGGGGGAAGAGGAGGACCACCCCCACCGGGGAGAGGTGGTCACGACAAGGAGGTGTCAATCCATCTTGTCTAGGGTCTTACCCTTTTGTGGGGGTTGGAGGGTGAGGAGGGTCCCCCCCCCTTTTTTTTTGCCTACTTTCCCAAGCATGATGTCCTTCTCCAGGGACTGGTCCCTCCTGGTAACATGTCCAGGAATTCTCTCCATCCCCACTTCTAGGAGCCTTCTGGCTCTTCTTCCAAATGTTCTCCCAAGACAGATTTGTTCTTTTGGCAGTCCATGGTACTTTCAATATTCTTTTCCAGCACCACAATTCACTGATAGAGATAAAGTGATATGAAGAATAATCACAAGCAAATTTACATGCTATAATCTAACTACCATAGCATATAAAGCTACATTTTTCTGTTGAGAGCAAGAACAGTATGAATATTTGCACAGGCAGGCAATGGGTGATTGTATTGAAAATAGGAAAGGATGCCTTACCCAGACATTTACAGGAATAATAATTATAATCTTGGGGAGGGGGAAAAAATGAGCTGATACCAAGGGCTCAAGTAGAAAGAAAATGTTTTGAGAATGATGATGCCAACATATGTACAAATGTACTTGACACAATGGATGGATGTATGGATTGTGATAAGAGCTGTAAGAGCCCACAGTAAAATGATTAAATAATAATAATCATAATCTTTAAGAGTAGGATGATTTTTCTATCAATCCTGATGCTCTTCAAAATCTTCTGTAGTTGGAATATTGGCCAAGTCATGGCTATAAGTCAACCCCATAGCCTATGAAATCACATTTGCCCTGGAAACCTAGTCTTTTGAGTGATCCAGACATTTTAATATTTAAATATAACCAGTAGGATTTAGATTGACACTTTGTCAAAGAGTAAGCACGTCCGTCTCAAAAGATGGATAGCCAGAGCACTTATTAGAATCGAGGATTGGGAGAATTCATCTCACGTACTTTGAACATCTTCTCAGGAGGATCCAGTCCCTGGAGAAGGACATCATGCTTGGGGAAGTAGAAGGGCAGAGAAAAAGAGAAAGACCCTCCACAAATGGATTGGCACTGTGACTGCAGAAATGGACTTCAGGATCAAAACAATCGTGAGGATGGTGCAGGACCAGGTAGGGTTTTGTTCTGTTGTGTGTTGGATGGAGATGAGTCAGATCTGACCTGGCAGCACCTCACAGCAACCATTTCTCCTGAGCTGTGTTTAATACCTGCTGCTTCAAAGAAACTCCCCCATATTACTCATAAAAAGCTTCCTGTTGATCTTGTGCTTTTGTGAATTAGCTTACCCTTATATCGTGATTGATCTGTATCAAATTTATTTTAGTAAACACAGGATTCCAGCTCATTTTTTTTTTTCAGTTGAGCACTCAATTATCCAATAAATCTCTTCCTGCTTACTTAAAATACCACTTTTCCCATTTATAAATGAATTTACTTACTGGAGTAAATTCTCAAATCTATTCCCTTGACTATTCATCAAACACGTTGTAGATTTAGGGCAGTGTGATAATGTAATACTGTAACTGCCATTTTATAATAAAATGCTGTTTTGTGTACTACCTCCCATAGATTAGTCTCTCCTCTCATTATTTCTGTTTTAAGTGAGGTCATTGTCTCTTAATTTTTGCTACTTATTTTTTTCTAAATAAGAACTTTAAAATCTGTTTTACTACTTCTAAAAAATGTGACTTAGTGTTTTTGTTGAGATTGCCTTAAATTTCTAGAATAAATGGCATTTAAATTACTCAATCGAAGTAATTGGAAGAGGAAGCATTTTAATTAGTATTGAAGCCTCTGAGGCTTTCTACTCCTATAAGGAGTTACAGTCTCAGAAGTCCACCCTCCCCTACAGAGTTGCTATGAGTCAGAATCGACTGGTTGGCAGTGAGTTTAGTTTTTTGATCTCAGAAGAAGTATACTTTTACATTTAGGGTTTTTCTGTCCCCTTGAATTTTGGGAAGTTTTCTTTTATGGGTAGAGGAATTTAAAAATTTCCCTTTGTAAAGATAGTGTGCCCATTATTAAGGGCCTCTTTTCCCATTTTTTCCTAAGCAGTTATTGTTTGTACATGTTAGATTGAACAAAAACAAAAAAGAAAGGTCATTTCTATATGTTTTAAAAAAATCAGATATTGGCAATTTTGTACAGCTTTCCAAGTGAGGAAGGGTCCCAGGTGGCACGGTCCAAGCTGCTTCAAGGGAGAAAGAGGTAAGCCCTGCTCACACACCAGGATGTGTCCAAATCCATGTGATGACAACGGGTCCTTACAAGGAAGATGAGTGGGTTTTGTATATTAACTCTGTTCATAATGACTGAATCATTTCATTGTCATGTTTCTTCCATGGATGGGTTCCTTGGCACGTAGCATCCTCAAGAAACCCACTGCCATCAAGTCGGTTCCATCTCATAGTCGCCCCGCAGGACAGAATAGAAAGCTTCAGCTTTCTTCCTCAGAGCATCTGAGGTACTCAACTCATAATCCCCCGTGCCACCAGTGCTCCTTTTTAGCCTCCTATTTAGCATCCTCAAGCTCAGTGCCAATGATCAAACCAATTCAAACTCACAGCAATGCCATAGGGCAGGGCAGAGCTGCCCCATGAGTTTCTGAGGCTGTAAATCTCTATGAGAGCAAAAACCTCGTTCTCCTGAGGAGCAGCTGGTGGATTCAAACTGCTGACCTCACCGCTAGCAGCCCATCACACAATCCACCGTGCCACCAGCATTCTTATTTAGAACCCTAGGTATGCAATTATATCATTTGAAAATAATTATTAGCGCTATCTTTCCAATTTTTATATATCTTATTTTTCTCTCTTGTTGTGTTAGTCTGGGTAGACTAGAGAAACAAATTCATAAACACACATATGTATATAAGGGAGAGATTTATATACAAGAGGAATTGAACGTTGAGAAGACATCCCAACCCAGTCCAGTCCAAGGCCATAAGTCTAATATTAGCCCATATATCTGATACCAAGCCATAAAATCCTCTTCAGACTCACGAAACACATGCAATGAAACCAAATGCAGGACAATCACAAGCCAATGGGTACAAAGTCTTTGGGTCCAGTGGCATTGTAAGCATCTCAGTGCTGGCAGGGGTCTCTCTGTGGCTTCTCCAGCTTCCAAGGTCAGGTTGCGTGCATGTGGCTTGTCTTCTGCCATGTCTCCCCTAGGGAGTGGCAGAGAGAGATTATATAACTACCACACTTGTCTAATTAGATAGTCTGTTACAACCAGAATGATAGTTTGCTATAATGGAGAAACATCCTTGTAACTGTCTGACTTTAATGGGAACATCCTGGTATTTCCCTATTAAGCACAGGCTTTATAGTTGGGAGATGCTAGATAGATAAATAGATAGACTTACATACATACATACATTTCTATTTTATTAAGCATTTTAAGAACAGTTGAAATTTTCCAATGCTTTTCAACATTTATAGAGATAATAATATGCTTTTCTTTGTTTAAACACTAATATGGCAAATTATATAGATCTATTTCCTAAAGTAGCTCCATCTTCACATTATCAATATAATTCTTACTTTATGTTAGTGTAACATTGAAGCAGTTTTAGCCCATTTCTTTTTTAATAAGTCATTTTATTTGGGGCTATTACAGCTCTTAAACAATCCATACATCAATTTTATCAAGCACATTTGTACATATGTTGCCATCATACTTTTATTTTGTCAAGCACATTTGTACATTTGTTGACATCATTCTCAAAACATTTGCTTTCTACTTGAACCCTTGGTATCAGCTTCTCATTTTTCCCCTCCCTCCCTGTTCCCTCTCCCTCATGAACCCTTGATAATTTATAAATTATTATTTTGTCATGTCTTACACTGTCTGACATCTCCCTTCACCCACTTTTCTGTTGTCCATCGGCCAAGGAGGAGGTTATATGTAGATCCTTGTAATCGGTTCCCCCTTTCTACCCCACCTTCCCACCACCCTCCTGGTATTGCCACTCACGCCACTGGTCCTGAAGGGATCATCCGCCCTGGATTCCCTGTGTTTCCAGTTCCCATCTGTACCATTGTACATCCTCTGGTCTAGCTGGATTTGTAAGGTAGAATTGGGATCATGATTGGGGGGGAGGGGGGAATCATTTAAGAACTAGAAGAATTATATAGATCTATTTCCTAAAATAACTCTGTCTTCACGTTACCAGTATGACTCTTAGTTTATGTTAGTGTAACGTTGAAGCAGTTTTAGCCCGTTTCTTACAGGCTAGAGATGTTTCCAGTGGTGGGACTTCAACTGGTCTTTCCATTCTTCAACTGCTTTGGCCTCTGTTCATTGCTGTGCTGCAGACCAGAGGTGGTGTTGGAAGTCCAGGCCACTGTCTGCATGCAGCAGCCACAGTGCCAGATTCTCCCAGCTTGGCTCATCATTGTGATTTTGCCTTAGGAGCAAGTATAATTGACTTGTTGACAGGTTTCCAGTTTTCTTTACCATTTTCCTGGAGAATCACTTTGAATAGACATACTACCTTGGAGTAATTTCTGACACAGAGACCTGCTAGGACAGATTAGGACTGCCCTTCCTTCCGGTTTCTGAGGCTGTAAATCTTTCTGGGAGTAGAAAGTGCCATCTTTCTCCCCGAGTGGCAGTCGGGTTCCAACTGCTGGCCTTGGCAGTGAACAGCCTAATGTGGAACCCACTGTACTACCAGAGATCCCCATTCCCTCTCCGACGGGCCAAAAAGTTGGCTGTCCACATCTACCCAGATGTACCTTAGAAAAAAGGCCTGAACATCGATTCCAAAGTCCACAGGCACTGAAAACCCAGTGGGGTGCAGTTCTACTCTGAAACACATGGGGTCAATATGAGTCCACATCCATTTGATAGTAACTGGCTTTTACTTGCTATTGGGCTGTGGTTTATTTTTAGTGTTACCTTTATTGGGTTTGAGTATCAGTTATAGGCAGGCTTTAATCATTAGTCTGGAAACTTTTCTTTTTATCCCCTGCCTACTCCAGAAGAGATGGTATCATCTATTACTTAAACGTTGGTAGAAAACTCTGGTAAAAGCACCAGTGACTAGGGCGTTATTTACTTGTGTATCTTTGGTAGCAAGGTGAAAACTTACCCTGATTTCTCAATGGCAATTGCTTTGTTTCAATATTGCCTCTTTTGAAGACAATATTGGCTATTAATATTTTACTAGAAAACTGCTCATTTGATGCATTTTTAAATGTCTTATTTGCATAGACTGTGTAAAATCTTTTAGAAGTCTTTTATTTCCTCTATGCCTGTGGTTATTAACTCATTTTCATCATCCGTTATTAATATGTATGCTTGCACTATTTAAAACATTGATAGGTTAGCTACCAGTTTTCTTCTGGGATTTTTTTGGGGTTTGGGGGGGTCTGGTTTTTTTGCCAGTGCTGCCATTGTTTATGTTCTAAGTCTTTAACATTTACTTTTGTCTTTACTCATCCCTACTTGTTGTTGTGTTAGATCCAATCATGTCAGTTTGTGCCTTTTGTAGCATTTTGGAAACTCTAAATAAAAATTAATATGCCATTTCAATTGTCCTCTATAGGGAGAATTAGATTTTAATAAGGAGAAGTGAAATTCTTAATTCTTTTTCTTTCTTGAGGTGAATATAATTAATAAAAAATATGTAATTGTCAAAAACTCTATTTTTACTAAGCAGCAAATGTAATACAATAGGACTAAGAAAGATGCACCTTTGATTGGCTTTGTTTAAACCAGCCTTCCTCTCTGCCTTTTGCTGCTGTTAGTTGCTGATGCGATGCTTCTCACTCATGGTGACACTTTCATTCTTAATAAATTATGATGGTTCAAACTATCATGTGAAGATAAAGGAAAAACACAATCTCAGGTCTCGCTCTATAGAAAATTGTTTTATGTATTAATTTATTTAGACACCTAGCAAATATTCTCTGTCTGCTAGTGGTTTTGGTCTTGTAGGTCAGTTCATCCCAATCCTTTTGGTTCAGTTCAATCCAAGAGTCATTTACAATCTGCTTGCAACTGCACTGGGTGCCAGGAAAGGAAATTCCTTCCGTTCCTCCTCATTTCTCCCTTACCTCAAAGGAGCTCAAAGTCTAGTCCATTGTATAGATTGCTGTGACTGAGATTAGGCTCAGTCAGACTACAGAAATGTGTGTCCCAAGACCAGTTAAGGGGGGAAACGGGGACAACAGCCTGACCCAGTTCTCTAGCCATAACTGCAAAAACAAGGAACAGAGGTTCAGCTGGTTAATATGCACGCTCCATAGTCAGTAGGAGCCCCACAGCAGGCATTACAAACCTCAATGGCACTCTTGTTTGTCTCTGTCCAGTGCCCTGATGACATTTCCCAGAGAGAAGCCCTGGTCAGGGTGCTCTGCCAAGAGGAGTAGACGGTCGGGTGGCCTCCATTCCCCACAGCTGCTCCCAGTCTTCAGTGCCAGCAGATCACGGGAGTGGTAGAACCAGTTCACATACAAGCGAGCCGAAGAGTTTAATTTCCTTCAAAGATGTGATTGCTAAGCTTTTATTTCTCCCAAATGCAAAATACCCTTAATGATTTCATTCCTTACATTTCACATAGAAGTTGGAAGAATTGTGCCAATAATAAATGCACATGTAAGGTAAGTTTTTTTGTTACTTAAAAAAGTTCATTCAAAATAACCACGCAATATATTCTGGTGATGGAAATGGCCTTATATTTATTGTCAGATCACAATGAAAGAGCAGGATTTTTGACTTGTTACTCATTTAAGCGATAACAACCTTTAACTCAAATTGATGTCTATATGAGGAGTCCTGGTGGTGCAATGGGTCCAGGATTGGGCTCCTAACCACAAGGTCAGCATTTCAAACCCACCAGCTATTCTGAGGGAGAAAGATGAGGCTGTCTGATCCCATAAAGACTTACAGTCTCAGCAAGCAGATAGATTCTGGGCTCCCATGTAATTCTAGCCCCAATCCAAAAACAGTTCTTATAACATTGCCCTGCTCAATACTCATCTTCATGAAGAGATCACTGAAGATAAGGGTGCTATAGCAAGTATGCTGAAGAAAGCAGATGGTGCCTGGCTATCAATTGGAATTGTGTCTGGGGCCTTAAAGGTTTGTATTCAAACAAGCAGCCATCTAAGTGAGGCGTCAACTAAGTCCACATGAAAGAAGCACACCAGCTTATGTGATCCAACGATGACAATAACGAAATCCAATATGATGTAGGGAAAGATAGCAGAGCTTAAATTGTGAACACCCAATTCATAGAAGGCTATGGAGGTCAGTGGGAACCAAAATCCATCTATAAAGTGCCTGGTTGAATTGGGCCTCTGATCCCCTCTAGCCACAGACAAGGGACTTGAACCACTTTACTATCGGACAGATTATTGTAACCTTGATTACGGTGAATCAAACCATGGTATAATATGATACTTGGTCAATTGACCTCTCTCTTAACCCAACCTGAATTTGCTCCATGCTCAAATTCTTTCTCCAGGAAAGAAAATTCTTCTCTGGCCTTTTAAATATGATTGGTAGGGTGTTTTTTTTTTTCTTTCTTAATCTTTATTTTTATCTATATATTATTGTTGGTGTTTTCTTCTATTTCATTTTGTTTTTATGGTTTCTGTTAGGTCTCTCAGGAAGCACAGAGGCATAGAGACAACTGATACAATGGTTTAATGGGAAGAGGGGGGGTATTGGGGAATTGGGGAGCAGTCAGTGGATGCGGGAGGGAGAAGAGCATTAGAGCTGATTGTGATGATACACCGTAGTTGTCATTAGACAGGAGTACAAGAATGAAGAATGAGGCTCCGACCTCCTTTGTCTTGCCCATTTTACCAGGTCACCATACTGCCAAATCACCACATTGACACCCCTTACACCATAGGACACTAAAATTCTTAGCTGTCTTTCACAAGAATTGCCAAGTGTTCTGGTTTCTTCAGCTTATTTTTTTATCCCAAACTCAGAAATAAATTGTACTTGTCAAGGTTCTTCGTAGTAAATAACAGAAACCAACTACAGTTAAAGCAGAAATCAAATGCCTTGGTTGGTATATTAGTCTCCTCGGACCATCCTATCATAGAGTGACTTATAAAACAAATGTATCCTGTCACAGTTTAGAGGCGAGGCATCTGAGTTCAGGCTGTCAGCAGGACGGGGTTCTCTCTGCAAGCATTGGATAGCTCCAGATATTCTTTGGCTTACAGCTGCAATGTAACTCCACCTTCACGTGGCCACATTCCCTCTGTCTCTCTGTGTCTCTTGCCCTCTTTTATAGGACACCATTTAGATGGGACTAGGAGCCACCCTGCTTCTGTACGACTTCATGTTAACAAATAACCTCTTCAAAAATCCTATTTCCAAAACAAAGTCACACTCAGAGGTACAGGGGTTAGGAGTTAAACATATTTGGGGAGTCTATAGTTCAGTCTATACAAGATGGATATGTGTTTGATTCTAGCTTGTAGAATTTAAAAAAAAAGGGGGGGGATTATATAAGACCAAAGGGGGTCAAGAGCCAGGTGAATTATTGCCACAGAGCAAGGATGCCACTCAGTGGTGGGGCACTCATCACCCCAAGGCTGGAATCATCATCACTGCACAGGTACCTCTTGTGTGCTGAGATCTGCTGATACTGGAGGATGCACCTCTACCCTGCAGACTTTTCTCTTGGTAGAGCGCCCTGAACACCCCTAACTGACCTGAGTCTTCTCCACATTCCCTCAGAATTAACGTCCCAAAGGGCAGTATCTGACTGGCATTGCTCTAGCCCTGTCCTCCCACAGGCTTCCGCTGTGCCCGCCTTTTGGTACTCTTTCTGGAGGGCATATCAGCTTCCCTGTTACTATTGTAAGGTCCCATCTTACCCCCTGGCATTGGAATAGTGCGGATTCTGGGGAGCCAAATCTATAACTATCCTATCGACTACATCGAATGCTTGTGTTGTTGTTAATTTGAACTTAACACTTAAGATTATAGCTTTCAAATCATGATTCTGAAATCCAGTGAGTTCATCATTTTCATTTAAAGTGTCGGCTGCTACCTGCTTTCTAAGTCAGCCTGTGTGTTCCTTGAGTGTTCACCAAAGAGCTGCCTAGGAGAGAGGCCGAAGAAAGCACTGTGAGGGCCGTACATGATCTACAGGAAATAAAATAAATAAAATTTTTAAAAAAGAAAGCATTGGAGGGCCATACATGATTTACAGGAAATAAAAGTCCCACCAGATCTGTGAATGGAACCTCACTGGGACCTGGACACCCGACTGAATCACAACCCCCAACCTCGGCTCACCACGCTCAAGTTACCACCACCCAAGGAAGGGAGTGGCTAGTTGGAGGCCTTCCGACACTAAGTCTTTTCAATTTTCCTAACAGTTTTTCCTCTCATCCCTGCAATGTTTTGGCAGCTCTGGGTTCTTTTCAGCCTCCCTTTCAATTTTCCTAGTGCTTGGAGCCACAGGGGAGACCCAACGCCTTGTCAAGCATCCCAGAATGTGAGGCATTTTTTCGTGAGTTTCAGCTGAAGTGGTGCCAGCAACTTGGAGCAGGAGCAGGGGAGACGGGGTCAGTCTCTGCAGCTGTGGGGTTCGTGGCAAAGGCTGGACCCTGGAGAAAGGAATGGTAACACTGGCAGGAACGTGGAACGAAAACAAGCAGACTTCAGCCAAACAGGCATCGTCCTCTCAAGCATCCCCACCTGCTCTGATCAGAGCCGGCATGGCCCTCAAGCCCGCAAGCTTCACACGGAGCAGAGCCTTCTGGATTAGAGTGGACTGCAAGCTAGCTTGAAAAAGGATCCCTGACCAAACCTAAATGGGATGAGCCACTGAACTTTCCAACAGCACTATTTTAAGATACACTTTTAAAAAGTGCAGCGGGCGTCTCCTTTTACACCAACAGAGGGGCATTCATTCACTCGCTCTTCTTGGTCCCTGAAAGTACTCCTCTTTAAAACCTAGAAGTGGCATTTGAGTTTTTAAATAACTTTTTAATTTTTATTAATAGTCATGAATAGAGGACACATTCATATGGTATAAAAATCTAAACCATTCAAAGAAAAATAGCATGAAAAATGTATACCTCCTCCTTCTGGCCAGCCCAGCCACATCGCCAGCAATCCTGGGAAGTGACTGCCATCACTCGTTTCTGGTGTATTTTTTCCAGAAATAGTATTTGAATGTACAAACCTGCTCGCCTCTCTCTCTCTCTCTCCATATATGTGTGTGTGTGTGTGTGTGTGTGTGTGTATACACATACATACACACACGCACACAAATAGCACATATTACACAGCATTTCACTCTTTGCCTTTTTTGTTAACAGCCTTGGAAACTGTTCCTTATCAGTACAGAACTGCCTTGTTTATTCATTTAACTGAATGTTTAAACAGCATCCTGTCAATACACATGCTATTTTAATCTTTCCCTGTGACAAGAACACGTCTGTGAGTATCGTTCACCATCTCCCACTAGCAGGTATGTGACGTGAGATTGCGATGTCAAAGTTTGGCAGTTTGAGGGATATGTTGTCGAGGGGCCCTCCACAGAGATTGTCTGAATTTCTGTTGCTGAAGAGATTGTGAATGCCTGATTCCCCTGCTCCTCAGCACCGTGTCAGCCAGTTTTGTTTTTCCACGTTTGCCAGTTTGACAGGTCAAACAGTGATGTCTCATTGTAATTTTAATTTCAATTATTATTATGAAGCAGAACATATTCACCCAAAATTAAAAACTGCACACACATGCTCGTGCGTGTTTGTGTGTGTGTGTGTGTGTATGAATGAGAGGTACAAGAGAGAGAGCAATAGCGAGGTACATTAGTCATTCTTTTCCCCATCAATCATGATCATGGTGGTAGTTAGGTAAATTTCTGTCAACTTGAAGATGTACGGGTGGAGTCAAATATGTCAGTCAAGGTACAGCCTGGTGTCTCCTTGATTATATCCCAGTGTGAGACACTGGGAACTGCTCTCTCACTCTCTCTCTTTCTCTCTCTCCCTCTCCCTCCTTACTTTCTTGCTGGCTGGCCCCCTGAGAGCTGCCAGGGAACTGCCATGCTTCCACCGATCTTGGATCCACACAACTCTGCACCCACCAGCCTGCAACCCTCCTGCCCTTCTGCATCATTGCCTGTGGCTGCTGAGTCTGAAGAGGGACTCAGGGACTAGTCTAGGACCAGAGTTGGACTAGGCTGGGGAACTGTGTTAGTCTGGGTACTTTGGAGAAACAAATCCACAGCGACTCATGTATAAGAGAGTTTTATGTAAAGAAAATGTGCATCACGAAAACATCCCAATCCAATGCTGCCCAAGCCCACAAGTCCATTAACCCAACACCAGTCCACAAAGTCCTCCACCTCACAAAACAGAGGCAATGATGCCGACTGCAGGAGGAAAGCTGAGTCAGTGAACGAACAAGCATCTCAGCACTAGCAGGGGTCTCCACACGGCTGCTCCAGCACCCAGGGCTGCATCGGGATAGGTCCATGTGGCTTCTCCTTGGGGATGTTTTGTAGGAAGTCAATCTTGCAAGCTGAAGCAGGGAACTGCTAAGGCAGCTAGCTACACCCGGTGCAACCATCACAAAACAAGAGACCCGAGAACTAGAAAGGCGAGGTTCACCACCCATTTATCCCTCCGCCTTTCAATTAGCCCCACATGTGATTACCGGCCAGGCTGGCACAATTAACTAACTCAGGCACCTTCTTTTTTTATCATTTTATTCGGGGCTCTTACAGCTCTTATAATCATCATTTTCTAAACATTTTCTTTCTGTTTGAGCCCTTGGTCTTAGCTCCTCTTTTTTCCTTCCTTCCCTCACCCTCCCACCCTCGTGTACCCTTGATAAATTATAAATTATTATTTTCATATCTTACACGGACCTCTATCTCCCTTCACCCACGTTTCTGTTGTTCTTCCCCTTTGTGGGGGGTAGTTTTATGTCGATCATTGCGATTGGTTCCCCCATTCCTCCCCCTTGTCCCCCTGCCTTCTTGGTACTCCCATTGCTTTTCCTGAGGGGTTTGTCTGTCCTGGATTCCATGTCTCAAGAAGTCTTGTCTGTACCAGTCTTGTCTGTACTGGTCTAGCCAGGTTGTAAGGTAGTGCCGGGGTCATGATATTGTGGGTGAGGAAGCTGTAAGGAACCAGAGGAATATTGTGTTTCTTCGGTGCACCCTGGCTGACTCATCCCTTCCTTGTTACCCTTCTGTGAGAGGATGTCCAATTGGGACACTTTCTTGATATATACTTACTCCTTGATTTAAAGCTCTCTCTTACACATATGAGTGTCACTGGATTTGTTTCTCTGGTCACTTGGCCTAACACAATCATCAACTTCAGGGCTGTTGCAGTTCATATAGGCTTTCTGTTTTTGTTTTTACCTACCCTACTTCAGTAACAGGAAGTCCTGCAACTATATCCAGGCTGTTCATTCCTTCCTTCAACCACAGCGCCCTGCCATTCCTCAGTGCCACTCCTACAGCCAGTCCAAATATCCTGATCCCGTTGTTTCTAATAAAGGATCACTGAGGTCCCTCTCATGGCATATCTTTTGGGAGAACGTATGTTTGTTCCCCACTGGAGATGTCCCTTCCTGTGTCTTTACCTGTCCTTGTTGGTCATTTTTTTTTAATCCGTATTGGTCTTATTGCATCTGCAAGCTCTTGTTCATATATTATAGATCATGATTTACAGTTGTCACCTTTGTTGACCCCAGTATGCATCCACCTTTCCCTCCTTCCTAACCGACCCCTAACTTTGTTCAGGCATCGAACACTTCCACATGCAGCCTAGGAGATATAGGAGAAGCTGCTCTATCCCTTTTCCTGGACTCTAATTGACCTAGACTGATTTCAGTCATCCCTTCTTTCTTGATGTTGTTGTATTCAGGAACCTGAGTGAGCCACATGACACAAAACATCCCCTTCAGGGGTAGTTACTGATTCAGGGGAGGCATGTGAACTAAGCTTGCCCAACAGGTCTGGTAAAATTGTTTGACTAGATGACCTCAGAGGCCCAGCACTCCATAGCTGAGCTGAAGGGGCAACCTTAACAATGTTAGTAGACTATATTTTTCCGTAAGTTTAGACTTTTTTTTTTTTTTCATTTTAAGACCTTCTCCACACATAAAGGAGCCTTAGTGGCATAGTGGTTTCATGCCAGGCTGCTAACCTTAAGGTCAGTAGTTTGAAAACACAAGCTTGCTCCACGGTAGTAAAACAAGACTTTCTATTCCCAAATTTAGAGTCTTGTAAATTTGCAGGGGCAGTTCTACCCTGCCCTATGGGATTGCTATGAGTCAGATTTGACTCAATTGCAGTAAGTTTGGTTTGGTTTTTCCAAGCATGTCACAATCTGTATTTTTTAATTAGCTTTATAATAAGTTTAACAATATGTCTTTGATTCATTTTGGAGCCAACTTTGTTAATGTTAAAGGTAAGAATTCAGTTTTATCTTTTTCTATGTGTTAAGCCCATTTCCCCATTAAACAGTCTATCCTTTCCCCCACTGATATGTAAGGAGTAAATTTCTATAAAAACACAACTTTAGGGGATGAGGGATTAGGCCCATATTCTCTGGGGACACCAAGGTCAATTAACATAACAGTCTACAAAAGTAATGTTCTGTAAACAGTGAGTAGTGAGTGGGGTCTTAAAAGCTTGTGAACAGCCTTCTAAGGTGCACTTATTGGTCTCCCCCATCCAGAGTGAGGAACAGTGATGAAAATGAGAAGCCTTGTGGAAACAGTTACCCAATGAACGAAGGGGCTGTGCAAACATCAGATTCTCCAGCACCAAGACCAGGAAGCTAGATGCACCCACCTACCACTCTGAAAAGCATCACAACAGGTGGTCCTGCATGGACTAGGGAAAACTATAGAGCAGGCCTCGAGATCATAAATCAGATCAAGTGTATTGACCTATTGGAGATTGGTAGAACGCCCACCAATCTATGGCCCTCAGTTCCCCCTAGGTCTGAAACGGAACTCAGCTCATGTTAGCATGATCAACCATTGAAGAGCAAGAGGGCACCGTTCACCCAAGGCTAGAAGGCTGGGAAGTAAGGAGGAATGAAAACCAGAAACACAGACAGAAAGAGATGAGTGATGAGACATTGAGGGGATGAAAATGGATACACTGAACCAAAATGTGCATAAATTAATGAATGGAAAACGGATGACCTGCTGTATGAAACTTCATTTAATTCATGAGCAGAAGTTTTTAAAAAAAAAGTTCTGTGAACCATCAACTTGTTCAAATTATCCGTTTTTCTGGTCTTGAACCAGTAACATCATGTTTCAATTACTATGGCCTAGTAGTCTTAAAAGAGTGCTAGCTAGTAGCATACAAGCATAGTACCTTGCTAACTGAAAAGTCAGTGGTTCAAATCCACCAGCCTCTACATGAAAGATGAGGCTATAAGTTCTAATAAAGACTTACAGCTTCAGAAAGTTTATGGAGCAGTTCTGTGCTATCATATAAAATCCTCATGAGTTTGAAATGATGACATTGAAAGAATACTTTAAAATACCCACCTTTGCCCTTTTTCAAAGCAGACTTGAACTTCTTTCCCAGATATATTGTAGAGCTTTCAGTGTTTCTCAAAAAAAAGAAAGATTCAACCGTGAATTTGATAGATTAAATTTAAATTTTAGACTGTATTTTTATATTAAACCATTCCATTCATGAGCATGTAACTTATTCAGATTTTCTTTTAACAAAGTTTTAAAAATATTTTATAAACCTCATATTCTTTTTAAATTTTTATTTTGATAAATCATTTTATTGGGTGCTCTTACAGTTCTTATAACAATCCATACATCAAGTGTATCACGCACATTTGTACCTTTCTTTTTAAATTCCTAGATATTCTAATTCAGTGTTTCTCAACTTTCCTAATGCCATGACCCTTTAATACAGTTCCTCCTGTTGTGGTGACCCCAACCTTAAAATTATTTTCATTGCTACTTCACAACTAATTTTGCTACTGTTATGAATCAGGTGCCCCCTGTGAAAGGGTCGTTTGACCCCCAAAGGGGTTGCGACCCACAAGTTGAGAACTGCTGCTCTAATTGCTTTTGTTGCTTTTATGAAAGCTTTTTCATTTTCTAGCATGTTTTTTAGTTGGTTATTGCTAGTGTTGGGAAATGATATTGATCTTTGCCTCATCAATTATTTAGGCCTTCCTGGAAATAAGTTCCATAGATTCTTCTTTGGGAGGAGATCTTAAGAGACAGACAGGAGAAAAGAAAAAGGACATGAAGAAGTATGCACAAGGACAAGAGGCTCTCCAAGAAACAGAAAAAGAGATTTGGGAAGGCATGTTGGAAACCGGTTTTGTTACTGCATCTGTTTTCCCAAATTTTCTAAAATTGTCCTAACTGTAGCATAAGTCTAGCATCCAGAAATGTACTATTCCTTTCCCCATAGTGGTTCTACCATCAAAATCTTCCTAGAGTCCAATCACCTCTCACTATCTTCACCATTACCCCTCTAATCCAAGCACTTCTTCTATTGTCTTAACCTTCCAAAGTGTCCCCCAGATTCAACACACCCTCACATGTCCCTGTCTAGTGTATGGACGTGTACATTTATGTCACACTTCTGCTCAAAACTCTGCAATGCTAGCTCCCTATCTCATGCACTTAAAAACCCGAGTCTTTACCTTGATGTGTGAGCTAGTCTCCATCACCTACCTCTCCCTCTCATTTACTTGGCCCCAGTCACATTGCGCTCCTTGCTATCCCTCAGTCTTGACAAGCAATCAGAAAACTTCAAGCCTATAGTAGTCATATAATTGCTGCATAACACATTGCCCTAACAGTTGGCAATTTAAAGCAGCAAGCATTTATGATCTTGGTGTTTTTGAAGGCCAGACTTAGTTGTAAGGTTCTGACTCAAGGTCTTCAATGAGGTTCTGCACAAGCTTTCAGCCATTGCTACAATTTCATCTGAAGGCTAAACTGGTTGACGTCTAAATTCTAAAGTTATTGGCAAACCTCAATTCCTCATGGGTATTTGGACTGATGACGTCATTTCCTCACTGACTGTGAGCCAGGCATTGCCCATTGATCCCTGCCACGTGAAACTCCCCTTAGAGCATTGGGCAGCTCTCCTGGCATCGGACTTCCCCCAAGGGAGAGAGAAGGAGTGCTCAAGATTCAATCTACAATCTTCCATAAATCATAAATCTGTTCTCATAAGTGACATATTGTCATTTCCGCTAAATTGTACTCACTTCCAAGTCAGCCCACACTCACGGGATGGGCGTCCCACCTCTAGAAGAGAAGAATATCAAAGGATTGGATGATCCTGTGTGCTAAGTCACCACAGGACCTTTACACTTGTTCCCTCTCCCAAGGGTCACTGCATGCCTTTCTCCCACTCTCAGCTCTCTGGTCATCAGAGAGATTTCTTGTGCCCTTCCTATCTCATACAGTGTCTTCTCTCATCTCTTTGCTTTGCTTTATTTTTCAGAGTACTTATCAGCACCTGACAAATTAGGTTTCATTTATTTATAATTTATCTCCTCACTAGGATGTCACCTTCCTAAATGCAGTAGTATGGATTGAACCACGTCCCCTAAAATATACGTAAAAGTCCTAACCCGTAGTATCTATGGGTGTCACTGTGATTGATAATGGGGATTTGAAGAGATTATCAGTTAGCATGATGTAATACCAGAATGACCGGAGAAGAGATGATGTGTTTGAATCGCAGTGCTAGAGAAGAATATGGAAAGTACCATGGACTGCCAAATGGACAAACAAATCTGTGTTGAAGAAGTACAACCAGAGTGCTCCTTAGAGGCAAGGATGAGAAGACTTCGTCTTAAATACTTTGGGCGTATTGTCAGGAGAAACTCGTCCCCAGAGAAGGACATCATGCTTGCTAAAGTCGAGGGGTGGTGGAGGAGAGTAAGGCCCTCAAGGAGATGGATTGACACCATGGCTGCACCAATGGGCTCAGGCATAGGAACAATTGTGAGGCTGGTGCAGGGCCGGGCAGTATTTCATTCTGTTGTGCATAAAGTCACTGTGGGTCAGAAATAATGCGATGGCACCTAAGAACAACAACATACCAGCTTCTAATCCAATTTGAGGGGCATCATTATAAAAAAAAAGAGCACAGATACAGAGTCATATGGAGAAAAGTAACCATGTGAACAGAGAGCAGTCCACAAACCAATAAATGCCAAGAAACCTCTGATGCTACCAGAAGCTGAGAGAGAGAAGAAAGGGTCTTCCTCTAGACCAGCAGTTCTCAACCTGTGGTCGCCACCCCTGTGTGTGTGTGTGGGGAAGGGGTCGCCCAGTTCATAGCAGTACCAAAAGTACAGTGATGAAGTAGCAACGAAAATAATTTAGTGGTTGTGGGTCACCATAACCTGAGGAACTGTATGAAAGGGTAGTGGCATTAGGAAGGTTGAGAACCACTGCTCTAGACTGACCTCTGAAGAGCACATGATCATGCCACAGCCTGATTCTGATTTCCTGACCGTGGAAAGTGTGAGACAATAAATGTCTAATATGTACAATACTTTGCTATGATAGCCTAAGAAATGAATATAGGTGGGAACTTAGTCGTATTCAACTAATTCCCTACCCCTTAGAATTATGTCTGGCTCTCAGTAAATACTTGTAGAGAAGGAGGGAGGCAATTCTGACTCTTGAGTGGCTTTCGGATGGATGCCGCATCCCTTCTCAAACAGGTTAGCCATCTGGCCCAGCTATTTGGACATGGACGGGGATGCCAGGCCCAGGTGGAGCGTGTGCCTTTTCTAGGTGCTTCTTTTTTAAAAAAAATCATTTTATTGGGTGCTCATACAACTCATCAAAATCCATCCATCCATCCATTGTGTCAAAGCACATTTGTACATTTTTTGCTATCATTCTCAGAACATTTTCTTTCTGTTTGAGCCCTTGGTATCAGCTCATTTTTCCCCTCCCTCCCTCACAAACCCTGGATAATTTATAAATTATTATTATTTTGTCATGTCTTAGACTGTCTGATATCTCCTTTCCCCCACTTTTCTGTTGCCCGTCCCCCATGGAGGGGGTTAGATCCTTGTGATCAGTCTACATGATTCTTTTAGACCCTGTTTCTTTGGCCTCTGATTATAATTGACCAAGACCAAAATGAATGATTTCCCTTACTTACATATAAATTGGGAATTAAGATAATTTTATGATTCTGTGTGTCAAATAACCCTTTAAAGTCCAGTTAAGAACTGCATGTAAACCTTGGTCAACACAACTTTGCTTATTCCGTTGCTTCTCCGTATCCATGATAAGTTCATTCCAGGATCCCTGTGGATACCAAAATCCGCAAAACTCAGGTCCCTTATTTAAAAATGGTATGGTATTCACACACAAAATTTAAAGCCTATGTGGAGCTTCTGTGTATATTAAATCATCTCTAGACTACTTATACTACCCCTCACTGCCAGAGTCAATTCCAGCTCATACTGATGACCCTACAGGACAAAGTAGAATTGCCCCTATGGGTTTCTGAGACTGTTACTCTTTACAGGGGAAGAAAGTCTCATATTTCTCACACAGAGCAGCTGGTGGTTTTGAACTGCTGACCTTGCAATTAGCAACCAATGCATAACCACTATGCCACTAATACTATGTAAATGTTATGTAAATAGCACTTTACCATACCTCTTAGCCTTTGAGTCTGACCACTTACTTGCTCCTTCCCCATCCCCTTCACACACACACACACATACAATATTTGGTTGAATTACAACTGCAGAAGGGTTCACTGTATTTACTTAAAATTCTCTCTAAAGATATACAAGGAATTAGATAATGTAGGACCTCCGATTAAGGGGACTCTGATGGAGGAGCAAAGGTTGGCAGGAGACATTTTTAAATATATATATGTATGCCCCTTTATGGTATTTGAATTTTGACCCTGAGTCTTTCTTACTTAAACACACACATACAACTAAGAAGTCACATGACCTTCATTTCTATTGCTTCTATAAACTGTCATGTGGTTTCCACAGTTACAAAGAAGTATTTTTTAGCCAACAATTGCTTAATGAAAATCATATATCTATGCAAGTATTAAACTTTATATAAAAACTAATAATAATGATTTGGCAAACAGACGTAAGATTTTGGTGCTTTGTTATGTTGCTGCTCCCTGACTGACTCTGTTTGCAAGTCAAATTTGTCTTTGTTTGTTTCGTTTCTTTGTGGTAGCTTTGTTTGGATTGTTAGGGTTTGTTTGCACCTCCCTAAATGTGGTTGGGTAAAAGTGAGAACACATTGTTAATATTGTTACACTTTGATTCTTTCTTTTCTTTCTGTTTTTTTTTAAGGACAATAACTAGAACACATACCTTTTTATTCCCTTCAGATCGAAAATTAAGCTTGCATGTGAATGTTAGTTAACCACAAGGACTATTGTTTTCCCTTCGTAAGCGAATCCTGGTGGCATAGCGGAATAAGTGCTGGGAGTCTATCCACAGACTGCAGTTCAAGTGCACCAGCTGCTCTGCTTCAGAAAGATGGGGCTTTGGAACAGGCTCCCATAATGATTTGCCTCAAAACCCCGAAGGATCAGTTCTCTGCATTACAAGGTCCTTGAGTCTGATTCAACTGCATAACAGTGGAATAAATAAAAAAAATCTCTTAATTAGTAAGTACTTTCACAGACCCAAAATTAAACTTCATTAGTACTGATTCATTCTTTCATTCAAATATATTGCTTTGTAATGTATGGGAAGCTAAGAATAAAAGCAATAAAGCAGAGAGTCTGTTCTCAAGATCGCCACAGACATCTGAGTAAGTGAGAGAAGTTCACTATGGTGGGTACAGTAATGTGTGCAGCAGCCCACATGCAGGAGTGACTTCTCATGCTGGGGGGGGCAGGTAAGCTTCAAGATGATAGCTTGTGGAAGCAGCATGTACTATTAAAGTCACAGAGACTCTTCATGTTGCTAATGGACTATGTTGTAAAATTGTAACTACAGTTCCAGGCCATCAAAACTGAGTAGATTTATACTATTAACTTCCTTGATCATTGGCTGTATATTCCTGATGTTCTCTTAGCAATTTTCAAAGACCTGACTGGGCTAATTTACCTATGCCTCTGGAGGATGACAAATATCAAAAAGAAATAAATTAGAAATAGGGGAAATGTCCGTGAAAAGGAAGTAAAGTATAGGAGCTATAAATTTTGAAATTAAAATTTGACATTCTCTGATTGTGGTGATGATTGTACAACTCTTCTGGACATGATTGAAATATTGAATTGTATGATATGTGAATTAGATGCCAATAAACTATTGGGGTGGGGGATTGACATTCTCAGCTGGTTCATCTCTTCGGTGATTTTGTTCATGCAGTGCACTATACTCAACGATTCTCACTCTTAGTAACTGGTCACACTGTTGTTAGGTGCCATTGAGCAGCGACCCTCTGGACCACCAAATGAAACACTGCCTGATCCTGTGCCTCCCTCACAATTGTTCGTAAGCTTGAGCCCAGTATGGCAGCCATTGTGTCCATCCAGCTTGCCTTCCTCTTTTTTGCTACCCCCTTGCTTTACCAAGCATGCTGTCCTTTTCCAGGGACTCATCTCTCCTGATAACATGCCCAAACTACGGGAGACAAAGTCTCAGCATCCTTACATAAGACTACTTAAAGCTATGGTTCTGTTGGGACTTTAGTCTGTTTCTTGTTGTTGTTGTTAGTGGCCTTTGCAATCCAATGCACAATGGGAGGAAGTGCTGCCCAGCTCTACATCATCCGCATGACAGGTTTCAAACTACAGCCTTGTGATTACAGGGTTTTCACTGGCTAATTTTTTGAAGTAGATCACCAAGCCTTTCTTCCTCATCTGTCTCAGTCTGGAAGTTCTACTGAAACCTGTTCAGCATCATCAAACCTCAGTGACAGATGGGCGGAAGTTGTGAATAAGAGAATGAAACTGGTTCATGGAATGTGAGACTTCTACCTACTGTTGACCGTGAGGTGCCACGGCAGAGATGCTAGCTGCTTCCCGACGATGGTCTCCTCTTCTTCCTGGGCGCGTGACTAGGTGGCATGCTTCCGTTGCTCTCACAAGTAGGAGTTCCAGCTGGAGAGAGGGAGCTGATGTGATATGGGCCATTCCCAGGCCTGGCCCGTAATGACGCCCATGGCTCCATATCCCTTGCTCTTTCCAGCTGGCTGGGATGGAGATGACCCTCATCAAACTGATGGAAGCTAGCAGTTAAAAAGAGCAGGAGCCTCCATCAGCTTGGATGCCCAAATGACTACATGCAGAAGGCACTATATAGGCCCATAAGGTTCACCTAGTACTGTATGCGACCAAGAAGGCAACTGTGGTACATAAGCTCCAGTATATTTCAGGGTCAGTTTGTTTTCAGTTAATCTTCTCTGACCCATATACCTGCCTACCAAACTCAAGGTCACACTGCCATAGAGGCAATTCTGACTCATAGCAACCCTGAAGGGCAGGATAGAGCTGCCTCTGTGGGTTACAGAAGTAAAAAGTCTTATCTTTCTCCCATGGAGTGGCTAGTGGTTTCAAACTGCTGACCTTGTGGTTAGCAGCCCAATGCATAACCACTACACCACCAGGGCTCCTCTATACCTTCTTTGCAAGCGTTAATTTTTGTGTGGTGGAGGGGACACACCAAGAAGGGTACACTGAGAGAAATGTAATTATATCATTTGTGTTGGGCATCTCTTATTCACCCCAGGGGACCCATAACCACTCTGTACCCTGTTTACAGTCCCTGAAGACTGCCTCTATGGATCACATCTTAGAGCCACTCAGTACTCTTTCTGGGAGATGAGAGGGAAGGAGGAGAGTAAGGTCAGTATTTTCATTGTCATGACGCCCAATCTACAAGGTTCCCCAAGCTGGCTGTGTTTCCTAACAGAAGGTTTCATTCTGGCCTGTTTTGAGCGGTTCTCTTTCTCCTCTCTAATTCGGTTCCCTTTCCTAGCCTATTTGGCCTAGAGGTGTGTGATAGGCCCCACAGTGATGAGGACAAGGTGGCAGGTTTCTACTTGTAGTTATTCTGTGCTCGTGCTTTTTTATTGACTCTTTGTCAATAAACCCTCCTAGAGTGGTCCTATTTTGAATGTGCCATCTGTTTCCTGTACCCACTCTGACTGAGACAATCCTGCTTTGTCCCTTACCAAAAAGAATAAGCCATGTCATACATCTTACCAGAGCCTAGTAGGACACGTGTACATTTCAGGGTGATCAACACTATTCATGTTGTCAAGCCAGCTCCAGTTCATCACAAATCTACGTGTAACACAACCAAATGCTGCCTGGTCCTATGCATCCTTGAAGCGTCTGTGTCAATCCATCTCATTGGGGGTCTTCCTCTTTTTCTCTTCACCCTCTATTTAACCAAGCATAATGTTCTTCTCCAGAGACTGGTGCCTCATAATAATATGTCTAAATATAGGAGATGAAGTCTCACCATCCTCACTTCTAAGGAGCATTCTGGCTGTACTCCTGCCCACAGATCTGTTTGTTCTTCTGGAATTATGTGATATAGCAATATTCTTTGCCAACACCATCATTAAACTGCTAAACTGCATTGATTTTTCTTTGCCCACCCTTATTCATTGCTCAGCTTTCACATGCTTATTAGACATTCAAAAATACAAAGCTTGGATCAGGAGCACATTAGTCCTTAAGTGACATATTTGCCTCTTAACGCTTTAAAGAGGTCTTCAGATCAGTAGATCAAGAACCAGTAAGCATAATAAATATATAAGCACCCAATGAGAGACCTGTGACATTTTTTTTTATCATTTTATTGGGGGGCTCATACAATTCTTACCACAATCCATGCATACATCCATTGTGTCAAGCACATATGTACATTTGTGGCCATCACCATTCCCAGAACATCTGCCCTCTACCTGAGCCCTTAATATCACCTGCTCATTTTCCCCCTCCCTCCCCGCTCCCCACTCCCTCACAAACCCTTCATAATTCATAAATTATTATTATTTTGTCATATATTATACTGTCTGA
>NW_022103915.1:53739902-53742031 GCF_000313985.2 Echinops telfairi
CCTAGTTCTTTCCTCTATTTCCTTTTACTTTCCTCTTGCCCCACTATCATTCTCAGCCTTCATTTGGGTTTCAGTAATTTCTCTCGGTTACATTCCCCTTGCTGAATCCGTATCAGGCCTCTCACACCCTCCTTGCCACTGATTTTGGATCACTTGTTGCTCCCCTGTCCCTGGGTCAGTACCACCTCCTTACCCCCGCCTCCCCGTCTCCCATTTCCCCCTGGAACCATTGGTCCTGTTGTTTTCTCCTCCAGACTATTCATCCAGTCTATCTTATCTAGATAGATCTGTAGAGATAATAATATGCACCTAACAGCTTTGTGCAGTGGCAATATTGTAGCCAATGAGGTGTACCCGAGGCACGATTATTGCTAATTGAAAACTTTTCCCAATACCCCGCCGTGACGACTTGAAATATAGTCGGCATTGGCAATTTTTGACGGTCTCCATGGAGACTGAAAAAATAAATAAATAGATAAAAAATATGCACCTAAAATCAAGCCATAGCAAGATAGGCGATGAGTGAGAACACAGCAATGACAACAAAAAAGGGAACGAATTATCCATAGAAGAATAAATTAATTAAAAGAAAAAAAATTTTAAAAGAAAGGAAAACCTGTAAATAGATCAAGGTCTGATTTTTGATCTCTAGGCGTGCCCTTCAGTGAAATAGACCAAAACCAGTCATCTGCACTCCAATGTTTATTGCGGCACAATTCACAATTGCAAAGAATTGGAAACAACCTCAATTTCAATCATAGATGAATGGATCAGAAAACTCTGGCACATGCACACAATGGAATACTACACATCCCTAAAAAACAGTGATGAACACATGAAGCACATTGTCTCATGGGAAGAGTTGGAGGAATTATGCTAAGCAAAGTTAGCCAAGCACAAAAGGACAAGTATAAGATGAGTCCACTGAGGTAGGTCCAATCAACACAGTGGAAACAGAAGAAAAACTATTTAATAACATGTATGGGTTTGAGGGACAGGCACACAGGCGGGGGACAAAGCAAGCCTAGTGATGCTTACAGCATGACAACATACAGAAGGGGGGAAAGGGGGAAGGGGGAGAAGAAAAAAGGGGGAGGGAACAGGGCACTGATCCACCAAGGAAAGAGTTTTGTTTACCCACAGGAGTCCCACAGGAAAAGGAGAGAGGGACCAGACCTCAACCTGGTGCACCTAGCCTTGAGGGTAACAAACCAGCATGAACCAGTGAACTAACAGAGATTTGAGGGGCTGGTCCCTATCCTAGCTACGTCGACCCTACTCCCCAGAAGAATGTACTACAGAGGACATCACTGAAGATACAGCCCGGGGAGAGTGGCAGGTCTGCCCAGACCACAAGGAAGCAAACTAAGAGGGAGAAAGAGCAAGAGTGAGCAGCATCCTGGCCCACCAAGCTCTGAAGACAACATTCCCGCTCAGAGCAGCCAATGAACAAAGGGGACCATAAGGTCGGCCTCACCATGGGACACAATGTCCCCTTACTGACCAACAGCACTTTGGGAGGCAGCACAGGAGACAGAGTGCCAGAATTGTGCCAGGTCTGACCTCCACACACCAGGACATACCATGAAGGGAGCACAACAGAGCAACAGGGGAGCAAAGTAACCGAGAAATTCTGAAACTAGACTTCAGACTTGGTAAGTAAGGATTGGCACTATATAAGACCCAATCAGAAAACATTCATAAGGGTCAGCAGACAGACCTGGAACTATTCATATATTTTTTTGTATTGTTGGTTATTGTTTTTTTAATGTTTATCTGTATAAGATAAGCCAGATAAAGAATCCTGAGGAGAAAACAACGGGACCAATGGGTTCCAGAGGGATAGTGGAGAAGAAGAGGTGGGGGGATGGGAAGAAGGAAGCCAACAAAGCCAGGGGAAAGGGAACAGCAAGAGATCTAAAATTGATAGCAAACTGGAGACCCCCTTGCACAGGGGTCTCGGAGAGGAGAGGAGCCAGTCAGGGGGGCATGTAGCAACAATGAAAAATACAACTTTTCTCTAGTTCCTGAATGTTTCCTCCCTGCTCCCACTATCATGATATGAATTCTACCTTGCAAGTCTGGCTAGACCAGAGGATGTACACTGGTACAGATAGGAACTGGAAATA
>NW_022103915.1:53742536-53756043 GCF_000313985.2 Echinops telfairi
ACTGAGAGCTGAATGAAGGTGGAACATGATAGTGGGGCAGGAGGAAAGTAAAAGGAAATAGAAGAAAGAACTAGGAGGCAAAAGATTTATAGAGGCATAAACATGGACATATGTAAATATATTAATATATAATGTTAGGGATATAGGTCTAGGTACATATAGGTTAAGTATTAAGATAGCAGACAGACATTGAGCCTCTACTCAAGTCCTCCTTCAATGCAAGAACACTTTGTTCTAATAACCTGGCATTCCGTGATGCTCACCTTCCCAACACAATTGCTGAAGATAAAATGGGCGCATAAACTAATGTGGTGAAGAAAGCTAATGGGGCCCTACTATTAGAAAATATAGCATCAGGGGTCTTGAAGGCATGAAATTAAACAAACAGCCATCTAGCACAGTAACAAATAAGCCCACATGGAAGAAGCACACTGGCCTGTGTGATCATGAGGTGTCGACAGGATCAGGTATCAGGCATCAGAAGACCCAAAACAAAAAACCGTATCTATGCGAAAGAGGGGGGACCCAATCTATATATAGGCATGTACATATGTAAATATATTTTATGTAATGATAGGGAAATAGATCTATGTACTTATATTTCTATATTAAGTATTAAGACAGCAGATGGACATTGGGCCTCCAGTCAAGTACTCCCTCAACACAAGAACACTTTGTTCTAATAAGCCGACATTCTGTGATGCTCACCTTATGGACACAATCACTGAAGACAAATGGGTGCATAAGCAAATGTGTTAAAGAAATCTTATGGTGCCTGGCTATCAAAAGATATAGCATCTGGGGTCTTAACAGTTTGAAGATAAACAAGCAGCCATCTAGCTGAGAAGCAGCAAAGCCCACCTGGAAGAAACACACCAGTCTGTGTGATCATGAGGTGTCAATGGGATCAGGTATCAGGCATCAAAGACCCAGAACAAAAAATCATGTCAATGTGAATGGGGGATGGGGGTGTTGAGTGGAGACCCAAAGCCCATCTGTAGTCAATTGGACATTCCCTTACAGTAGGGTCACAAGGAAGATGAGTCACTCAGGGTGCACCAATGAAACATACAACTTTCCTCTAGTTCTTTAATGCTCCCCCCACCCAACTATCATGACCTCAATTCTACCTTACAAAATGACTAGACCAGAATATGTACACTGCTGCAGATAAGAGCTCACAAAACAGGGAATCCAGGACAGATAAACCCCTCAGAACCAACAATGAGAATATAGATACCAGGAGGGAAAGGGGAAGGTGGGGGGAGACAGGGGGAACCAATCACAATGATCTACATATAAGCCCTTCCTAGAAAAGTGAGTGAAGGGAAACAGCAGTCAGTGTAAGACATGGGGGATGGGAGGATTTATAAATTATCAAGGGCTCATGAGGGAGGAAGGGTAGAGGAGAGGGAAAAATGAACTGATATCAAGGGCTCAAGTAGAAAGAAAATGTTTTGAAAATGATGATGGCAACATGTGTAAAAATGTGTTTAACACGATGGTTATATGGATTGTGATAACAGCTGCAAGAGCCCCCAGTAAAATGATTAAAAAAAAAAAAAAAGAATAGAGACCCAAAGCCCATCTGTAGACAGGATGGGATGAGCCAGCCAAGGTGCAGTATGGCACCAATGAAACACACAACATTCTTCTAGTTCTTTAATGCTTCCTCTCCCCTATCATGACCCCAGTTCTATCTTACAAATCTGGCTAGACCAGAGCATGTTCACTGGTACAGATAAGCGCTCTTGACACACAGAATCTAGGACAGATAAACCTCTCAGGACCAATAATGAGAGTAGCGATACCATGAGGATAGAGGAAAGGTGGGGGGAGAAGGGAGAGAAAGGGGGAACAGATGGCAATGATCAGTGTACAATTCCCCCCAAGGGAAACAAACAACAGAAATGTAGGTGTAGGGAGACTGCAGATGGTGTAAAATATGAAAATAAAAATAATTTATAAATTATCAAGGGGTCACAAGAGTGAGAGGATGGGGAGGGGAAAATAGAGGAGGTGATACCAAGGGCTCAAGTAGAAAAAAAATGTTTTGGAAATGATGGCAACATATGTATAAATGTGCTGGATACAATTGATGTATAAGAGCTGTAAGAGCCCCCAATAAAATTATGTATTAAAATAAAAATTTTAATCATTTTATTGGGGGCTCATACAACCCTTATCACAGTCCATACATACATCCATTGTATCAAGCACATTTGTACATATGTTACCATCATTATTTTCAAAACATTTTCTTTCCACTTGAGCCCTTGGTATCAGCTCTCTCCCCCCCTCTCCTCCCATTTCATTTGACTTCTTGACTACTGTTGTGTTGAGCATTGATTATGGATCCAAGAAAAATGAAACCATTGACAATTTCAATATTTTCTCTATCATGATGTTGCTTATTGGTCTAATTGTGAGGATTTTTGTTTTCATTATGCTGATATATAATCCATACCAAAGACTGATCTTTGCTCTCCATCAGCAAGTTCTTTAAATCCATTTCACTTTCAGCCAGCAAGGTGGTGTCATCTGCATATTACAGACTGCTAATGAGTCTTCCTCTAATCCTGATTTTCCATTCTTCTGCATAGAGTTTCCTTTCTCAGATTATTTGTTTAGCATACAGATTTAGGAAGTATAAGAGGATACAATCCTGGCCTACACCTTTCCTTCCTGGTCTTAAGCCACACAGTATCAAATTGCCTAACTGCCTCTTGATCTAGGTACAGGTTCTGCATGAGCACAGTGAAATGTTCTGCCATTCCTATTCTTTGAGATGTTATCTGTGATGTGTTATTATCCACACAGTCAAATGCCTTTAACCTGGTTAATAAAAAAGCATCTTTCTGGGAGTCTCTGCTTTCAGACAAGATCAATCTGACATCAGCAATGATGTCCCTTGTACCATGTCCTCTTCTGAATCTGGCTTAAATTTCCAGCAGCTCTCTGTCAACATACTACTGGTTTGTTTTTTTTTAACTATTTTAAGCAAAAATCTTACTTATGTGTGATAGTAATTACCTTGTTCAATAATTCCCATATTCCGTTAAATTAACTTTATTTGGAAAGGGCACAAATATGGATCTCTTCCAGTTGACCAGGTAGCTGTTTTCCAGATTTCTTGGCATAAAGTGGTCACTGGCAGAGTTGCATCTGTTTGTTGAAACATCAGAAGTAGATGCCCAACTCTTCCTATCAAGGTGCATCTGGGTAGATTTAGACCATTGACCTTTCAGCCTCTTCTTCTAAGGTGCCTCTCAGTAGACCTAAATCTCCTTTTCTTCAGCAGCCACGCTCTCTGTATGCACCACCCAGTGACTCTGTGTCCCCCAAACCACTGTCACGGAGTCAATGTGGACTCTCAGTTAGCCAGTAGCATGATGACAACTGTCCCAAGGGCCTCTAGGGCCAGAACTTTTCAGAAGCAGAGTTCCATCCGTATCCTCCTCCCATGGAGCAGCAGCCAGGAGGTTTGGACCACCAACCTCTGGGTTACTAATAAATGTTTGCTAAACATGTAAGTCTCCAATGGGTTGGGCTTTTATTCAAATTATGTAGGTACACGGAAAGTCCTATAGGGAACATGTATAAAACTGGGGTGGAGGTGGAGACACATCGCTCATCTCTTCTAATTCACATCTCTATAAAAGCATGTGCTTAATGTACAGGGTGAGTAGTGCTATGAAAAAACTTGTTTATCCTAGATTTTTAAAACTTTACATGGTCCCGGCATGTAAGAGTTATCTCATTTGTAATATCCTGGTTTGGAGTATAAAGAAAAAGACTGGCATTTCTGCTAACAAGTAGTTTAGAATGTAACTGACATGTTACACACTGGATTATCTTGGGTAGCAAATTTGACTAAAATACCTTGTCTTAAAATAAACTTTCTTCCAGATCTGCCTAGCTAGGTAATATCAAATGGAATTTAACAGAAATTTTAAGTGTATAGAAATTTTAAGTGTATAGTAAAACGATAGTTTACCAAAAAAAAACCCCTACACCGGTGACCCTTGTGTATATATTGGGATTAGAGGTTAAGGCTTAGAATTCCAGCACAGGTGATGTAGTGGTTAAGCACTTGACCGCCAGTTGAAAGGCCAATGTTTCTCATGGTGAAAGATGTGGCCGTCTGCTGCCCTAAGATTACAGCCTAGGAAACTTCATGGGACACCTCTTCTTTGTCTTGGATGGTCACTGAGAGTCAGAATGGACTTCTTGCAAAGCATTTGTTTTTGTTTGTTTGTTTGTTTTGTTTGTTTAATCCCACTTAGGAATAGTGTTGGGGACCAGCCTCCACAAACGAATGGGTGCTAGGAACAGTTGTGTAACTGAAGGGTAAATTAAAGAAACATCAGACAAGGCATGTAAATGGTCACATCTTCCATGAAGATTGGAACAGAGGGGGGGGAACGAATGTATTCTCACACAAGCTTTTAAAATCTCAGGCATACAAGCCATGTCATACACATATGTAACAGGAAGGGGAGGTATTAGAGGCATACATGTAAGAGGAAGGGGATGAGCTAGGGGTAAACACACAACAGGAAGGGGGTGTGCTAGGGACATATACGTACAGGAAGGTATATATGTAGCAAGGTGGGTGGGTTCTAGAGTTAAGATGGCAAGCCTAACCTTGACCATCCCTGAGCTGACTTGAACTTAGGTGTGTCCCTGAGCTCTTCTCCAGGGGAACAATCTCTGATCCTTATCAGAAGGGAGTGGGCTGTACTTAAGGTTGGGTTGTCTGATAGCTCTTGATGACAGATAATCTTTAGGCACATAACCTTCACGACCCCTGTGGGGGCCGAATGACCCTTTCACAGGGGTCGCCCAATTCATAACAGTAGCAAAATTACAGTTATGAAGTAACAACGAAAATAATTTTATGTTTGAGGGTCACCACAACATGAGGAACTGTATGAAAGGGTCGTGGCATCAGGAAGGTTGAGAACCACTGTGCTTGGACCAAGCGCAATACTTGCCACCACGTGCTTGCAAGCAGCACCTGAACATTGACATTATTATGGGGGGACATTGTGGGGCATAGCTTTTACTTAGGAGAATGTGACTGGGAAGCATCTCCAACTCACCAGCGTGAAGCCTCCCTCCACCGGAATCTTCCTCCCAGCCTCCTGAAATAGGAGTGTAGAGAATGTGTCCGCACACACGCTCTTCCCGGTTCTCAGCTTCCCACAGAATAGGGTTTTTTTGTTCTATTAATGAAGCCATATCAGTGTAAAATGTATCATATACCTAATCACTTCTGAGGTATAAGGATCAGCATAAGACAAGAAGCACAAACCAGGGAAAGTAGATGCCACATGAGGATTGCCAGGGAACCAAGGAATGCCAGTGCTACAGAAGTCAGCAGAGAAAGCCTGCCATGTAGCTGTGCCCTGACTTCAGACTTCCAGATTCCTGAACTGTGAGAAAATAAATTCCTGTTCTTTAAAGCTGTCAACTTATGATACCCCAGTTACAGCAGCACTAGGGAACTAAGACAGGTAAGTTTTGAATTAATGAAGCTTTGCTACTATACACATTTAGTCTTTCCCCCCCATAATTTTGCTGGATCAAAACCAAAAAGTTATATGTGAAAAGTATCTCCCCATCTCAATCCATGTCTCTCATTGTCCAGTTCCCACAGTATGCATAGTCTCTAGAGAAGTTAAACCAGTGACTCTTGTATGCGTCTGTATATAGAAAGATTTATATCAAGGAATGGACTACACAGTTGTAGAAATAGGTAAGTGCAGTCTGGTTCAAGCCCATTAGTCAGATGTGAGCTGAAGGCTTCTCTGACTCATGTAGCTACAGAAGCGGACAAGCAGGGAGTGGCAGGATGAAGTCGAAGGGCCACAGGCTGGTGGACACAAGGGTAAGTGAATCCAAGGCCTACAGTCTGCTGGTGGCCCCTGGTATCCGCAGGCACATAACAGGAGATTGACAAGCCAGACTCAAGATCCCGCTCTAGCAGAGGGACAAAAGAGAACTAGGTTCTACTTAGGATCTCTCTTTTATATATTAAAAAAAGACCACACCCCAAAAGAGGTGTCAACAAGCTTGGACCTGATTGATAGGTTGGACTCAACCCCTATCTTCACCCAGGAATGTCTAGTTGACAAATATTCCTTTTACACTTCCAATCTTTTCTTTTCTTTCCTTTTTTCCTTTTTTCCTTTTTTTGGTGGTGGGGGTAAATAATGCTTATGGTGATGTGTAATCAATTTTTATATGATTCAAAATCATTCTGTATATCATTTTTTACTGTTGACTTTGCATTTTATTTTTTAAAAACTCTTAATCTGCCGGTTAATGGATATTTGACATTTGCTAAAGGATAAATTAAGGTTAGAGTATGGATCAATGGCCTGAAATGTTATTCAACTTTAGCCTTATGAGTTCATTTCTGGGCATTTATCCATAAGAATTTTGGATGATATCGCAGAGTATGAGTTCATTTAAGAGGGGCAGGCAGCCTATGTGTAAACTTTGCAGCTTCTGCCAAGGTCATTTGGACAAACAGCACTCTGGAATTCCCCTGAAGAAGTTCATTATTGGGTACTTCTGATGATCGGTAGTGCTTTCATATTATTTGGGATGCAAATACATTGTTTTCAGCAGAGGTTTACAAGAAAAGAGAAGGGTTCAGCTTGTCCATCTGCAACCACAGTACCATGAGGCAGACGTAATGCATGTGTTTCAAGACCCTGTTCATCCCTAGAGAGGTCACTTGGGGTTCTTTGGCTGCTCCTCAGTGTGGAACAGACGTGTGTGGGATTCTGTATGTTTATCTTACACATACTTGCTGCTGTGGAGGCTGGGCTTCCATTTGGCCAATAGGGGAATTCCAGCCAGCCAGCCCCTGCTATATGACTGGACCCAGCACTGGGCTGATCCGCAGGGCTGCTGCATTCATTTCCTAGAGCTGTAATAACAAACTGGGTGTCAGAGTGGTTCCATGTTGTGGTACTAACTGCAAGGATAGCAGGCTGAAACCACCAGCCCCTCCACGAGAGAAAGATTAGACTTTCTACTCCCATAGTGAATCTCAGAAACCCACAGGGCAATCTACCCTGTCCTATAGGCTTGCTATGGGCTTGAACTGTTTATGTGTTTCATTTTTGGGTGCCTTATAAAAACAGAAATTAATTGTCTCGCAATTCTGTGTCATAGAGCACTCTGGGCAGCGCACTGTTGCTGTCCTTGTACAGGTCAAACAGTCGGCATTGCCACCGCTGCCTGGACCCACGGCTCTGATTCACTCCACGTTATGGAAAAGAACAACCAACTGGCCAGTCTGTCTGCTTCTTTAACAACTAGAAGTGGGGAGAGGGTCCCCTCCACTTCAAAAGTTTCAGGTGGGGCTTTCCTGCCTCCTGCCAAGACTTACATGATAGACTATCACTCCAATTACAAAGGGCTACCCCAAACATGGAAGATCCAGTAGCCTTTGCTGAACGCAGCATAGTGTCATAATCTTACCCTTGCTGCTCTGTCTGCTCCCCACTCCTGCTTCTTCCACTCCAACCTCAATGCAAAACAGCGAAGCTGCTGCTGCTTTAGGGCCCTGCACATGCTGTTTCCTATTAGGAATGTTCTCCCCCAAGTATTTGCATGGCTCCTTCTCTAATCTTATTCAAATACTACCTTCTCATAAAGCCATCCTATAGCCACTCTTGCTAATATTGTAATCCGCACCCATACTCGTAACTGTCCCTTGCTTAATTTTCACTTGGACATTATGCAATATGCCATATTTGGTCATTATATATTTTGTTCATTGTCTATTCCCATTAAGAATGTCAACTCTATGGAGGCCGAGATTTTTGTGTGTGTGGATGTTTTCACTTCAGAGTCTAGAGTGATACCTGGCATACAAGAGGCCTTCACTAAATCTGCTTTGAGTAAAGGCATTGTAGAACCAGTATCAGAAGGAATCTCTTTAAAATAATTTGTTATCCAGGCAATTACTCCTCGTGGAGTTTAATCCTACCAATATGTCTACTATACTGTTTTCTCATTTTTAATTGTTTCACATGTAAAATGGAAAATTTTGATAGCTTAAAAGACTTTGAATTTTTTTAGTGTTTCCTTCCTTTCAAGCAGACTTATCTGGCGTAGAAGGAACGTAGATGAGTCATTCAGGGGTCGTTTGTTACTAAATCATGTTATGCCTTGTTGTCTTCTCGGCTCTTCTAAATTGGAATTTTATTGATTTGTTGCACTACTTCTCCAGGTATCACCACTAGTTTAATAACTTTCAAGGTGACCCTTTCATCCTTCCTTCAGAAAGACGTTATCCTGCACTTCTCTCCAATTACGAGGAATGTATGAGTTCTCAGAAGCCAGTGCAGCAAAGCAGCACCACTGTGCACCTACCTAGTCCTGATTACCTAGAAGGCATCACAAAAGGGTCTTCCCTACAGATCTGAATGCTTTGAGTAGCACATCATCTTTCGTAAGTCAAGCATTTCCGGACATTTGCCGAGTGTCTCCCACGCGCAAAGCTCGTCCTCCTCCTTCCTTCTCTGCGTGGCTCCTTGCCCTCCTGTCGGCGGGTTTGACACCAACCAAAGGGTGGATCAGACCCCGCATTTGCACAGCTGGGCAAACGTGGCCCTGGCAGGGAGCACAATCTCCGTGGCCCTAGTTCAGTGGAAAACATATTTTCCTACTTATATAATAAATGGGGGAGACTACCTCTCCTTCATACATTCATTTGTTCACCCACCTCGGCCTTTCTGAATCCTTGCCTACACATGCCGTTGCGTTTCTAGCACTGAATAAAACCAAGCTCTGACGCTCAGGAACTTACGACTAGTTGTACAGTCTAGTTTCTACAATTCTTGTTTTGAGAACTGCAACCATCTATAGAAAATAGCTCAGGCTGGTGATGACTGCCACTTTTATTGCCCCACCCCCAACCCCCAAAAGCCTTGGTCCAAAAAAAAAAAAAAAACCAGCAAAAGGGTGAAAGGGGAGCTGTGCCTGAGTTCTTATTCCTATTCCTAGCAAGGGTCATTGAGACATGTTGAGAAAAGGTGACTGATGCCATCTTACCTGCTCTCCCACGTCAGGCCTCTGTCACTGCCTGAACTCTTCCTTGTTATGAGCCTTTCCCTACATGTGATGCCCCATTATTTGGAGCCATGGACTGTTGGTACTGAGATTGCCATGAGACCAGGGGAATTGGATAGTACCCTGTGAGCAGGTACTGAGGGCTGTAATTATAGTGTTTGAGGCAGCACATTGTCACAAAATTCATGCTCCTAAGTGCTGTATGTATATACACATATACATTAACATGTATACATGTATCTTCATACTCATCCTGTACTTACAGTGTTTGTATAGTAAGTATAAATAAGCCTCAGATATATATCACGATTTGGATGAAAGTTTGCAGAGTAAATTGGTTTTCCATTCAGTAGTTCATACACACTTTGTTTTCTGACATTGACTGCAGTCCCCACGATGTCAGAGCCCTCTTCCCACTTCTTCCCTGTGTTGGCAGCTTCCATTTGTCCTTCTTCCCTATCCCTTTCTGCCTCTGAGCTGTATCCCAGAGCAAATGCTACCCCTTTAACCTAGTGGTATGGTTGATTATTCTCAAATGTGTGCACATCTTATAGGGCTATTGTTTGGCTCTAAGTTGAGCTACAGGGCTGGGTTCAGCTCCAGGCTTAAAGGAGTTCTACAATATTTTTAGGACTATAGTCCTGGCCATCTCACCAGTCTCTATCAGATGAGTACCACTGGTCTTTTGTGCCGGTTTTAGTTTTGTTCCACATTTCCCATCCCCTCGATTCAGGACCTCCTGTTATGACCCCTTTCAGATTGGTCAGCAGTGGTAATCGGACACCATCTAGGTCTTCTGGTCTCAGTGTGTGAACCCTTAGTACTTCTGACTAATTGTTGCCTTGTATCTTTGATTTTCTACACTCCAGATGGGAAGAGACCCCTAAATGATCACTTACTATTTATTTTCTAAATATATTTATGTTTGCAATTTTTTTCTCTGTTTCTTCATATTTAGTTGACACAACTCATCAAGTTCCCAGAAGTTTTAAGTTTGCTTGGTTTTCCACCTATCACTAGAGAAGCCCCATCTACAAAGCAAAGAATTTTGCTGTTCCCCAAAGTGGAGGAAGCAATGCTAAATAAGCCTCTGCCATTTGAATCGAGTTGACATTTAGTGAGCATTAAGTGCAGAAAATGCGAGGTTTTCTAGCATAGGTAAGGATGCAAGATTACAATAGCCTCTGAGGGAAAAGGGAGAGTCGGGAATAGGAAGTGTCGGTAGACAGTGTAGCCAAGCGCCTCCCTGAGCAGCTCTGCCAGGAGACCAGTAGAACTGGATGGTGCCTGGCTGCCATTACTGAACATTCTGATCTTTGGCTCTTTGGAAGAATCATGATTCAATGAAGGGAAATGCAAAACATAATTTTAAATTATTTTGGACTCCAGACATTCTGGCGCCATGGAGGGTAAGTAAACCTTTGATATAATCTTTAAATCTAAAAGCAAAACTATCTCTTGAGGTCTTAAAATGCAACAATTTAGCTTAACTAGTGAGAGGTGGGGGCAGAGATCAGCCTTAAGCACTGTGCTCTTTTAAGAACTGCCTAGATAGTATCACATGGACAAGAGCAATTCAAATGTTCCCATGGGAACTTTCCGTGTGCTACTGAGGAGAAATAACTCTGAAAAGGAACACGTGGTTGCCCAGCTCAAAGAGCACAATCAAGGTCACTAACCTGTCCTGGTAGAAATGATTGAATTGGTGTATTTTTTCTGGGCATATTTTTAACAAAAGACAAATAAATGAAATTTAAAGGGGAAAAAATCTCTGAGAAGCTGGATCAAAAGAGATAAACTTTAGGATGGAAGGGGCAGGGCCATTGGGTATATCTTCAGTTGAGTGCAATATTCTCTTGAAATACTTTTTTCCCTGAGCTCCAAACTTCACACTGTCCTGCGGTATGGCCTACTTCTATATCTGCTTCTGCTCCATCTGGTCTGTCAGTTGCACCTCCTCTGACCGATCTCCAGTTCTTGGAGATATTCCTGGGCCAAATTCTCTCCTTTACACCTAGACTCTGTGTGTGTGTGTGTGTGTGTGTGTGTGTGTGTGTGTGTGTGTGGTGTGCAGTGACTCACAAATGAGCTCTTTCCTCTGAACTCCAGCTCCATATATCCAATGCCTTGTTAACATCTTCTCTTAGATGTCTCAAAGGCCCTATAGATTCAATTTGTCAAAACAGATCTCATAATCTTCTCCTTAAAACCTCATCCTCTGTTGCTCCTGACATCAGTGAATAGTGCTTCCTATCCATGCAGTTATGTAAGCTGAAAATACAGGAGCTATTTTGACACATCCAAATCTTTATTATTAGACACATTCAATCTATCACCAAATTTTTCACCAGTTTGCCTCCTAAATATCTCCCAAATGCATCATATTTTTCTCCGAGCTACCTGTGTTAGATTAAGTTTTCTAGAGAAACAGAACACTGATTGAGTTAGTTAATTGTGCCAGCCTGGCCGATAATCACATGTGGTACTGGTTGAAAGGCGGAGGGATAAATGGGTGGTGAAGTCTCGCCTTTCTAGTTCTCAGATCTCTTGCTTTGTGATGGTCGCACCAGGGTGCATCTGCCTTAGCAGTTCCCTGCTCCAGCTTGCAAGATTGACTTCATGCAAGACATCCCCAAGGAGAAGCCACATGGACCTATCCCGATGCAGCCCTGGGTGCTGGAGCAGCCGTGTGGAGACCCCTGCTAGTGCTGAGATGCTTGTTCGTTCATTGACTCAGCTTTCCTCCTGCAGTCGGCATCATTGCCTCTGTTTTGTGAGGTGGAGGACTTTGTGAACTGGTGTTGGGTTAATGGGTTAATGTTGGACTTGTGGGCTTGGGCAGCATTGGGTTGGGATGTTTTCGTGATGCACCTTTTCTTTACATAAAACTCTCTTATACCTGAGTTGCCGTGGATTTGTTTCTCCAAAATACCCAGACTAATACACTGATATATATCAGTGTGTATATATATATATATATATATAAACTTTATATCAAGAAAGAAATGTATATCAAGGAAACTGCCCAACCCTGTCCGACTTACATCCAAGGGTCAGATGTTAGCTAGAGGGCCCTTCCGACTCACACCACTGCCAGGCGATGAGACAGGAAGGTGAGTGAGGTAGGAAGCTGAGAGGCTGCAGGCTATGAGAGCAGACTAGCATGGATCCAAGGTGGGAAGAAACATGACAGCTGCCAGGGTCAGCAGGCCACATGGGTGCTACCCCAGAAGCCAGACAGAGGAGCCAAGCAAGCAAGAAGAGGGGCAAGAGAAAGACCAGTTTTCCACCGCAGCTCTCTCTCTCTCTCCCAAAATCATTTTATTGGGAGTGAATACAGATATCATTCCATAGTTCACTTACATTAAGTATTGTACAATTGCTGCCACAATTGGTTTCAAAACATTCTTTTCCTTCTTGAACTTCTTGACATTAATTTCCTTTTATCACCACCACCATCACCACCACCACCACCACTGTACCCCCTGGAAACTCTTATTCTACTTGCTGTCCCTATGGGTCCACCAATCCTGGGTTTTGTATACTGAAAAACATGTAACAAAAATGCATCAAGGTGACCCCCCAATGACATAACCCATCTGAGATAAACCCCAATATGAACAAACTAAAAAAATACAGAAAGTGTTGAAAACAAAATCAGGCCTAACGTGCACCATCAGATTTATCATTTTGATCTCTCCAGTGCACTCTTTGGTACCCACTTTCCCCCCATCCCTCTATTATGGATAGAGGTGGAACCACCAGAGGCTTATTTCCTATGTAGAGCCCACAAATGTATCTTGGTCTCCCACTGTCATCCATAGCCTTCTGCAAACCAAATTCTCACACTATTTCTCCTTCAACTTCGAATTGTATAATTTGTAATCCTTTGGTCACTGATGTTGGTGTGTTTCTTTCATGTGGACTTAGTTGACATATCACTTAAATGGCTACTTATTTGGAAACAAGCCTTTAAGACTCCAGATGCCATTTTATCTAATAGGCAAGCACTATCTAATTTCTTCACCACACTTTGCTATAGCACCCATATCTTCTCCGCTCCCTTCCTGTGGGTGAGTATCAAGCAGGGCCATGATGTAAGAATTAATTGTTCATAATTTGGAGCTAAGATTTAATGCAAGCCCAAAACCCATTCCTTGATCTATGTGGTTTTGTTTTGTTTTAATTTGCCTTTGACTCCTTTCAAAACCTCCTTATCAGTTTATGCTAGAGAGTCTTACTGATCATCCCCCTGTGGCATAATGATCTTCTGTTAATATTGTCTTTGGAAGCAGGGCAGGGGCCGGGGAGGACCAACCCCTGGACAAGGGACCAAGTGAACTAAGATCAAAGGAGAGAAGGCCGTGGATGCCTAGTGGGTTTAATCAAGGGCAATGTAGAAGTGAGGAAT
>NW_022103915.1:53757372-53759253 GCF_000313985.2 Echinops telfairi
GATATGGAAATAATAATCTATAACTTATCAAGGGTTCTTGAGGGAGGGTGGGGAAGAAGAGGGAAGAAATAGGGAGCTGATATCAGGGGTTCAAGTCAGAAGAGAATGCTTTGAAAATGCAGCATATTTGCAAATGTGCTTCACACACTGGATAAATACATAGATTGTGATAAGAGATGTAAGAGCCCCCAATAAAAGTATTTAATAATAAAAAAAGATGATGGCAATAAATGTACAAATGTGGTTGGCACAATGTATGTATGTATGTATTGTGGTAAGAGCTGTATGATCCTCTAATAAAATGATTTATTTTAAAAATATATATTGTCTTTGACTAGCCTCTGTTGCTAATTTTTTAAAGCCTTGTTGAGTGAGGTATTTTGGGCCAATGTAGACTAACTCCATATCTCAGTACCTGAATTATTCACTTGTACAGAATCAATCCTTTTGTGGCTGGACCCTATTTATACAAACAATGGGAATTGATCGTCAGGGAAAATTTATAATAACATTCATTGAGAATGTCAGTCACAGGCTTGCCACTATAATATATTATATAGGGCATGGACGTAGCAAGACCATATTTGTCCACAGAGCACCTCATAAATAAGCCTCACCCCCAAGAGGAGATCATTGACTGGGCACCACGTTGACACAAATCCTAACCTACCCCAACATTTCAATTCACACAACGAACATAAATCCTCGAGATTTGCATCTTTCCAGATCCCCACATTCATTTTAATCTCCTAAATGCCATTTTTCACAGAATAGCCAAATAGACCATTCAAACCACAACGTTTTTCAATGGCTTCTGCAATGCTCTTAGGATTGTCCTTATTTGATCCGTATTTCCCTCACTCTTTCCATCCAGCCCCCACCCTCTCCTTCGTTGAACTTTAATATCCTTCTCTAGGAACTGACTTCTCCTGAGGACACGTGCGAAGGATGGGAGACAAAGTCTTGATATTCTTGCTTCCAAGGAGCATTGCGCCTGTACTTCTTCCAGGAACCATGCTAGTGTGCATGAAAGCCCCTCTGGTGGCAAATTTGCCACCAGATCCGCCCATCAAGCCCCATGAAAACAAAAATAATGCATGTTGTATGTAGTGCCGGGAGGTGAACAGCCTTGCTCTCTACAGAAGCACTGTAAATCAATTATGGCAGATGTAGTTAGGATAAAGGTTATGCCTTATTATTTGATTTCCCTTTTGGCGTATTTTAAAGATATTTCAGTTTTTAATATTTTCTGCTTTCTTTTCTATTGAGGTTTTTCTGTGTTTTGTCAAGTTTTTGTTTGTTTGTTTGTTTTTTGCTTGTTTGTTGGTTATTTATGATTCTCTGTATATGAAATCCAGGAGAGAGAAATCTATAGAGATGATAACTGGATTAATATTTTCCTGGGGGCGTGGCAGGGGAGGTTGGAGGAAATGGAGCTAACAACAATGAAGATGAGAAGAAAATGTTCTAAAGTCGATTGTGGTAATGACTGCAAAATTTTTCTTACTATGATTGAATGATTAAATATATGCTATTGGGCCAGTAAAGCTATTCAAAAAACAATAATAATAAATAAATAAAGGGGGATGAAATTTTAAATTTTGGGTTGATTACTGGAAGCACTCCCTTGCCTGGAGATAAATATTAGATTATGAAATGGGCTCCTCGGGGAAATTGTGAAAGTCATCATCCAAAATATTAAAAATTAAATCCGATAAAACAGTAGATGGGGCCTAATGTCGGAAATGATCCTGTTCTGGTTCTCAGGGAGACAGATTAGATTCAGGGACCTTTCTATTATTTATTTTAAAGGTTCTGCCAAGAAGCAAAAGCCACGTGGCATTCGCTCTGCAGTTGTCACTGAGTTCCTGGAGAAACAGC
>NW_022103915.1:53760088-53772323 GCF_000313985.2 Echinops telfairi
ATAAAATCAAAAACAAGCCAGTTGCCATCAAATCAACTTGATTCCAACCCATGGTGGCCCAGGTGTAAGGGTTGATTAAATTTCAGATATACAAAACTATGTAAGGTTTACCCATATGTTCACTTCCTTTCGAAGTGAGGAGGCCAGTGGAAATCGTTTATAGACTTTGAGGATGGATATCAAGGAATATGATGGTTTGAAATTGAATGTCTTATTGAGAGTGGAGATTTTTCTATACATAGGATCTGAGGATACAATATGATATGATACTTTAAAAGATCAATATAGCATGATGGGTTATTCATTGGGCTGCTAGCCACAGGTTGGCAGTTCAAGCCCACCAGTCGCTCTGAGGGGGAGTTGCACGTTGTTTCCAAAAAGTTACAGCCTTGAAAACCCTAGATGGAGCCTAGCTCTACTAGGTCCTCGTGGGGTCACCGTGGGGTCACCATGGGGTTGGAATCAGTCTCCATGACAACTAACCGCTATGACATTGTGATATAAGCTAACAACAACACAGGCCACTGTGTCTCAAACTCGTCACATGAATGGAGAGCTTGATAAAAAATGATTGCAGGACCCACTCTAAGAAGTTTCCATGTGATGTTGAAACTGCTACATCAGCTGTGGGTCAGAGGCATCAGCTGGACCTGCTTAAAAACAAACAAGCAAACAAAAACATTACCAACTCATAGTGAGCCTGCATAGCGCCGTAGAACTGCCCCACGGGGCTTTCTAGGCTGTAAGCTTTACTGAAAGACGGCCACCTCGTTCTCTTGTGCAGTGGCTGGTGGGTGCAGATAAGCATTTAATCGCGGCACCACCAGGCTTCTTAGCAATATCTGCTACCTATTTCAGGGCTGGTAGTCATTAAGTAGACAAAGGGACAAAGGGAACAGCTGTGTAGGGAGAGGTGCAAAGTCCTTGAGGCAGGAGGATGAGCCAGGCAGGAGCCAGAAAGGTTAGAAATTGAAAGGGGTTTTCAAAAAAGTATAGAGTCGTGCATCAAAGAACTTTATGAAAAAAGTGAAAAGACAAAGTACAGAATGGGGGAAACTATTTGTAAGGCAGATAGCTCATAAGTATTTAATATCCAAAATATATTATAAGTCAACAACCCAAAGACAAACAGCCCAATTTAAAAATGGACAGAGAACTTAAACAGGTATTTCTCCAAAGAAGAAAAGCAATTGGCCGACAGGCACGTGAACCAATGCTCAAGGCCGCTAGTCAGTAAGGAAATGTCAAAGCAAACCACAATCGGCTACTAGTTCACGTCCACTGTTGTTCCGTGCCATGTGTCAGTTCTGACCATAGCCACCTCAAGTGACAGTGGAACTGCAAATACGGTTTTCCTGACTGTAATCTTTATAGAAGTGGATTGCCAGGTCTTTCTTTCTCTCAGAGCAGCTGGGTTTGAGCTGCCAACCTGTTGACTAGCAGCCAAGGGCTTAGCCATTGCGCCACCAGAGATGCTTTCAGCCACACACGCTGGGATGGGTTTGGGAGGAAGTGCAGCCAAAATGCTTCTGGGCAGTGAGGACATGAAGGTTTCATCTCCCACTTTGGGCATGCTGATCTCAGGAGAAATCAGTCCCTGGAGAAGGCCAACATGCTTAAGAAAGTAGAGGGTCGGAGAGAAAGAGGAAGATCCTCTGCGAGATGGATCGACCCCGTGGCTGCGGTAATTGGCGGCCACAATCGGCTCCAGCAAAGCCAGTTGTGGGACTGGGCAGTGTGCCATGATGTGGTGCATAGGGCAGCTAGGAGGCGGAGTTGACTGGTGGCACCTAACAGCGAAAAGAAGGTGGCTATTATGAAAAAGACAGAAAACAGCGAGTACGAGTAAGGGTGCCTTTCTATTGGAAATGAAAAAATGGCTCTTTAACCTCTGGGTAAAGCAGTGTGGGGTTCAGAAGGTTAGAAGTGGAACTATGGTGTGACCCAATAATTTAACTTCTAAGTACAAAGGGACTTCACAAAATTCATTAATTTTTTTATTCCATTTTTAATCATTTTATTAGGGGTTCATGCAACTCTTATCACAATCCACACATACATCAATTGTGTGAAGCACATTTGTACATTCATTGCCCTCATCATTCTCAAAACATTTGCTCTCCACCTAAGCCCCTGGCATCAGCTCCTCATTTCCCCCCCTTTTAAACAACTTTTTGAAACATCCTTATATATACCCAAAAGGTTTGAAGAGGGGATTCAAATGGATACATGTGCACCAAGGTTCATACTTGCATTTTTTACAATAGCCAAAATATGGAACTAATCATGTGTCCTTCAACAGATGGATGGATACAGAAATGTAGTAGCTACATCTAATTGAATATTATCCAGCCATAAAAGGAACAGTGATCTAATTCATGCTCTGACATGGGTGGAGAATTATACTGAAGGAAACAAACCAGACAGCAGAGGGCAGGTATGCAGTGCTCATTATCTACGATACGTTCTGTGCAATAGGATGGCATGTGACTTGGACATTGTGAGGACGCCATATAAACACCTAATGGGAGTCCACGGCTGGTCATCCTCGTTGCCACCGCTGCTGTTGCTGCTGGAGCTGCTGGGGGAGGTAGAGGAATGGGAGGAAGAAGCCATGGCAGCTGCGAGTGCAGAGGGGGAGACAGGCATGAGAGGAAGCTGGCAGGGAAGGAGCGAGCATGCCCAGCCCTACCCACTGTTCTGCCCAACGGAGCAGCAGGAGCAGCTCTGGCCCCACAGCTCTCGTTGTTACTGTTGTGTGCTTTCCAAACAAGGCTGAAAGCCAAGCCTACAGCCGTGTCCTGCCTCACCTGCTTCTCACCCAACCCAACCCCCACTCCATGCTACAAGAATCTGGGTGTAATAATGATCTTTAAAATCATCAGGGGAAATAAGAAATAAAGTGAGAGCTCCTTTCCCTTAAAAGAAAAGAAAAAGTCTTACAGGGCCATATAGTCAGACACTGCTCAAACAGTTGTTAAGTGATGCATCCCTATATTGTATTTTTCCACAGGTATGAACTGTCTATGCATGGAGACAATAGTAGGTTAGTGTGAACCACCAGCTGGAGTGATGGAATGGATAATTATTGCTTAAAGAGTGCTTAGTTTCTGTGTAGGAGTAGTAATGAAATCATTTGGAATTAGATCGTGGTGATCATTGCGCAACATTATGTGTAAAATTAATGTCACTGAGATCTACATTTCCTCACTCCCTACCATCAAGTTGATTCCAACTCATAGGACAGAGTAGAACTGCCCCTGTCAGTTTCTGAGACGACACATCTTTACAGGAGTAAAAAGTCTCATCTTTTTCTGATGGAGTGGCTGATGATTTTGAACTGCTGACCTTGCAATTAGCAACCCAACTCCTAACCCACTATACCACCAGGGCTCCTTCATTATGTATTTATGCAAGGTTAAAATGGAAAATTACATGATTAATTATAGGCTAAATGTATGTTTGACCACAATGATGTTTTTAAGGGAATAAGGAGAGTAAGACAAATGATGCTGGCAAAGTGTCAGCAGTCAAGTCATGTGGGGCTCTAGTGCTATGTAAGGGAAAGGCTTTGGTTTTAAATAGGGCATTGGTCATAAGATTTGTACTGTTTAAACTTTTATTCTGGTTGAAATACTGTGAATACTACAAAAAGCAAGGAAGATTTGGGAACCCTAGATGCCAGGGTTCTAGATGTGGGAAATCTAGATGCCAGTTGAGGGCTCAATCAAGGTGATGGTAGAAGAAATGGAAAGAAGTGGGTAGAGTCAATAAATATGTAGGCAATAAAGCCAACAATAAATGTGTAGGCAAGGAAGCCAACCAACATATGTTAAGCAGTAAGAAAAGAAGCAAGGTGAGAAAAGTATCAAAGATGACTCTTTTTATTTTTTTAATTTAATAATTTTCTTGGGCCCCATACAACTCTTATCACAATCCATACATACACCCATTGTGTCAAGCACATTTGTACATTTGTTGCCATCATCATTCTCAAAACATTTGCTTTCTATTTGAGCCCTTGGTATCAGCTCCTCATTTTCCCCCCTCCCTCCCATTCCTCCCTCCCTCATAAGCACCTGATAATTTATAAATTATTATTTTGTCATATCTAACACTATCTGACATCTCCCTTCACCCATTTTTCTGTTGTCCATCGCCCAGGGAGGAGGTCACATGTAGATCCTTGTAATCAGTTCCCACTTTCCACCCCACCCTCCCTTCACCCTACCGGTATCGCCATTCTCAGCACTGGTCCTGAAGGGATCATCCGTCCTGGATTCCCTGTGTTTCCAGTACCTATCTGTACCAGTGTACATGCTCTGGTCTAGCCAGATTTGTAAGATAGAATTGGGATCATGATGCGGGAGAGGGGGGAAGGAGGCATTTAGGAACTAGAGGAAAGTTGTATGTTTCATCATTGCTACGCTGCACCCTGACTGGCTCATCTCCTCCCCGCGACCCTTCTGTAAGCAGATTTCCTACAGTTGCCTACAGATGGGTTTTGGGTCCCCAACCTGAACACACACCCCCATTTCCAATTATTTGATTTTTTTTTTGTTCTTTCATGCCTGATACCTGGTCCCTTCGACACCTCATGATCGCACAGGCTGGTGTGCTTCTTCCATGTGGGCCTTGTTGCTTCTGAGCTAGATGGCCGCTTGCTTACCTTCACGTCTTTAAGACCCCAAATGCCAGGCTCCATCAGCTTTCTTCACCACATTTGTTTGTGTACCCACTTTGTCTTCAGTGATCATGTTGGGAATGTGAGCATCATGGAATGCCAGTTTAATAGAACGAAGTATTCTTGCATTGAGGGAGTACTTGAGTGGAGGCCCAATGTCCATCAAAGATGACTCTTATGGGTGGGTGCCTTTCAGACATGAATGTTGAAGACCAAAAGGGTGTATGTGTTAGGTAAGTAAGACCTGGTATATGAAACCCTGAAAAGAAGGGGACCGGACTGATGGAATACAGCATGAAGTTCTCTTTGCTTAGCAGAGAGATATGCATCTTCTCAGTGTCAGGATCCCTGATAGACTTGTTACTACTTGTATGTTCTTTTGTTTGTTTGTTAATCTATACAAGATAGGCAATCCTGCAGAGAGAGTGAAAGGACTGATGGCTCCTAGGGGTCAGGGGAGGGGAGAGCGGGGAGGAGAGCGGTGAGCCAATAAAGATGGGTACAGGGGAATTGTAACAGTTCTAAAATGGATGGTGAGGAGGATGTAGCTTTTCTGGTCGTGTCTGATCCATAGAATTGTATCTGAGAGGAATTACTGAGAGGTGAACGTTAGGTAAACATGACAGTGGGGCAGGAGGCAAGGAAAAGGAAAAAGAAGAAAGAATAATATATATAGGTATACATATATATGTAAATACAGTGAACCCTCGTTTATCGCGGTTAATCGGTTCTAGACCCTACCGTGATAAATGAAATTCCGCGAAGTAGGGTTCCTTATTTGTAAATCAAATATTTTCGTAGTTAGAGCATAGAGGACATGAAAAAACACCCTTTAGTCACCATTACACTCGTATTACCCAATTTATTAAATGAAAAATGGAAAATACAGTAAAACATTTTGGACGTTACAATTATCATTTATTATTTATTATATTATTTATGGCATCAAGCGTGTACAGTATGAGCCAATCAGTGGCAGTAATGACAGAGCATGCGCTGTTACGCAAAAAACGCGATAGAGTGAAACCTCGGAAGTCGAAGCGCGAAGTGGCGAGGGTTCACTGTATATAATTATTTAAATATAGGTATATTTGTTTATATATGTATATAAATGCAACAAGAAAGCAGATGGACTTTGAGCCTCTACTTCAAGCTTACCTCAGTACAAGGATGGTTTGTTCCAATAATGTGGCTTTGTATGATACTCACATTCCTGACACGATCACTGAAGACAAAATGGGTGCATAAGCAAATGTGGTGAAGAAAGCTGATGGTGCCTGGTTATTAAAAGACATAGTGTCTGGGGTCTTAAAGGCTTGTAGTCAAACAAGTGTCCATCTAGCAGGGAAGCAACAAAGCCCACATGGAAGAAGCACACCAGCCTGTGTGATCAGGAGGTGTTGAAGGGAAAAGGTATCAGAAGTTCAAAACTAAGCATCCAAATCAATGTGAAGGTGGGGATGTAGTAGAGACCCAAAACCCACCTGCAAGTTAAATGGACAGCCCCTTTCAGAAGAGCCACATGGAAGGGATGATAAATCCAGGGTGCAGTATAGCACGGACGAAGCACATAACTATCCTCTAGTTCTTTAATATTTACTCCCCTTACTATTATGGTTTTTATTTGTTTTATCTCACTAATCATGTTACACTTGTATATGTTCACTTGTATAATTAAGATCATTCAATGCGTGAAAGCCAAGATAGATAACCCTTCAGAAACAGTAACAGGAGTAATGGTTCCCTGAGGGGTGGGGAGAAGCTGATGGCTGTATAACCCACTATACCATCAGGGGAGTGAACTCAAGGGGAGCGAACAACAGAATTGTACATAAATGGATATACTAGATGGTGTGAGATTAGGCAAAAAAATAAAAATAAGGTTCCTGAGGGGGAGGGAGGAGAAGGAGGGGACAAAGGGGAGTTTGCTATCAAGTAGTTCAAGAAGAAAGAAAATGTTAGCAACTAGCAGCAATTGTACAATACTGATTGATGTGATTGAACTATGGAATGCTATGATACATATAAGAGCTTACAATAAAATTATTTTTAAAGACCAAAACAAAAAAAAGATGACTCCTAAATGCCTGGCCTGTGCAGTTGGATTAATGAGTCACATCTGTGAGAAAAGACTCAGCCTTCAACTGTGTGCATGTTGGGTTTAAGTGTCATGTAGCTCATCCAAGAAGAGACTTGGCAGATGTGATTAGATATACAAGGCTGAAGCACAGTGAAATATCTGAGATGGTGATTTCAATGTGGGAGTTATTGGCATATAGCTGATCGTTGAAGGCATGAAGCCATGAACCTAGAAAAGCCCCTGCAGAGAGATCCTTGAGTGAGAAAAGAAAAGGATTCAAAGAGACCTTCACAGACTCCAGCAAACCATGGCCATGATGAGGAAGATCAAGTGAGCAAAAGGATCAGAAAAGACACAGTGGAAGGTCAGGAAAATGTATCACCACAAGATAAAGGTTATTGTTGCAATGAAAGTGTAGTTACCAGTATCACAAAATCAAGTGAATGAAGGTTTAAAGATGCTCTTTGAATTTGGTGACATGGAAGCAACACAAGACTCCTGTAAGAGTCATTTCAGTGGAGTAAAGAGGCAGCAACAAGGACGCAATGGGTCCAATAGTAAGAGAATGGTAAGGTCATGGATTGCTTGACAGTGATGAAGAACGGGTATATAATTTTGAGGACTAAAGTGAACCTGACCCTGGTCATTTCAAACACCTTATATGCACGTGAAAGTTCAACATTGGGTAAGGAAGCCCAGAGAAGAACTGATGCATTCAAATTATGGTGTCTGTGAAGAATAAGTCCCACAGACGGCCCAAAGAACTGATAGATCTGTCTTGACCAAGGTCCAAGCAGAATGCCTCCTGGAAGCAAGAATGGTGTGAGACTCTGTCTCGTGTACTTTGAACACAGCAGGAGAGACCAGTCCCTCGAAAAAGGCATAATGCTTGGCAAAGTAGAAGGACATTGAAACAGAGAAGTCCCTGAAGAAAGGGACTGGGACCATGGCTGAAACAAGGGGCTCAACCTTCCAAACAATTAATTGTCAGGATGGCGCAGTACTGGGCAGTATTTCTCTCTGTTGCACGTAGGGCTGCTATGAGTCAGAATCCACTCGACAGTACCTCATAACAACAACAAGGCAACGAAGACTGTGAGTATGGAGATAATGCTTTTGAGAAATCTTGCTATGGAGAGAGAAATAGCAACTAGAGAGCTAGGGACATCTCTCCAGACAGCTCTATTGGGCCTTTCAAATGAGGAGAAGGGTTTGAGCATCTCAAAATGCTGACAAAGCATCTGTGGGTTAGGGAGAATGTCTGAAGACACTGGAAAAGAATAATGAGACTTTACAAATCAGTAATACGAGGATGAGTCAAAAAGTACTGCTACAACAGATCATAGAAACCCTTATTGAATAGTAATATAAAGATGTGACGCTACTGGTTCTCCAGATAGCCTCCATCTAGATCTATATACCTCTGAAGGTTGTGTTTCCTGAACTCTACCTAGAGAGTTCTACATTCTTTGATTTACACACGTTAAAAGGACAGTTTTGTCATCCTCAAGGGACTAAAATCCTATTTCTTTAAAATGTTCTGTGAGTTTGGGGAACAAAAGAAAATGTGAATGGACAAGAGTAGGGCTGTCAGAGAGAACTTCCCTATGAAATTCTCATAGGACCGCTCTCGCTACCCTCAAAGAATGAGCAAGAGCGTGGCATGATGGACAAAATTTCTCACCACAACTTTGCTGCCTTTTTCCTTAAAACTTCCTAATAAACCCCCATGATCATCCTGTGTCCTCCGAGAAAGTCTATCAAGATTTTACACTTGGAATCCCCAAAATACATAATCTCCATCATCTTCTGGATTAGTCTCTCGACCGTGACTTGAACTGGCCCAGCCGATCATGGAAGTGACTGTTTTGATTGTACCTGGCTCTGGATTGTATCGGTCAGTCCAAAACTTGTTCTCAGTTACAATTTGTTTCACACAATCTTCTTCGTTGGCTTTGATCTTGCTTAAAGCACTGGGGGAAAGACCCGCTTTGAGCAAGCTGAGCTTTGCGCAACATTTTGGCACCAAGCAAGCCAAAAGCTTGCAAAGGTCAAGATGTTCACTTAAAATTGAAAATGCCAAAAATGTGAGTTCCTAACTCCAGTGGCTACCACATCGATGGTAATTCTACAGTCTTCTTCCACACGGTTCTGGACTTTTAACACCAATTCTTCATTTGTCAACATGAACAGTTTTCCCTCTCTTGATTCATCTTTGAAGTCTACCCAATATTCGTTTAAATTGTTTGCTCCTTTGAAAAATTGTTGTTTTATGTGGAGCAGCTTTCCCATAATCTTTTGGCAAAGCTTCCACAATTCTCGAAGACATCCACTTGAGTTTTGTTAAAAATTTGATATTAGCTCTGGCCAAAAAAAATTTTTTCCATGGCACAAAAGTATCTTTTAAAGGCACCCTACTGAGACCGAGAGAAATGTATTCCTGAGAGAACTCAGTGGCAGGAATCCACTAAGAAGGAGACACGTTGAAACATATTTCGTTTGGAATAAAGCTGTGCATGTATGAACTGGATCCCTAGAAATGATACTTCTTGACTTGTCTTTTTCGGAGTGAATGGGAGGAAGTACACTGATGGATTAATCTTTGGTCAAGTTGGGAAAGGAAGAGAGGATAGTTCAGCAGACAGAGGCAGGACTGAAGGCTTGGTAGAACTTGTCCCTTATAATGGCCTTGGTTTTCCATGGGAAGTAGAAGAAGAAGTCATGGGGATGTGAAGAATGAGGTTAAATTGTAAGGTACAAGAGTCAATAGTACAAGGATAGCAGAGAAGATTGGGGATTTTTTTTTTTTTTAATGAGAAGGGAGAAAAAAAAACATCACTTGAATTCAAGCTCATTTTCCTAAAATGACATTCCTGTGTGGACATGAGGATAATGTCTGAATACAATGAAACTTTGATCTTCGTTAACCTTGATCTTCGGTATTTAAAAAGGTATTTGTGAAAAAAAAAAGAAAAGGTATTTGTGTATCACCTACCCACGAAAATTTCATTGCAGTCCCATAATCAATACTTCTCTCTCTTTCCCAGTCATTTGTAGACATACCTGGATGAAGCAACTAAAAAATTACATTATTTCCCTAATTTTACCTCTGGATTCCAGGAGCCACCCCAGAAGACCTTAACAGAAAGGCCCAGCCTCCCAGTTACCGGAAACCTTGGACCAAGGCCTAGGGTACTTGGAAGGGAGGGGAAGCTGAGAGTAGCCACCCCGGAGCTGTGTAAGTAACGGTTATTAGACCTTAGGGGGAATCCCTGGCTTGGCCGGGACCCAGAATCACCATATATTTCGTACCTCGATGCCCTGCTCATAATGGCATGACAGGTTTTGATCTGTTGGGCAGGGATCTGATCAGGGAAGAACTAATCTGGGAAGTTCCCCCCGGGCACCACGCCCCATGGACAACACCTCGTGGGCTGCGGCTCACGTGGAACTGTGCTCGCATGGACTGCTCACCCCAACAGTGCCCGGATGGCCGTGTCCTTGGAAAAACTGATGATGTTATCAGTGCAATCGCCTTAAACCGTAGGGGGATGATTGACAATGTTTTACCTTTTTGTTTCTATGGGCTTCTGTTTTCCTGCCTTTAGTTTGTTTTTGTTTCCTTTTGTTTGTGTGTTTGTTTGGCGGTTGGTTAGTTGCTGCTGGTGTAGTTGGTTTTGATTTTGTCATGATATGACCATCAAAGCAAACCTGAGTCACGCAGATCCCATGAACAAGCAGATGGATTCTGGGCTCCCACTTACCTTTAGCCCCAATCCAAGGACAGTGAGTTCTGCTAACAAGGCCCTGCTCGATACTCACCTGCATGAAATGATCACTGAGGATAAGGGGGCTACAAGTGTGGTGGAGAGAGCAGAGGGTGCCGGCTATCAATCGGAATCATGTCTGGGGTCTCAAAGGCTTGTATTCAAGCAAGCAGCCACTAAGCAAGGAGCCAACTAAGTCCACACAGAAGACGCACACCAGCCTGTGTGATCCAAAGATGACAAGTACAAAATGCAAATATGACCGAGGGAAAAAGTCTCAGAGCTTCAATGGGGAATACCCTGTTTGTGGAAGGCTATGAAGGGCAGTGGGAGCCCCACACCACAGAGTATCTGGTCAGATTAAGCTGCTGGCAGAGCCCCGCTAGCCACAGGCAAGGGTCTCAAACAGCTCTCCTGTCAGATAGAGATCCTTGTCATCTTGATCGCACTGGATCGAACTTCATCCTTGGTCATTTGACCTCCTTGTTGACCCAACCTGAAATTGTTCTAGGTGCAAGTATTTCTTGCTTGTTCCATGACAAAAATTTCTTCTCAGGCATTTTAAATATTGATGTTGCAACAAAGCCCACATGGAAGAAGCACACCAACCGATGTGATCACGAGGTTTTGACAGGATCGGGTATCAGAAGATCAAAAGCAAACAATTGTATCATTGTGAAGGAGAGGGGTCAGAGTGGATACCTAAAGCCCATCTGTAGACAGTTGGACATCCCCTCACAGAAGGGTCACATGGAAGGGACTGTTCAGCCAGGATACACTACAGCACCAACGAAATACACAACATTCCTCTGGTTCTTGAATATTTCCTTCCCCCCACTATCATGACCCCAGTTTTGCCTCACAAATTCTGCTAGACTGGAATATATACATGGGTACAGGTAAGCGTTTTCGACACACAGAAGACAGGAGAGACAAAACCCTCGTGGTAATAGCAATACCATGAGAGTAGGGGGATGGGCAGGGAAGGGGGAGGAAGGGGGAACCAATAGTAGTACCCCAACCCCAGGGGGACAAATAACAGACACGTGGGTGAAGGGCTACAACGGGCAGTGTAAGATATGAAATAATAATATATAATGTAACAAGTGTTCACGAGGGCAGGAGTGGAAAAAGAGGAGCTTTTAATAAGTATTAATAAATAGAAAGATATGTTTTGAAAATGGCTATCACAACATATGTACACGTTTGCTTGATATAATTGATTTATGGGTTGTTATAATATCTGTAAGAGCCCCCAATACAATTATTTTTAAAAAATAATAAATACTGATGGTTGTCTTTTCTTTCTTAGTAATTATTTGTATTCTTATCTTTATATTATGGTTCTTTTATCCTTATCACTTTATTTTGTCTTGTTCTTTATTGTTTATGTTGGGTTTTCCAGTTTGTAAAGCACAGGAGTAGATGCACAGAGATAAAAACTGATGCAAGAGTTTATAGGGGATGTAGGGGTGAGGGGTGGGAGATAGGGAGGGTAAAGGGGTTGGGGGAGCGATAATGTATGCAGTAGCAGGGAGGGAACACTAGAACGGACTGTGATTACACAACTCATTTTTTTAATAATTAAATCATTTTATTGGGGGCTTCTACAACTCTTATCACAAGCCACACATATATCCATTGTGTCAAGCACATTTGTACATTTGTTTCCCTCATCATTCTCAAAACATTTGCTTTCTACTT
>NW_022103915.1:53773833-53790067 GCF_000313985.2 Echinops telfairi
CAATGAATGTACAAATGTGCTTTACACAATTGATGTATGTGTGGGTTGTGATAAGAGTTGTATGAGCCCCTAATAAAACGATTAAAAAAATTTTTTAATTAAAAAAAACCCCGAATAACGTAGGTACCCTAGCAGTTTGTTACATATATATTAATAAATAATAAGATTAAGCTCTAAAAAAAATTAGGCCAAGGGCTCAAGTAGAAATAAAATGTTTTGGAAATGTTGATGGCCACATATGTACAAGTATACTTAATACTATTGAATGATGGATTGTTACAAGATTTGTAAGAGCCCCCCCAACACACACACACAATAAAATGATTAATTTTTAAAAATTAGGTTCGTTCCATGTTAGGTAATTCAGCATTCATAAAATTTTGTAATGAGATTCATACATGTACTTGTTTATCGTGCAAATTTCAGAGGTATTAGGCCACTAACTAAGCCTGGGGACATCCGAATCACATCACTATTTCCATGTTGTTGTTTACTCTTGGGTCCAATGATCGCTAGAGCTTCTTGGAGGTATGGATCTAAGACTTGAATCTGGGATCGTCTCGTGAGCAGTCTTTCATTCATTTAACAATTATTTGTTGAGTAACAGCCGTGTGGCTGGCTCGCTAGGTGCTGGGGTTTGGCTGTGAACAATACACAATAGCAGGCCCACAGCCAGAGGGAGCTCCACCCACCCGGACTGCAGCGTGAGCAGTGGTGCAGCCTGCTACCGGCAGGGGGAGGGGCCCTCCCTTCGTGGAGAAGGCGGAGAGGAAGGTTGGGTGGGACATAGACAAGTGAAAAGATCATTTCAAAGTTCGGTAAACCTTATGGAAGGAAAGAAGCAAAAGATGCAATAGCACGTAACTGTGGGGTGAAGGAAAGGTAACTAAGAGTTCCTATTCAGAGAGACACTGAGGAGGTGATAGAGTCCCCGGAAGAGCCAGGCAAAAGTGTTCCGGGCAGGAGACCTGGCTGACGGACGAGAAGACAGTCAGAGAGGTCAATTGGGATGCCCTTGAAGCCACAGGAAGAAATTGGACTTTGATTCTATGTGTGATGGAAAGCTGCTGGGAGGTTTTAGAAAAGAGTACGGTTGTGAGGTACGTGCCTAAATAAGGATCACTCTGGCCACTGTGCAGGCCGTCAACTGAAGAGGGAAAGAGATGAAGCACTTCCCAACCAAACGCCCCGCCATCACATGGATTCTGACTCATGGCGACCCCGGGACAGAGCAGAACTCCCCCTTTGGTTTGTGGAAACGTACGTCTCTAAGGGCAGGTAGTCGTATCTTTGTACCTGACCAGGACTCCTGTCAGAGTTGACTATTAAAGAAATAATCCAAGTGAGAAGACAATGGGTAGCCCTAGAGCAGCAACAGTGAGATGGAGCAAAGTGGATCCATTTGGGATCTGTTTTAGAGATAGACCAATGGGATTTAGCATTAAACTAGTCACTGGAGGGAGGAGGGCAAAGAAGGAAAGTGGAAAATAAAGACGAACTCCTAGTTTTGGGTTGAGCAAATGGACTGTTTACTGAATTGAGTACCATGGGAAGAGATAATAGATATTGGAGGGGGAAGGCAGACTTTTCTCTGGCACATGTGAGTTCGGAATGCCCATTGCACATGTCTACATGCTTGGAGATTCAAGGAAAGAATAAGGCCAGCGATTCAGTAGTCATCAGCATAATTCAAAGCCATTGAGTTGATGCTGACTCACAGCGCCCCTGCAGGACAGGGTAGAACTGCCCTGTGCGTTCTGTTTCTTAGAGGAGTGGAGAGCACTGGAGGTTTCAAACTTGTAGTCAGCAGCCCAGCACGTAACCACTGGGTCCTCGGGTCATCAGTACAGAGATAGTGTCTTAAACCTTGAGATAACTGGCGATTGTCTAGGGAGGGAATGTACACAGACAAGAACAGCAGCCCTGAAACAGAGTGCTGACTTTAAAGATAAGTAGTAGTGAAGCAACCCAGTCAGAGAGCTAGAAATCAGAGGCCAGAGATTTAGAAGAAAAACCCGGTGTTTTCTATGGAGCCCAAGAGCGGTAAGCATTTACAAGGGGAGAATGGTCAACTGTCTGAGGCCCCTGCAAGGTTAAATTAGACAAGGCTGGAAAAGGACCAGTTGTATGGTAATATTAAGAGCAGTTTCCATGGAAATGAAAAGAGCCCTTATTTGGGTGTGGACAGAAAAGTAATTTATAGTTGAGGAAATGGAGATCAGTCATGGCTTTTGTGTGGGCTTATATATTCAAGGGCCCATTACAGTAAAGGGATAGTAGAGGGATCTGTACAGCCAATTGTGGGTTTTTTAATTTCTTTAACGGGGAGATGATTTAAATGATGATGGCTTCCCAAGAAGAAAGGAGAGAATGGGATGGAACGGGAAAAACTGATGATTCAAGAAGTGAGAGATACTCTAAAAGTGCAGAAAGTTGAAGCCAGAATAGAGGGATTATCTTTTAATAGGTTGGGGCACACCTCTTCCAGTCGTTTAGATCCTTTAAGAATGGCCCATTCTGTAGGGTCACTATGAGGCTTCAGCTACTCGATGGCAGTGGCTGACTGACTGAAGAATTGTCCGGGGAATCTTGTTAAAATGTAGACTGATTCAGTATATCTGGCGTAGAAATGCAAATTCTCAGCAAGGAGCTGAACTGCACAAACCGGCCAGAGAATCTGGTTGTTTAAAGAAAAATTATTATTAAATACTTTTAATGGGAGCTCTAACATGTCTTATCACAATCCATCTATTCATCCAGTGTGTCGAGCACATTTGCACCTCTACCGCCATCATCATTTTCAAAGCAGTCTCTTCCCACTTGAGCCCCTGATATCAGCTCCCCATTTCTTTCCCCCTCCCCCACCTGCCCTCCTTCACGAACCCTTGATAAGTTATAGATTATTATTTCCATATCTTACATTATCTTCCATTGCCTTTCACCCACTTTTCCATTGTTCGTCCCCCTGAGAGGGGGGTTCTAGATTGATCCTTGTGATCAATTCCCTCTTTCTCCCCCCACCCTCCCTTACTCCTCCTGGTATCTCTACTCTCCTTGTTGGCCCTGAGGGGTTTATCTATCCTGGATTCCTTGCTCTTATCTGCAGCAGTGCCCATGCTCTGGTCTAATCCAATTTGTAAGGTAGAGTTGAGGTCACGATAGTGGGGGGAAGGAACCATTAAAGAACTAGAGGAAAGTTGTGCTTCATCGGTGCTATACTGCACCCTGACTGGCTCATCTGTTCCCTGTGACCCCTCTGTGAGGGGATGTCCAATTGTCTACGGAGGGGCATTGGGTTTCCACTCCATGGAGGGCATGGAGAACCTGGTTCTTAATGAATTCTTTGTTGAATTTGGCTCAAAGAACGGAGAGAAAGTGTTTGCAGTGACACCTCCCAGGCACCAGATGGCAACATTCAGCTGCTGACTAGTTCTTTGTCACCTGCGAGACCCTTCTTGGGAGCCTGTAGTTAAAAAAGCACCTTTGTCCCTTCATCTTGATCTGCGTTGGCCCTAGGACAACTGGCACTGTAGATGGTTTTCTGGTTTGGCTCTTTAAGTGGAATTGCAACTTTTAGTTTGGGAAGAATGAAGGGTTTATGCTCTTGAAGAGGACCTTGTGATACACAGGACAAAGTGTAGGGATCATTTCTCAGAATGGGGTTTGGGAGTCAGCAGTTTACCTGTTACCAAAGAATAAAGGAACCAGCCAGACAATAAATAACCCTGAAAGGCAGGGTGGAGCCTAGTGTGTTTATTAACAAGGAAATGTCAACCAACCAGATCCAGGTCAGAGTTTTCTGTTCTCTTGCAGAAATTCTCTGCATGTGGGCCGCTGTGGAGACTGACCTCTGTCATGTGACCTTCCAGTGCTGTTCCCAGCCCAGCTGCCCCGCAGAAGCAACTCTGGGCAGAGCAAGTTTTACTGTCACCACTGGGTTTCTCTTATCACTCTGAATCTCAGGGCAAGTCAGACTGAACTAATCTCTCAATCACATCCTTCCTCTTTTACATCCGGCCTGGATCCAACCTCCCTGGAGGGTGTCCATCTGAGCAGCACAATGACCCAACCAGCCTCTCCCGCTTGTTGAACTACTGTGGGCTGGATTTGTTTACACACGGATTCACTTCATCCTGCTAAGCCTTTCTCCTTTTTCCAGAGCCTGACCTTGCACACCGGCAGACTCCTGGTTTGTCAGGGCTGCTCCAATTTCCTATGAATTTTGGGACTTACTTGTCCTGGTGAGGTGACTTGGTTTAGATTTTTAGCAACTGTTGTTATTAGTTAAGTAGACCCCCAACTCATGCCAGTCCCATCCACCACCACTCTTTCCCCCTGAGTCTTTACTTGTGCTACAGTTTGGACTGCTAACCACAAGGTTGGTGGTTCAAACCCACCACCGTTCTGCGGAAGAAAGATGAGGCCATCTGCTCTCAGGAAGACTTACAGCCTCCGAAGCCCTATAGAGGGTCACTATGGATCAGATTTGATTCAAGGGCAATGGATTTGGGTTACTCATGCTCAGGCCTCCTTTGCTTTGAACTCCACATATGAACTCTTTTTTTAAAAAATCATTTTATTAGGGGCACATACAACTCATCACAATCCATACACACATCAATTGTGTAAAGCGCATTTGTACATTCGCTGCCCTGAACTCCTCTCGTAAATTCTGAATGGACACTGCATTTCTGGCTTTCCTTTTCTGACAAACTCACTTTCTGCCTTCAACACTTTGAAAACTTCAGTGAACCACAGTGACGTTCTGCTAACCAGACCTGGTGTTCATCAATGGCTATTTATTCTTCTGGGCTTCTCTGCTTCACTTCCGGCTGCTGACCACCCTTTCCTTTTAGAAATTACATATATATATTTGGGGGGGTGGCATGCTTGTCTTGGAATGAACCTCTTTGTCTTCCCAATGTTCATCATTCCTCTCGTTACATTTGATGGTTGCTTCCTGTTTCTGCCTCTGAGACACTGTTTCCCAAAAGGTCAGTTTCACTGGAGGGGTCTGAGCCTCGCATTAAGGCTGGATTCTATGTGCACGACTCCTCTGGGTCCTCCGATCCTCCCATCAGATTGTCCTATAAATGTCTCCATTGGGTTACACCCCTTCCACCCCAAATTCAGCACTTCCTTGTAAAATTTCTCTCTTGCTCCCTGTAATCAGCTCCTTTTCATTGTTATTTTCACTGTTCTGCTCATGCAAATGGACAGGTGAACATTTGGGAGCACTTACTAACCACATTTCAGACCTAGGATCCAGTTCTTCCACACCCCAGTTGTATAATTAGGGTAAATTATCTAACCGGAGAAGAAGCCCTTTCGCTCGGTGGTTAAGCATAGGTACTAACCAAGCATAGGGTACTCCCTCCCCTGCCTGCCCTCCCTTACAAACCCTTGATAAGTTATAGATTATTATTTGAGAGAAAATATGTGGTCATCAACTTTCACTAATATTATAGCTTGGTAATTCCTATGGGACAGTTCTGCCCGACAGTTGCTGGGTCAGAATCAACTCAATAGCACGCAATAATAACATATAACCAAAGCTTACCCGCCCATCACCACCATCATGTTGAGTCTCATTCATTGTGTCCCTGTGGAACAGAACTGCCCCTTTTGGTTTCGTTCCAGCTTGGAGTGATTGTAGGTTTGAACTGGTGACCTGTGGGTAGCAGCCCAGAGTGTCATCCACTATGCCTTGAGGGCTCCTTAGATAACCAGCAGTTAACTCAAATAAGAATACAAATAACTCCAGGTTGTTGTGAGGTCCATTTGAAATGTCTAGCACCTGAAACATCAAAAATGTTCAAGTGTTTCTGATAATCATTCTTGACAACCACACCCCACCTCCAACCCCCACCCCCACCCCCCGTATTACCTACCTTATCAAGACAAAGACATTCCCTCACATCTAAGTAAGTAATGTTTGGGTTTTAGCGCCTAGCTCTTTCAATCCATGTATATTTTACTAGATTCATCTTTTTAGATCATTGCTTTCTGGATGTTACCATTGTGCACTAACTTGCAAATGTTTTCCTGTTTTCCTTTTGTCCTTTTCTTAAAAAGTCATTTCATTGGGGGCTCTTACAGCTCTTATCACAATCCATCCATCGATTGTGTCAAGCACATTTGTACACATGTTGCCATCACCCTTTTTTTTTTTAATACTTTTATTGGGAGCTCTTACATCTCTTATCACAATCCATACCTTCCTCCATTGTGTCAAGCACATTTGCACGTATGTTGCCATCATCATTTTCAAAGCATTCTCTTCCCACTTGAGCCCCTGATATCAACTCCCATTTCTTCCTCCTCCCTCCCCTGCCTGCCCTCCCTTACAAACCCTTGATAAGTTATAGATTATTATTTCCATATCTTACATCATCCTCCATCATTCCTCACCCACTTTTCCATTATTCATCCCCCTGGGAGGGGGTTCTAGGTTGATCCTTGTGATCGATTCTCCCTCTCTCCCCCAACCCTCCCCTACTCCTCCTGGTATCTCTACTCTCCCTGTTGGCCCTGAGGGACTTATCTTTCCTGGATTCCCTGTGTTGTGGGCTCTTATCTGTAGTAGTGCACATGCTCTGGTCTAATCCGATTTGTAAGGTGTAATCGAGATCATGACAGTGAGGGGAAGGAAGCACCAAAGAACTAGAGGAAAGTTGTGTGTTTCATCGGTGCTATACTGCACCCTGACTGGCTCACCTTTTCCCTATGAACCCTCTGTGAGGGGATGTCCAATTGTCTACAGATGGGCATTAGGTCTCCACTTCATGTCCTCCCCCCTCCACCAATTCACCTTGGGTATGGTTTTATTCTGTGTCTTAGATGCCTGATACCTGATCCCATCGACACCTCATGATCACACAGGCTGGTGTGCTTCTTCTATGTGGGCTTTGTTGCTTCTGAGCTAGATGGCCGCTTGTTTATCTTCAAGCCTTTAAGACACTGGACGCTCTATCTTTTGATAGCCAGGCACCATCAGCTTTCTTCATCACATTTGCTTATGCACCCATTTTGTCTTTAGCGAATATGTCGGGAAGGTGAGCGTCACAGAATGCTGAAAAAAAGCCTTTTATTTCTACTTGAGCCCTTGGTATCAGCTTCTCATTTGTCTTCCTGTTTTCTATCTCAGCCTAAACGTCTGTCCTCCCTGATCTGGTCTCATTGCCACCCATGGATTTCATCATTTTTTCTTTGCCACGCTCACTTCTGCCTTGCGCTTTCTCATATCCCTCTGAGTGGGCAGCACTGCACCTACTCCAGCCACTATCTAGCGTACCTTCTTCATGAAATAGTTCGTTACTTCGCTTCCTCCAAGAGTCGATCCTTGAGATGGTCTGAACTTTATACAATTTAGCCTCTAGAGACACTGAGTCTTTCTTCTGTTTATATGTGATTTTTTTTGAAGAACAGCATTTTTGAGATGTAATTCACATACCAGTTGTATACTATGTTAATGTATACAACTCAGTGGTTGTGGAACTAGCACTACTGTGTAATTCCAGAGCACTTTTATCCCCCACCCCCAAGAGACTCCAAACCTATTAGCAGTCCTTTCCCATCCCTCATTCTCTAGGCCCTGGCAACCACTCATCTACTTTCTGTCTGGATTTGTCTGTACTCGGTAATTCGTATGAAGAGATTCATGTAGTATATGGTCTTTTATGCTTGGTTTCTTTCACTGATCATATGCTGATAACTTATTTTTTATGGTTGAATAATATTCTTTTATATGAATACACAATTTGTCCATTCAATGGATAGTTATTTGGATTTCCACTTTTGGGGTATTATGAAAAATGTTACAATAAACACTCACACACATTTTTTGTGTCCCTGTGCCATCATTTCTCTGTATGAGGGAGTACCCAAAAGAAACGTGGAGAAAGCTACACCTTTTCCCGCTAGGTGAGCATCAAGCAACTTGCTCTAAGTTAGTACACCCAGTGGCATTGCCTGGAAAAGTTCTTTCTGTTCACGGTGAATTTTTTCATAAAAGCAGTTTCTCTTGAACTTTATTTTTTGTGATGGCCGATTTAAAAGAACAGCATGAGGCTATGAAATTGTGTTTTTTGCTCAAGAAAAATGCCTCAGAAACTGTTCTGATGTTTGCAAGGGCAGCGCTGTGGGAAAAACTCGAGCGTATGAGTAGTTCTCTCGTTTCAGAAAAGGTGAAATGTTGATTGATGACAAACCTCGTTCTGGATGTCCATCAACTTCCCCAACAGATGAAAATGTCCATTTATGGTGCATTTAGATTTCGTTCCACCAGGTCAAACTGTTAATTAAGCTTTCTATTTAGGGGTTCTGAAAAGATTGCATAAGAGTGTGTGGCAAAAACAGCCTGATTTTTGGTAGACAGGGCACTGGTTTTGCCACCGTGACAATGTACCTGCTCACACAGCCATCTCAGTGCACCAGTTTTTGGTAGAAAACAGCATGCCTCTCTTGCCCCATGCACCTAACTCACCTGACCTGGCTCCATGTAACTTCTTTTTGTCTCCACAAATGAAATGGGACATAAAAGGATAGCAATCTGATGATGTGTAGAAGAGGTAAAGAAAAAAAACGAGGGAGGTGCTGTCAGCCATCCAAACAGATGAGTTTGAAAAATGTTTCCAAGAATGAAATTGCAGATTTGACAAGTGTATTAAGTGGAATTGAGTGTACCTTGAAGATGATAAGGTTGTTTTGTAAAAAAAGTTAAATACATAATTTGGGGGGGGGGTCTGGGTTTTTTTGGCAGGGGGCTTACCCCTCATACATGCCATAGTTCTGGAATTACTGGGTCATATGCTAAGCAGTGTCAGGAAAAGAGATATCGTGCTTGGTAAAGTAGAAAGCAATGAAAAAGAGGAGTCCCTCAACCAGATGGATCCACACAATGGCTGCAACAATGACATAACATCAATTGTGAGGATGGTGCAGGGCCAGGCAGTGTTTCCTTTTGTAGTGCATAAATTTGCTGTGAGTTGGAGCCAACTCAATGGCACCTAAGAACAACAACAACAACATAGTATCCAGTGCTTAGAAAGGGAGACCATTCCTGGTAAAGTAGAAGGACAATGCAAAAAGAGGAAGACCTTCAACAAGATGGATTGACCCAGTGGTTATAACGATAGGACCAAAGTACCAGCAATTGTGAGGATGGTGCAGGACTACTGTGGTACTTACACAATCTGTCAACCTGTGAAGGGGTGAAGGCTGCCTGTCAACCAGGTCACAGCCAATGAGGCCTCAGTGTGGGCATGGCCTTTTCCTGAGGATTCTGGGAACTCCTGTCTTCTTCCCTGGAAGTAGGACACACTCTCTCCCCGTGAGACATTCCAGTTGACAAGCCACATGGAGTTATGCTAATGGAAGCCAGAGCCTTGGAGCTGGAAGAGCCATGTGGTGACCCACACCAGCACTGAGATGCTCCAACTGCCACTGGATCGACAAGACTTTCCACCCACTGGCCTGTGATCTTCCTCCATTCGGCGTCATTGCATGTGTTGTGTGAGTCGGAGGAGTAATTTATAGACTGGTATTAGACATATGGGGTAAGATCGGACTTATGGACTTGATCTGGACTGGGCTGGGATGTTTTCTTAATATACAATTACTCTTTGATCTAAAGCTCTTACATATATGAGTGTCCTGAATTTGTTTCTTTAGGCAACCCAGACTAACACAACCACGCAGTGTTTCCTTCTACTGTACACAGGGTCAGAACCAACTTGATGGCACCTAACAACAACAACAACAACATAGTAGCTCTGTGTTTACCTTTTTGAGAAAGTGCCAGATTGTTTTCCAAAGCAGATGTACAATTTTACATTCCCACCGGCAATATCTGAGGGCTGCCGTTTCTCCGCACCCTTGCCAACTCTTGTTATTATTCACCTTTTTGGTTTTAGCCATAATAGGTATGAAGTGATATCTCATTTTGATTTCAATCTATATTTTTCTGTGAGTAGAAAACTACTGGATAATCCCTAACAGCAACAACAAAACAATGACTATTTCTGAGCATCTTTTCACTTGTTCACTGTCCGTTTGTATGTCTTATTTGACGAATTATCTATTCAGATCCTTCGCTCATTTTTTTATTGGGTTATTTGTCTTTTTACTGTTGAGTTATAATAGTTTCCTATGTATTCTAGATACAGGCTCTTTATAAACCTGGAAATCCTCTGCCATTGGGTTGATTCCAATTCAACCACCAGGGCTCCCCACGTCCCCTCCCCCGCAGGCCCCTTAGACCAGGTGTGCTTTACAATTAGTTTTTGTTTTTTCCTTCACACTCTGAGTCTTTGCCTTGATCCTATTGCTGAAAGCATAAATGTTTTAATTTTGATGAAATCTTATTTGTCTTTTATTTTCTTTGTTGCTTAAGGTTTGGCGTTTTATCTACGAGACCACTGCCTAATGTAAGGTCACAAAGATTCATTCCTGTATCTTCTTCTGAGAATTTTATGTCATGTGTTACATGTTTACATGTTCGTCTCAGTGCTCTGTGCAGTGCTAAGCTCCTTAATGTAGTCCATATTTCCCCCAAGGTATTTCACAAGATGCTCTCATGTGTTCAAATGTAAATCAGGGGAAATCCTACACCACACACACACACACTGGTATCACCTAATGTCCTTTTCTACAACGAGCTTTGAAATGTAGTGGATTAATAGAGCCCCTCGAGCTATAATTCCTTATGTGATGTGTTATAACTCTGAGTGGGGCTACAATCCCATTTTGAAGGGAGTTCTCTGCAATACTAGTGGACAGGACTAAGGTGGAATTAAGTCCTGAATTTAGTAGAGAGTGTGAACGAAGTCATGCCCTTTATTTCCTTGGGGGTATGGTCTGCTTCAAGATAAAACCACACTTCCACAAAAGCCGTTCCTCTTGTCTAAGGACCACCTCAAGAAATCCTGGGACCATTGGAAGATGTCAGTCTGACGCGGCCGAGGTTGAGACCAGAGGCACCAGAGACCATGGAACACAGTGAAGGCATCTGGCTGAGATTAGAGGCTGAGGTAAGGAAACCATGAACAGGTCAGGGGAGCAGAGCCTAAGGGACAGCGAGGTGTGGGGAACAGAAGGATTTCTCTTAAGTTGTCTCCCCAAAATATGTACCACACTTAGCTTGAGAATGATTGTTCACTAGGCAGCGAAAGTAGGTCAGAGGTTATTCTCCCTAACATCAGCCATCAAGAGTGGATTGGGAGTCATTCTCACTGAGAGGTATCAGCTGTCTAGATCAAGCAGACACCACTGCTTATCCCACAACAAATAGGGCCCATTCCTTTCTGTTATTGTTCACTTGAAGCAGTGCCCATAGGCAAGCCTGGGACCACTCTAAGATGACTAAGCTTAGGCTACTATCTTGCCACACATGCCCCCCTATTCCCTCCTCTTACTATTGCACATTCACCCCTAGGTCATCCCCCTCCTATTGCTTGTATTGCCTATGTTACAACCCCTCTCTATGACGTAGGTTGTTATCTGCTATCAGGGGCTTGCATGCCTCCCAGAATAGTAACTGTCTGTTTTATTGTATGAGACACCAGAGTGATCAAACTTGTTCTAGGATGAATTGTATTGCCCCTTTCTGTGATGTATGACTCTGTAATCAGATCCCCCTAAAGTGATATGATGCGTGGTTAGCAATAAATAAGGAGGCTCCCTGGTTCTCAAGAGGGTGCTCCCATGAGGGGGTGGATGAGAGGGCTGCTCCCGCGAGGGAGGCGGCTCCTGCTCTGGCAGCCGGGTTCCCTCCACAAGGACCACCAAGCGGGGCATAGATGAGCAAAGCTACCATGTAATATGTCTGACTGTATTATTGTATTATCTCTCATGCTCTCAATGACTTTAATATAACGCTTATATATCTCAACCATACAATTGTGCATTACTGAACCCAGAAGTAGTATTACCGAACCCGTGGGTAGTATTAGAAGCAGCGGGTGGGGCCTGGTACCCCACTCACCCACCTCCTCGTCATTTTAATTTAATATTACAGCAAGGCAGTGACAGCTGGGCTCCCTGGTCCACGGAAGCAGAGACCAAGGGGCCACATGACTGAGTGGCTGAGGACCGAAGAGAAAGGCTGATGGCTGTGAGGAGAGGTGTTGCTGTGGACAAATGACTATATCCTTACTGTTTATTGATCCTGACATGTGGTGACCTATTAACTTTGCTAACATAACCCTCATAATTATGAGTATTGTCTGTTGAGTTCTGTTAGCCTAGCATATCAAATCATCAAACCTAGCATAGGAGTAGAGTGCTGGTATCAGAGTGGGTAAAGTAATGGCTGGTGTCAGAGTGGGTCAAGAAGGATGGCATGTCCAACCTCTGCCTCATGGCCACACAGAAGCCCGAGGAGGTCCGATGTGGTCCCTTCATGCCATTTTACACAAGCTTTCTATGATGCAGAGCAGTAAACACTAACACAAGCAATACATTTCCCTTTGGAGTAAAGATGTCATTGCTATCTCAGAACTCTTCTTGTGGCCCATGGGGAAAACAACCTGGTGTCATTGTGTGTTACATATTGTGCTGCTAAGCAAAAGGTCAGCAGTTTGAGTCACTCTGAGGGAGAAAGATGAGGCTTTCTGCTCCTATAACCACTGAAAGCCCCCGAATCCTGAAGGGGCAGGTTGACTCAGTCCTGTAGGCTGACTCAGTGGCAGTGAGTTGGGTTTGTGTTTTGTTTTTTCATAGCAATCTTTCTTGATTTTCCGTTTGCCAGTCCCTTCCTGTTTCCTTGCTGCTTTATAGCTATTACCCAATTCTACCAAAAAAGGGGGGAGCCTTTATAATCTTCCTTCCCATTCTCTTGCTTTCTATTGTCTTGGTACCTTTAGCAGTGTGTTCCATTCTTAAGGATTCTCAAAGCAGCATGAGAATTCGGTTCATCGGGTATTTGAATAATAATCTATCACATGTCATCTTGCTGGCCTCTTGGTGCATTTTAAACGTCTCTCCTTACACACTCACACTCACACTTTCTCCTACCCCCCACCCTAGGCTCAGAGAAAAAGCTGCAAGCAGCCTAAAGATGACCAAACCCGAGGACTGCATTTGACGGCAGATCTGTGAGATATCATTTGGTCTAAAACAGGTCCAGTGCTTGGTACCTTATTTGGATATTGCTGCTTTCAGTGCTTGAGCTGTTCTTCCAAACGCTGGCGTTCTCAACTACCTCTCCCTATGATGTAAGTACCACAAGTATTGCATTGGCTCTGTGGTTCTAGTGGGGGCTTTCCGATGAGGTTCTACATTTGAATCCTTTGGAAAAAATCTTAGAAGTAAATGTTTAAATGATGCACTTAAAGGCTTCACTTAATAAACTAAAAAGAAATCCCCAAATTTTAGAGACCCTACTCTGATTCTTCTTTAATCTTCAAAGCAAGCAACAGCTTGAGATCCTCAAAAACAAGGCCTGAAGGGACCAGCTGCGCCCATCCTAATCTAATTATTTCTCCAAAGGTACTTACTTAACTGAGGGTCACTGCCTTCCTGTGCCTTCTATTGCTAGTCAAGCTAGTAAAAATCTCTTATAAAGCTGTAAGTAAGCTCTTTTGAATGTTGACCAATGGGGGTTCTAGACAGTAGTTATATACAGGATCTATCTCCTCTGCTATCGCTATCATTAAACACAAGGAACATTCATAGAAGTGGGTGAAAGACAGCCCAGCAGTCAGAGGGCAATAGGTGCGAAGGCTGTGGGAGGCCGTTCAGAAAGTAATTCTCACTAAAGAATCAAAAAGAGCTAAAATGTGGAAGCCCAAATACTAAAGGACTTTCTGGGATGTGGCTGTTGGCTTTGATGATTTTATCTGAGGGCAAAGGAAAACTGAGAAAGGTGATGGGTATTTTTTGGTTCTAGTAGGCCCTGTTCGAAAACTCGGAGCTTCTAGGCCGGCATGTGAAGGTCATTAAGGTATAATTTTATTTTAAGCCTCTTTTGCCCAGCTCCATTTACAATCGCTAACCCTTCCTGCCGTTTTTCTAATTTGGAGCCATGTGGAATGAATGCTATCTCATAGTTTGTGCTTTTTTACCAGACTCTGGAATAAGATGGGGTGGGGAAGGAAATAAACAAAGCTATACATTTTTTAAATGGAGATCCCCTACTACTGTGACCTTTCCCTGGGATAGATTTGTTCTTTTGACCTTTGTGTTTACATATTTTCCATGTAATCATTATTATAGATTTTCTTTGTCCCAGACTATTTGTAAATTTGTGGATGATGCTTATAATTTGAAGTGCACATTCTCAAAGAACTCAAATTTTAATTGGGGGTATCAAACAATACAAACTCCTGAAAATCTTGTCCAGGAATCCAGTGGCTGATCTATTCCTTGTCTCATTGCGAACGTATGCACAACATATTAAGCTGCAGGGTGCAATTCAAGGTGGTAGGAAAATCCTGTATGGTAAACTTTTTGAGTTTGTACGAAATAAGGTAGAATAAAAGGGGGAAAAAATTACCTGTGATCTCACTTCCCCGCCCCGCCCCGCATCCCCCCCAACTTGGCCCCCCCCCCCCAGCTTAACAAGCAAAAAAACCCCAGCTTAACTTTTTTTTAAATCCTTTTATTGGGGGCTTCTTATCACAATCCATACATACATACATAGTGTCAAGCACATATGTACATTCCTCACCATCATCATTCTCAAAACATTTGCCTTCTACTTGAGCCCTTAATATCGGCTCCTCATTTTGTCCCCCCCCCTTCTCCCCCATTAACTTTTTGATGTATTTCCTTCGAGTATTTTTTTATATGAAAATTTAAAAATAGATTCGCTTGTAATTATACAACTGAGTATACAGTTTTGTGCAATTTTTTACACCAGCAAGCAATGCTATATTTTAGTTTTTTTAAAAAGGCTTTCATGTATATTTTCAACACCATAATTTACAGAAATATCCCCTCTTTGTGTACATTCCTACTTTGCTTCCAAGTGACCTGCTCTGAACCTTTCTTCATGAATAGAAATAACTGGAGAGTGGATAGGCAAGGTACTTGAAACCTCAATTTCTCCATGATAAATAGTTGAAAACACTGTAGTGGTTTTCCCTAATCTTTTGTGCCAAACCTCTGGCATCTGACTAAAATTTGCCTCATTTCACTCCTTTATAGGATCCCACCCATTTTTCCCTGTACCTTCCAACTCCCTTTCCAATTGTTGATGCAAAGGTTTGTTGCCTAGTGGGTTCCTCTTTGGAGTGTTTGAGACAGCTAAGAAGACAGAATTTTAAAACTTTTTTTTTTTTTTAATTGGTGCTGGGATGTTACCTGAATGAATCTTCCTGACCTTGAACTTCTGAGCCTTGCCTTTGCTAGCGAGGCCCCTGACTGGCTGTGTCCGAGAGGCCCCGCAGCAGCGTGCATCAGTGAAAGGGGGAAGTGGAAGTTAAAGGGGAAGCGGGAGGACCATTCTCCATCCATCACTAGCCAGTCTACCGCAGGTAGCGTTCGCAACTACTGTATTCCCTGTACCTGCGGGCACGATTCCAGAGCTATTAAAATTTCTTCAAGGCGTGGCGGAGGGCGGGATAGATGGAGCATGTATATTCCTTTAGTAGACTTGTTAGTTCTAAATTGCATATAAAATACCCAAATAGGAAGCTGGGGAAACTTTCTGGGTAAGACGCACAACTCTGAATTTCATTTTAATTAATTAGTTAAAAAGCAAGAACGCCTCAGGGCATATTTGATTCGCATCCCGTAGGAACTTCAAAATGGGCTGAGGGCGCAGGCAAACTCCTGGAGTCCAGGAGGAGTTGCTGATGGTGCCAGACCTTGCTTGCAAAGCAATTTTTGTGGTTCACCCCCCTCTGGCTTCTCCCGTTCTTTTGTGGCATGTTCACAGAGCTAGCCTGAGCCTTTCCTTTTTAAAGTTCTTACATCCCAAGCCCTCTTTCCAGCTCCCGGGGTGCAGCATCCTTCACCCACTTTTGGAGCCTTTTGGACTAACTCCAACATCTGGAGAGGGGACGGGGGACTTTGTTCCCCAAAGTCGACCTTGCCCTGGGAATTTCCTGTGGTCATTTCTCGTGGCCAAGTCCCTTCCTCCGGCCGGGAGCACCAACACCCCCGGCCACGGGCCCTAGCGAACCGAGCCCGGCCGGCCCAGGGGAGCGTCCCGCCGCCCACTCGCACCCTCGGCGAAGACCGGCGCAGCGGCCCGCGCTCCCCTCGCTCCCCCTCCTCAGGTCCCGCGGCC
>NW_022103915.1:53790870-53805910 GCF_000313985.2 Echinops telfairi
GGGGAGTGACGCTGACCCGAGCCATTTCCTCCGCGCCCGCAGGAAGAAGCAGCCATGGCTCTGGACGGGATCAGGATGCCAGATGGCTGCTATGCGGACGGGACGTGGGAACTGAGCGTGCATGTGACGGACCTGAGCCGCGATGTCACCCTGAGAGTCACGGGGGAGGTGCACATCGGAGGGGTGATGCTCAAGCTGGTGGAAAAGCTCGGTGAGTGTCGGCCGGCCGGGTCGGAGGAACTACCCCTCCCCAGGCCCGGGGCGGTGGGGGTGGGGTCCGGGAGCTCTCGGCATCCCGCAGAAGGCTTCCGACGAAGCACCACCCCTCGGCGGCTAGCCCTTCGTCGCGTGCACCTTTCTTTGTGACGCTCGGAAATCTCCCGAGGGGACGCTAGGACCTTCCAGTGGTCAGCGGAACTGCGTGGTGGCCGGGGAAAACTTCCTTACGTTTCCCCTCTTCCCTGGAGCGGTCGGCAGAGCGTGCCGGCGACTTGTTGGCTGGGCGAGAGTCCCGCCTGTGGCGCTCGGCCACCTCTTCAGTAGTGGGGCGACTTTTTTGGTATGGAGGATGATGTAAAAACCTATTTACGACCGACTGTTCTTGAAAATGTGCGACGCCGGGAGCCAGCATGCAGTTACTGTGGGCTGTTTCCATGTGCCAGCCAGCCAGCCTTACAAGGGGCGGGCGGGCCAGATGTTTGACCAACTTGGTAACGATAATCTCATCTTGGGGTAAACCGTTTCTAGCGTCCAGTTTTCTGTCTGAAGCTAGGGAAAGAACTGTGTGAAAAAGCAAACCGTATTAATTCGGACTTGACATTGTTGGCTTGAATGCGTAGAGATCCTGGATTATGTGACCCAGTTGTGGGAGTAAGCTACACTAGGAAGTGAGACATGTTTGCAGTACATACTTTGTTCGTGAGGACTGAAACCTTTTTGAGGGGGGAGGGGGAACCATCTCGGAAGATTTGGAGATGATTTAATTATGGTAAGTGCTCTGAGGACTGCCTCCCTGGGCTTTAATTGATGTGCCTTTTGTATCTAATGCAGCTGTGGCAAGGTTACTTCAATTTGGTTGTAAAGAAATAGCATAGGAAGATAGGGAGGCTGTTAAAAGGAGTTGGGTCCCTTACTGAGAGAGTGTGGTGTGTGCACCATATATAGTTAGTAAATAGTGCTCTAATGTCCCACTTACAAAATAAGCAGAATTCACTCTGGTGGACCTGCTGCATGCCCTTGCTGGAAGTTTAATTACTAAAGGACCAAAGGAGAGACCTAGCCCAGGAGAGAGTGAGTCCTCCTGAGCAAGCCTTTGAAAATAAGGTTCTTGTGTTTTGTTCAGCTGATTATCTGTTGGTTAGCATTGTTTTCATCTGATGTGATTAAATCATTGTTTGCCAAATATCTATGGGACCTTCTTTTGTGTAGCACTGGTGTGGGATTATTGAAGGGGAGAAAAGTATCAAGTATTCTCTTGTTTTCAAAGGAAACTAGTATGTCAGAGATTGCTGTATATTTGATTGATAGTTTACTAATAAACTAGCTTCGATAAGGGATTTTTTAAAAATATTGCAAACTGTTGAAGGTGACTGAGACAACTTGGAGTTCTGAAGCCATGTTTTATCCGATGAATAAATAATGACATGTTATATTTGTATTGCGTTAGAATTGCTTATTACAGAATCACAGGCACAAATAGCAGTAAAGAAAGTAAACGTTACAGATGATTGGTGTTAATTTTTTAAGTGGCTATCAACTTCATACTTTAATGCTGATGCATTTTTAACATTTTTAGAACAGGTTTATTAGCACTGATCCACATGTTGTACAGTTTTCATCACAATCAATTCTAGGACATTTTCTTCTTGTCCTCATTGTTATTTATGTAATTGTTTTCTCTAATTGTGGCCAAAATATACACAACAAAACATTCTCCAATTCCACAACTTCTACATGTATAATTCAGTGCCATTGATTATACTCTTTATGTTGTACAACCATTAATACTATCCTTTTCCAAATTGTTCCACCACCATTAACTCACACTCAGTGCCCCCTAAGCAAGGACTCTTCCTCTTTCACCCATGGGAACCACTGGTCAAGTTTGGTTTCTTTCTTTTGTTTTTTAATTACTAAAAAACTTCTCTTAAAATGTCTTGACATAGTATTCACATATCAGTAATACACCTTCATGATTAAATCACTTTTTTAAAGAGTTGTGTATACATACATCATCACAATCAGTTCTAATACTCCCTCCCAATTTGTAACTTTTTTTTCTTTTTTTTAACATTTTTATGCAATGACAAGAAGCCCAATGAGTAGGAAATGCTGTTTACATGAAAGCTTTTCATCATTCTTTTTTTAAAAAAATTAGTTATTTTTGTTGTTGAAAATATGCATAACAAAAACAATTCAAGTTTCTATCTGTACAATTCAGTGTCATTGTTTACATTCTTTAAGTTGTGCTACCCTTCTTACTGCCCCCATTAACATCAGTTCCTCCCTAGTTTCCTCCTCAGTTAAACTCATTGCCCTTTAAGGTCCCTGTCTAATTTTTCTAGTTGCTCTTGCCAATTTGATTCCATAGATCACATCTTGAAAGAATATGATGCTATTGGCTTTCTATCTTTCTTGCATTGAACTTGTACTGCTCTTGTGTGTATTTTAAATTCCAATTAGTGCTTTACAGCACAATGCTGACTTTACTGGTTTTTGTAAAAGTGAGTTTATAATTTTTGACACCTAGTTTTAGGATACCAAAAAAGCAAGCCTGCTGCTGTGGATGGAATAGATTCTGATTCATAGAGACCCTATAGGACAGAGTAGAACTGTTATAAATGCTGATGGAAGCTGACTGCTGGATGGCTACATCTTTCTCCTGTAGAATGGCTGGTGGGCTCAAATCCTCAACCTCTGCACCAGGGCAATCTGCTTTTAGGATCTACACCGGTACTTTGAAATGAAGACTGTTTTGTTATTTACTGGCAAGTAATCAAACTATGGTAATCGAATTAGAAAAGAACTGTGTACTTTTTAAGGTGCCTAAAACCAGAGTAAGTTGTGTCACTGGCGGTATTAAAGGGTAGGCTAGGTGACTGACTGCTTGTCAACTAAAGCAGTTGACAAGCCACTACAGTGGCTAAAGTAGACCAGAGAAGCTTGCAGGGCCTAGATGAGAGATCACATTAGGAATGGCCTGGCCCAGGGTCTGGTGTCTTAGCTGGATTGCCTAGCAGTGACAGACAATTAGCAGAGCTAGGCTATTGTGGCCTTGGGACAGTTCAGATTCCATAACTAAAAAGTAGCCTGCAAAAAAAAATAGTCTGCATATAAACGTTAGGCTCATCAGAGGATATGCAAATAGAAGAAGCATTATGCTTTAAGACTGTTTTCCTATGATGTTCAGTGCAGCAATTCTCTGGGGTTGATAAACAATCTCTTCTCAATATTGTATTAAAGTATATTGTATTAAAGATGGGACTTTTCAGGAGAACAGCCTTTGTCTTTTTCATTAGATTCTCAAGTTTCTGAGCCAGAAAAAAATCTTGGGACATGGATCTTTAGGTTTGAGGATGCTTTAAGCATGCCAGAACAGAAAATTAATGCTTCCTTAGAAATGTGTTGGCAATAACTTCATATGTAGTTAGAATTTTATATAGAACTTTTGCACTTCTATGATTTGTTGCTTTAACATAAAGATCTGAAAGGTTCTTTTAAAATATTACTATAAAACAAATTTGTCATTCTACAGTAATCTTTTAAAATAAAGAATATATGCCCTGAAGAAGTAGGCTTTAGGGAATCATAGCCTTTTTCTCAAGACTGCAGATTGAAAGCTTTAAATAGAATATTGCATTTTTTGTGTTTCGCAAACATTTTAAGCATGTATGTTATATATTTTTTATTAAACTGTAAACCATGAGGGATTAAGGATTCCAAAATATAAGATGCCAGGGAATACAGTGGTAAAATGATCCAGACTGTAAAGAAGAGGCCCAAGTTTATGAGATTCCTTGGGAGAAAATAGAATAGTAGAGACAAACTTTCAACTTGGTGGATTCAGACCTTAGCACTAAAGATTTTAAATATCAAGGAGATGCTTCGTCTTAATTCTCTGTGGGGTTATTAACTGCTTCCCTATATCATCTTACAAAAATGGGTCTTTTTGTAAGCGTCTGTACAATCAAACTTTTTCCTTTCTATAAAAATTTAGTTTATGTGGAGAGTCGGGAATTTCCTGTAATATAGATTCATAACAGAATTTCGTTCTCTGACCTTGGATGGCAGCCTAGGTTACACGATTCCCAGATTTCTTCCAGTTCTGACTTTATGATTAGAAAGAATATAGAGGCTGAATTCGATCAGGCTGCAAGTTGGGGGACAGTAACAACTACAAAGAAATGTATGGAGTTGACTAAGAGTATTTGAGGAATGTTTCTGAACTTTCAGTAAAAGTTGTCCTGGCTTTAAAGTGTGTTATGGCCTTGACATAATAGAATCTATGCTGGGATGCATTGTACAGTTGAGTTTAGGCTGTGAAGTTAACACACGTGACTAAAAAGAGGAGATTTCCGTCAAAATTGCCTTTTAAAGTGACCATTCACTTATTCCATAATTGCACAGAGGAGCACAATAGCTAGTTTCCCCTCTCCAGGACTTTGTTCTATAAAAAGTGCTTGAACTAGGATCAGAGGTTTGGCAAGATGTGGCTGTAGGGAGAGGGGCCTATGTAACTGGACAATTCCTCTCTACTCAGGCTACTTGCAAACTGAGGAAGCTATATAGTTGGAAAAATACGTAATAGTGAATTGAGTCTTGGTTCATGCTTCTTAACTGTATTGCAAAAACCAAACACTGCCATTGAGCTGATTTCAACTCGTGGTGACCCTATAGGACAAGGGGTGGTGGTACACCTGTGCCCTTTTGGGTTTCCCATACTTTAATCTTTCTTCCTCTGAGTGGCTGGTGAGCTACTGACCTTGAATCATTTGAACCAGTGACCATGTGGTAGCTCAGTGTGCAGCCCAGTGTGCCTTTTGGGCTCCTTTTCTTTTTTTAATTGTGTAGTAACTCAGCACATGTTAATTAATCTGCTTAAAATCCCGAGGGTAATTTGCAGGCTTTACTATAAGCCTGATAAACAAAACAAAAATGCAAAATCTCATTGCCTGCTAGTCAATTCTAACTTCAGGCCACTTCTGTAGGGCAGAGTACAATTGCCCTACCACTGGTCTTAACAGAAGCAGGCTGCGAGTCCTTGTCAGGAAGTCACTCAGGTTTGAACCACCAACCTTTCCGGTGGCTGCTAAGCATTTCAACCACTGTGCCACCTAATGAAGCATAAGCCGTTTTAGAGCTATTCTTGGACAGTTTATGTGTTTTCATGCCATGTTTGTACTCTTTTAAAAATCAACAAATATTGTTTTATTCCTACTGGGGTTATTTATAGAGCCACTGAAAAAGGATGACAATGTTTATTCAGTTGCTTACAAAGACCTGGTTTGAAATATCTAAGTACTGGGAGAGGGAAAAGACCTTTGCTTCAGCTCTTTATCTTTTGCAAAAATTTGAGGAAAAAACACCGAACACTTCAAGAGCAACAATTTGCCATTTGATTTCCTTTTTCCATCATAGACACATTTTTATTGAAGTCCTTGAGTAAGTGCAGATATAATAACTCCTCATCCCTAAATACTTAAAACTGTACATCCTAAGATCAAGAATCTTCTCTTGCATAATTGCTGTACAGATATCAAATTCAGGAAATACAGCATTTTGTCTAGTGTGCATATTCAGGTTTTGTCAATTTTCCCAGTAATGTCCTTTGTTTTTTTACATCCCGAATCGTAGTGTGCTTTTAGTGTTACCTGTCTCCTTTTAGTCTCTTTAATTTGTAGACTGGGCATCCATTCTGAAACCACAACAGAAGCAGATGTGCATGCTGTCCTCACTGAAGGGTTCCATCAGCGACTGTCAGAAGTCAGTTTTGACAAATCTAATGCTCCCCTCCTTTTATTTTTTTAGTTTTTACTTAATCGGTATTTTTATAAACCTGATATTTGTGTTGGGGATGATAGCATCAGCAGGTTATGCACTTCAACATTGATTGTAGTATATATTATTAACAATAAAATATACAAAAAAATCCAAGCCAAAACCACATGGTTGTAAGTGCAAGTGCAGTTTGTAGTAATTCGAATGCAGTGGAAGTCAAGGATTACCTATATATGGTTTATTGGTATTAAGATATGCTTAAGTAATAATATCTATTTCCAGACAGTATGGCAACCATAATGTCTTTGACTCCCTACAGATCCTTTGTCTTTCAAGGCACTGTTTTATCTTTTTAAAAAATAAAAGATTCTTTATCAGCATAAATTTGCATTGTCATATATGTTTGACTAACTTCATCTTAAAGTTGTATCATTACCATTAAATAAAGGCGTGGTCATAGTGTAGACCGTTGAGCATATTGTTGTTAGGTGTTCCGACTCACAGCGAGTGATCCGATGTGTGACATTGTCCAGTCGTGTGCCATCCCCACAATTGTTTTGACATCATTTAGATATTCCTAAATGTTGGTTGTCTGGAAAGAGGGTACCGATTACAAGGATCTATATGTGACCTCCTCCCGGGGGACAGACAACAGAAAAGTGGGTGAAGGGAGACGTCGGACAGGGCAAGATATGACAAAATAATAATTTATAAATTATCAAGGGCTCGTGAGGGGAGGGGGAGGGGGGGAAATGAGAACCTAATGCAGTGAAGAGAAAATGTTTTGAGAAGGATGAGGGCAAGGAATGTACAAATGTGCTTTACACAATTGATGTATGTATGGATTGTGATAAGAGTTGCATGAGCCCCTAATAAAACAATTTTTAAAAACCTGAAAAAATAAAATAAAAAAGATTATTTAAAAAAAAGAAGCATTGAAAAAAGTGTTGGTTGTCTTCACACTGCAGTAGGTGTTAATGGATGCACAGATTAAAAGAAGTGTGCGCCTAGTTGAAGTCAAGATCTAAATTCAAATTCTGGCCTGGCCATTTGCTGGTTTGTGATCTTTGGACAAGTAATTCAACCTTCGGATCACATTTTTACATCTTTAAAATGGAAGTAAACAAACAAAACAAAACTTTTTCATAGCTTTTGGGAAGAAATGAAATGATACAAGTCAAAATGCCTTATATAAACAGTTGTGGGGTGACATTGAGTCCATTTCAATTTATGGGGAGCCAGTCTGACAGTCGAGGTGCCCTGGAGGGTTTTCTTGGCCGTAATTTTCCCAAAAGCCCATCCTCCGTCTTTCTCCTTCCGAGCTGGGAGGTGGGTGGAAGCGGCCAAGCTTCAGTTAGCGGCTGGGAGCCACAAGGGCCCTTCCTGCTCCACAATTGAAGAGTGGCTATGTTCTCAGTGGCATTTAAAGTCTCAGTATACTGAGTTGAAGAAAATGGGGTGGACGTGTTTAAAATAAAATTTAGAATGTTTAACAGGTTTTACTTTTAACAGTGAGTAATTGTAATCCTTGAAAGAAGTTTAGTTTGGGACTGCTTTCGTTTAGTTTGACTCTGTTCCCAACCCCTAAACAAGAAAAATAGTTATCATTCCACCCCTGCTTCCAAACACATACACACCTGCCTCTGTAATGTGACAAAGAACTATTTAGCTCATGTTTTTACAAGATTTCTAAAATGCAATGGGCCACCAAGTGGATGATGGTATTTCTGGGATTTGAAAAATTTATATAACCATGAAGGTTCTTCCAATGAATTCTCTACTTACTACATTTTTTAAGAACAATTTTTAAAATTTAGTGGTTAAAAAGGGAATGATAAGAAATAGTTTGTTGGTGCATAAAAAACATTGCCCTACTTAGAAACTAGTTAAATTTCTTTCAGACAAAAGCAAATATGTGAAGTATCTTTATTTAAATGGAAATTTTTTCATTGAGATACAAAGTAAGACTGTAGGATAACCATGATAATGTTTAAAAAGTTATATGCCCAGTGGGGCAAAGTAAACAAATACTAAGAGATGTGACACTGAAATTGTGTTTACAAATTTCATAGTTGGTATAATTTTTAAATTATTTGCATTATTTTTTTCTTAGTGTTAGACTGAGGTATAATTTATGAACAATAAAATTAAATATTTCTTAATGTGCTGGGTCTTGACAAAGGTGTAATCATGTAAGCACTTCATCAGTCAAGATGAAGAACTTTTCCACGACCCCTAAAGTTTCCCTAAGCTCCGTTTCCATCAGCCCTTCTTTTAAGTACATACAACTCCTGAGAAAGGCTGCTGTTTTCTTGCCCTTTAGCTTTGCCTTTTCTAGAATGTCATGTGATAGAACTTGTAGCCTTTAGAGTCCAGTTTCTTTCATTAAACATATATATAATCATTTAGCATAAGAAAATGTGAAATTAGTTCATGTTGTGTCCATGTGTGTCTGTCAGTCTTGGGTTTTGTAAATCCTTTATATATTTTAGGTACAAGTCTTTTTTCAGGGATTTTGCAAATATTTTCTCCTAGTCTGGCTTGCCTTCATTTTCTTAACATAGTGTCTTTCAACGAGCAGAAGTTTGCAATTTTGACAAAGTTCAGTTCATCTATTTTTTTTTCTCTTCCATGGATTTTGCTCATGTGGTTATATGTAAGAAATCTTTTCCTAGTTAAGGCCAAAAAGGTTTTTGCCTGTGATTTTATGTGTTAAAAGGAAGATCATTTGAAAAAAAAAAAAAGGAAGATCATTTGAAGTATAGACGTGACTGTATCAGGAAGACAATAAGTGCATTCTGTCTCAATATAGCAATGATTACCATTTTAATTTGGCAGAATTCAGGATGTAAAATAATAGTCCAATTTATTGTCATTGAACTGGAAAATTTATTTGGTTTCTAGAAATTGAGTCATAAAAATGGACCCAAAGCGAAGCATCTCTGAATAGTGAAAGATTTTAGGGTTTAATGTGTAGAATGCAGGAGAAAGATAGGTAAGTCTTGAGTTCAAATCCTGGTAGTGCCACTTATTTCCTGTGTGCTTTTTCAGTCTGTTTCCTCGTCTGTAGGTTTAGAGTGATCTTCACTTAGCTTTGCCCCTTTACTTTGTGTTGTACTGTAGTTACTTGAAAGTTGAAACTATGTTAACTAGAAGATAGCATTCTAAAATAATTATTTTGTGGCCATCCAAATGTTACTCTCATTTCATTGTTGAGGTTATAATTCATTTTTGACACCGACTCACATAGAATTATAGTAAAATGTTTTGAAAATTATGTCTGGGCATAATTTTCTCTCAACTTTAGTATTTTCTGTTTCAGAGAATCACTATATACGAGAAGGTGAAAAGGAGATAGAGCAGTAAATGATTAAAATTACTTACTTTTGAGTTTCCTTTCCTAATTCAGTATGCAGGCTCTGGCGTGTATTATGTAGCTTTATAAAGACCAGCCAACTTCAGCATATCCTTGGATGGTGACCTTTTTCAGTTTCAAGGTTATTGAGCTGATAGCCTCTAATTTTCAAAAGAGCTAGCATCTAATGAATCGTTTCTCAAACATTTAGCTATCTTACTATTTTTATGTTACATTATAACTAAAAAATACACCAGATGTATTAAAAGATCAGTGGTGATTTCAGAGAACCCAGTGTAATGATGCTTTTGATACCCTCTTAATGGAATATTTAGGGTTATAAATAAAACAGCAAAGAGCCAGCAGTATCGATTGTAGATGAAGTCTGTTGGTTCAGTGCCTACCACTTAATTCTTGAGTTCAGTTTAAGCATTTCATGACCATTGAAATTAAAAATAACACGAGAAAAGCAAACTTGCTATATCCGTTTTTAAAGTTTTATGCAAGATGTTGATACATTCTTATGCTATGATAGAATTCCCTCCTTATAGAGCATGGACCTTGGAGAGGGGAGGGAGGGAAGGTCACCTGCTTCAGAGTTCTGATGACCTACCTCTTGGTGTCTGGTACCAGTGTCCTCATTTGTAAAATGGACATAATAACCAGTCCAACCCATTGCCAGTCCATTTAGACTCCTAGCCAACTTAGAAAGGGTTCTGAGACTGGAAGGTTTACAGAGCAGATCAGCGGTGTTCATTCAGTCATTTCTACACATTTTGTTCAGCTCATCCGTTGCAATCCCCTTGATGCACCATGACTTAGCCTACTTTCTCTTGTGTTTCCTGTTTCCATCCCTTCTTTCAGCCCTCTCTATCTGCACTTCGTCTTTGGCTTAATAACGTTGCTGGTTTGATCCCAGAGAGTTGATTGTTTTCATGCCGGGACAAGCTCAGTGTCAGACCAGAAGAGGGACTAAGGGAATAGCTTTGGGGGTTCTGCAACAAACAAACTCATGCAGCGCCTTCAGTGGATTTCCGTTGATAGTGACCGTCTGAGGACCAGGTAGAGCTGCCCCTTGAGGTTCCGAAGCTGTAACTCTTACAGGAGTAAAAAGCCCATCTCTTCTCCCTGTGTGTGGCTGGTGTTTTCGGACTGCTGACTTCGCAACCCCGTGTGTAACCATAATACCACCAGGGCTCCTGGGGGAGCTACAAGAAATTCTAGTGTTGGAAGTTGAACCAGATTTAAAGGACCGGGACAATTTGTCAAGGCCCTGTATTCAAAATTTTGGGGGGTGTAAATGTTTTGTTTGGGGGTGTTTTGGGTCTTTAAAGTAAAATACATGTGACTGGGAGCAGGAACAAATGTAGAACCTCGAGTAAGTAGCTGCTGTTGGGTTGACTTCCACCTCATTACGTACAACAGAATGAAATAATGCCAGTCCATCAGGCAGCTGACCCAGAGTCTGGCCCTTAGAGGCCCTCCACTGTACCAAACTTGGTGTCTTTCTCTAGTAATGGATCCCTCGTGGAGAGTTAGCATTGCTGGAGATCTGGAAAGCTGGCTTGGTTTAAACAGAGGAAACGTCACCTGTTGATTTTAAGTAGGAAGGACCAGAGAGGCAAAGTCTGGGGGAGAGAGACCTGGCAGCATCGGCCTGTGCCCTCAGCGCCGGCGCCCTCTTCTGTACATGGATGTGCTCAGCAGCCCAGTGAGCTGGACAAGCGCAAAGTACTCTTGGTAGGCTTGTTACCAAGAAATGAAAACAGCGCAGTGTTTGTAATGTTTTTAATTATAATTGAAAAGTAAAGTAAAACATACAGTAAATTTTTTAGTATTTCTCAGTTTCCCTATACAGCAAGAGTTTAAATGTTTGACAGAAATATTGAAGGTATTTACAATTTATTTTATAAGGGATTTATGTAAATACATAGTATTTATAATGTTTCTAATTGAATCTTAAGGTACACAGATATTGAAAATATATGTGTATGAGTACCCCTTGAGACACAGGATAAATAAAATCAAAAGCCTTTTCTCAATCCCAAACCAGGTGAGCCAAGCCCCCTGCCATGGAGTCCGTTTTGCCTCATAGTGACCACGTAGGGCAGGTTGGAACAGTCTGGGTTTCCAAGACCAGTGGTTATGACCTGTTGACCTCCTGCTTAGCAGCCAGTGTGTAGCTACTATGCCACTGGGGCTCTAACCGGTTAATTATATACAATTATAATTGTGATGTTATCCATAGTACTAAGTAAGTGTACCTGTTTGACAGGTGGGCCGATGAACGGTTGGAGATGGTAATACTTGATTGGGAGGTTTCCTGTGAAGGGTTTGTCATCTTACTAAGGCAAGGAAAGAAAGGTATCTGAGAGAAACCAAACCAAACTCACTGCCATCGAGGCAATGCCGACTCATAGCCACCCTATAGAACAGGTTAGGATGACACCTGTGAGCGTCGGAACTCTGCATCCTTTTCCCAAGGAGAGGCTGGTGGTTTCAACCCAATAAGTTACCACCACACTGGTGGCCAGGGCCACTTATCCGAGAAAGGAGGCTCTAAATATTAAATTGTACTGTCTGGTAGTTTAGGAAGCCGTAGCATGAGATGCACTTGCGGATGGCTAGAGACCTAGATCTCGGTGAGGCAATTGGGGCAAAGATTGGTAAGATTTTCAATAACCTGCTAGGGTAGTGGCTCTCAACCTTCCTAACACCGCGACCCTTTAATACAGTTCCTCATGTTGTGGTGACCCCAAACCATAAAATTATTTTCATTGCTTCTTCATAACTGTCATTTTGCGACTGTTATGAATCGTCATGTAAATATCTGATATGCAGGATGTATTTGTCATTGTTCCAAATTGAACATAATTAAAGCATAGTGATTCATCACAAAAATAATATGTAATTCTATATTGTGAAATATTTATTTCTAATTACAAATAAATGAGTCAAACTTACTGAGTTGAGTTTTGCTCCTGATTCTGACTTTGTTCCGGACCTCAGTTTCCTCATCTTTAGTTTAGAGCAGTGGTTCTCAACCTTCCTAATGCTCTTTGCCAGTGTTTCTTTTTTAATTTTATTGATTGCTAATTACCCCACAGAGTGAGGGAGGAGGTCCAGCAGAGTACAGAATTAGGGGTTGGCTAAATTGAGTGACATCCCCCACCTCCATCCTACCCCTTTCCAAATTATTTCCTAAAGCATTCGTTTTCTGTTTTTTGTCATAGCTGTGGAAAATCAAGAGTACATATCTTTTTGGCAAACTAATAGTCATGTTATAAAAATTTTACTTTTAAGCCTTAAGGTAATAGTGCTATACTTTGCATTGCTAAGAATTCACTTGGGGATTACTGTCCTAGACTAAGATAGTTCTGGAAGGATAGGATAGTCCATCTTAAATAAGATTAAGAGTAATTTGGGAATTTATTCCTAGACTCTGGAATAATCATGAATAGTCTTGAGAGGGATAATTTAGAAGGTATCTCAATTATTTAAATCTTAGCATTTCCTTTTATATTAACATGTATAATTTTGAACATAAAACCTGTTATTTATTTAATCATTTTTCTGTGCATCGATAGGAGTGTGTGTATTTTAATTGCTTTGACGTGGGTTTAAATTTTCGTGTTGGCATGTGCATTCATCAAATGGTTTATTGAAGGCAATTTTTTTTAAGTTGGTGGAAAATTGGAATGGAAAGAAAAACAAAACTTTGTTTCCCAGCAAAAATGCCATCAAGATTGTGATGATAGGACCCACATAGTCCACCCCTGGAGAAGGAAGGAGGGTCTTGGAATTTAACCATGTCAGTGCTGTCTTTTTTTTAACATTGTTTTCTGACGAAAAATTAGCACCTTTTGGAGATTTTAAAATTAGGAAACAAAGAAGTCAGAAGGAGTCAAATCAGGACTGTCAGTGGGTGGATAATGATTTCCCATCTAAACACACCCCAAATTGTCCTTGTTTAATAAGATGAATGAGCAGGGGCATTGTTTTAGGGATGTACTTTCTGGTAAAGCTTTCCCGATTTTTTTTTGTTTTTTTGCTAAAGCTAACGTTTCAAAACACTCATAATAAGCAACTGCTATTGATCCCTGGCCCTCCAGAAAGTCCACACTTGTAAATGTCTTCCGCATTCCTAAAATACCATTGCCGTGCTCTCTTCTCTGACCAGCTGCTTTCTTTGATGGAATCACTCCCACCTCTTCACAGCCAGTGCTTTGTTTTTAGGATCATACCGGGAAAGCCTGCTCTGTCACTTGTTACAGTTCTTCCCAGAGTGCTTCAGGATCTTGACCCTACTTGCGTAAAATTCCATTGAGAACTCCGCTCTTGTCTGCAATTGATCGGGCACAGCCCATCAGCTCTTCAACGTGTGCGAGTGTGCACAAGGTCACTCTTCCTCTTGCAAATTGAGGTGGATGGTCTCCTTGTGTGGGCTTCATCTTCTCATTCCATCTTGAAACAAGTATCCTGTTGTAAATTGCTGGTAGCTTTGTGGCATTGTCCCATAAACTTTGTGTAAAGGACAGTGATTTCACCATTCTTCCCAAGCTTCATTAATTTGATGCTTTTTCTTACAAATTAATTTTGGCAGAATTCGTGTTGTTTCGACTGGGGCTCTTTTCAGGCCAATGCCTTATCCTTCTTAGCACTTCAAACTAGATCCTGTTCAGACAGGCTATATAACAAGTTACTATACATTTGTTTTGCTATAAAAACTTTTGAAATTCATGCATAGTTTTTTCATAGTACATATTTCCATGAACAGACTGGGTTGATTAGAGAAACAAATCTAGGGGCACTCATGTGTAAGAAAGCTTTGTGTCAAGAAGTAATTGCATGTCACAGAAACGCCCCAGCCCATTCCAACTCAAGTCCATGAGTGCAGTGCCAGCCCCAAGTGCCTCTGCAGACTCATGCAGCCACATGCTTTGAGGGTGCAAAGTTGTACGGGTCCAGTGGCTGTGGAAGCATCAGATCTCAGAGTGGCCCGCAGCCGGAAGGTGATGGCAGAGAGAGAAGTGGAGGTTCCCATGCCACACCCACAAGGAGGCACTATCAGCCTGTGACCCTATTGACAGGTGGAATACCACCCTTACACATGTTTATATATTTTCACGTTGATATAAAATCATGTAACTACCACAGCTAACAATCTTTTTGAGTTTCATAGTCTGTAGTTGCCATTATTGAATCAGTTAGCACACATACATAATACAAATACATTTTGTGTTTGCTTGAGAGACTTGTCTAGTATTAACTGGTTCTGGAGAGACCCACGTAAGACCAGCTCTCTAACATATTAAAATTTTCATGGTTTTGCCTTAATTTTTTGATCTAATACTTCATTTTTCTTAGTATATATAGAAAGGTAGACTACATTTTACTGCTCTTCATGTTTTTTTTCTTATAAATAGGTTTGTGGCAACCTTGCCTCTATAGTCTATTGGCCCCATTTTTCTAATAGCATATGCTCATTGCATGTCTGCTACGTTTGGTAATTCTCATAATTTTTCGACATTTACATAGTGCTATTGCCCACTTCATAAATTACAGTACAGTATAACTATAACTTACTGTGTATTGGGAGACAAAAAATTGTGTGACTTACTTTATTGCAATGAATTGAACCTATAATAATATCCCCAAGGTTTGCCTGTACTTCAAATTAATTTAGCT
>NW_022103915.1:53806147-53809966 GCF_000313985.2 Echinops telfairi
TTGTGTGACTTACTTTATTGCAATGAATTGAACCTATAATAATATCCCCAAGGTTTGCCTGTACTTCAAATTAATTTAGCTTCCTGATGATGAAGTGCTAGGTGCGTGATGGGGTGTAAGTGCCATTATATATTAATAAGTTGACCCCACCCTCCGATGTATGTATGCATATCATTACAGCTGGGATGTGGCATGATTTGAGTGACTGTTTCATGTCCCAATTCTTGGAGATCCTAATAGCCCTAAGCAACTAGCCGTCCATAGTGACAGGTTGCTTTGTATCTGGGGTACAGTGTTTGTTTTCCTTGGGCAGAGATGGGTAAACATAAATTTAGTCTGAACCTATTATGTTTCTGCTGCCCTCTCTATTTAGTTGGCATATCATGCAGATTTCGGAGAACTTGATTATGTTCTTTACCACCGAGGAAATATTGGTCCTCAGGCAAGTCACTAGACCCTCCTGGCTCTAATTTCCTTATGTCTAGGAAGAATTAATTAGATTGATTTCTGTGTCCTTTTTCATGTCCAGTGCTAGGGCGTCCCAGTGATGCTGTGAGTTATGTGTTGGACTGCTAGCTACAAGGCTCAAACCCACCGGCCGCTCTGTGGGAGAAAGATGACGCTATCCTTGTAAAGACGGACAGTCTATGAGTCAGAATTGATTCCAGGGCAGTGAGCTTGGTTTTTAGTTTTGAAGCCCAAATGGGGTCAGTATGAGTCATAAGCAACTAGGTCATTGGCAGTGGGCTAACTGACAAGCTGGGAGTTTGAGTCCACCCAGGGCTGCCTCTGAAGAGAGACTTTCTTTTTAATGAGAAATCAGCCATTAAAAACCATGGAGTACAGTTGATGCATGTTGTATAATAGGGCTTGTTTTGAACAAAGGAGTTTCCTAATTGGAATTCAAGTTTTCTTAGAGTTATGAAGGATCTTTACATTTTGTTAAATATGATTTATTCATTTATCAATTTTCATTTGTGCCCTGTATCTGTGCTACATTCTACTGATACACTAATAATCAAAATTGCCGTTGTCCCTGCCTGCTCCGACAGCATAGAATCTAGCAAGGACGGTTGACATTTCTCTGTACAATGAGCAGCTATGAAGGCAAATTTTGTTAAGATATATTACAAGATACTGTGGGATAAATAATACTGGGGTGGGGGAGAGGGCATGCTTGAGACATTGGAGAACTCATTTTAGGCAGAATGGTCAAGATAGATTTCTGAGGACATGGAATTTAAGCTAAAATCTGAAAGAGGAGAGGGAATTAGAAAGGCATTCAGAGTGGAGTAGCATGTGCCAAAGCACTGAAGCAGGAAAGAGTTTAGACTCAGACTCTTGGAACTAAAAGAAAGCTATTGTCATGAGCAAAGGAAAAATAACCCGGGGTAATTTAGAAGATGGGTTGACTATATTATGCAGGATTTTGCAGGGTGCAGGATATGGTATGTGGATTTTATTCTTAGCCAGCAGCTATTGAAAAGTGTTTCCATTAGGGAATGGTGTGGAAGGGCTGAACAGAAAGAAGGTAGCTCTGGTTGTTGTTGGAGAATGCTGAACAGAATCAAGGAGGCCACAGCTAGGAGTCTGTCCCAGTAGTGAGTGGAAGAGATGTTGTTAGTGTAAAAGAAGATGGCACCAGTGAAGATTAAAGTGAAGATTCTGGGAATTGGACCTGAAAGGGCTTGTTGATGCTGCTGTTAGATGCCATGCAGTAGATTTTGACTCATCACTTTCCTATGCACAACAGAAGGAAACACTGCCTGGTCCTGCGCCATCCTCAAAATTGTTAGGTTTGAGCCCATTCTTGCAGTTACTGTGTTAATCTTTCTCCTTCAGGTGCTTCCTCTTTTTTGGTGACTCTACCAAGCATGACGATACCCTTTTCCAGGGACTGGCCATTCCTAATAGTGTGTCCAGAATACATGAAACAGAATCTCACCATCTTTATTTTTAAGGAGCATACTGGCTGAACTTGTCACAAGACAGATCTATTTGTTCTCCTGGCAGCCCATGGTAATTTCAGTATTCCCTGCTAACACCATAATGTAAATACTTCAGTTCTTCTACACTGTTCCTCATTCGTTGTCCAGGTTTCAGATGCATATAAAGTGATTGAAAATATCGTGGCTTGGGCCAGGTGTCCCTTAGTCATTACAGGATCGCCTATGCTTTATAACACTTGAAAGAAGCCTTGTATAGCAAGCAGATGTGCCCAATGTCATTTGATTTCTTGACTGCGGATTCCATGAGTAATGATTGTAGATCCAAGTGAAATTAAAGCCGTGGTAATTCCATTCCTTTCTCTGTTTATCATGATGTTGTCTTTTGGTCCCAATGTGAGGATTTTTATTTTTTTTACATTGAATTGTAATCCATGCTGAAAACTGTTGTCTTTGATCTTCATCAGGAACTGCTTCAAGTATTTATTCTCGGCTTTCAGAAAGCAAGGCTGTGTCATTTGAATATCTCACATTGTTAATGGGCCTTCTTTCAATCCTGATTTCATGTTCTTTTTTATATAGTCCAGTGTCTGAGATTATTTGCTCGGTGGTTGAGAGATATGAGGAAATGAGAGGATGAGAACAAGCCATGACTTTGGAGATTTCTAGCTTGAACAACAGGGCTGGTAATTGGTGCTATTTAGTAGTAGTAGTAGAGAAGGAGAGAAAACTAGCTTCAGGTTTGGCTATTTTGAGATGCCAGTGAGAGAGCTAGTGGGAGATGTGGGATAAGCAGTAGAATAGGATATAGGAGCGTTAAGTATTGCTGTGAGGATTGCAGTTCACACACATACGTGCTTCCTCTAAACCAGACATGTTTTTGCAGTCAGTGGATGGTGTCAGATAAATTCTGTCATTAGGGTGGCTTCCCAGGGGATCTGCTAGGCCACTTAAATTCAAGGCACAGAGGTCAACTCAGAAGGTTATGGTGACCTTTTTGGGGGATTTTAAAGGAGTAATCTTGGTAGATTTTCTCAGGATACAGGGAAATCATGAGGACTTATTAGGAAGAAATTTTTAAGAAAATTAAAAGTTGCATTGATAGGGAAAAAAGGCAAGGAAAGTTTTGCCAAGGAATTTTTTTTTGTCAATAGCATTGGACCTCTCATTCTTCAAGGTTAGCCAGCTTAGCAAATCCAAGGAGAATTTCCTTGGGAAACTTACTCCATCCATCTTATAGCCCCGATCTTGTCCCTTTAGACCAGCGATTCTCAACCTGTGGGTCATGACTCCTTTGGGGGGTCAAATGACCCTTTCACAGGGCTCGCCCGATTCATAACAGTAGCAAAGTTACAGTTATGAAGTAGCAATGAAAATAATTTTATGGTTGGAGGGTCACCACCATATGAGGAACTGTATTAAGGGGTCACAGCATTACGAAGGTTGAGAACCACTGTTTTAGACTTTTGTTCCCCAAACCTGAAAGAACCTTTACTTGGAACATGCTTTAAGCCCCTCAAATAGGCCCAAACCTCTGTTTTTACTGGTTGTAAATGTAGAGTGCAGGATTCTTTGGGAAGGGTTTAAAAAACAAAAACCTCACTGCCATTAAATTGGCGCCAATTCATAGCAACCCTTTAGGACAAAATAGACCTGTCTCTGAATTTTGGAGACTAGCTCATAATGGGAGTAGAAAGCCCTGTCTTTCTCCTGGGAAGGGGCTGTTGGTTTTGAACTGCTGACTGCAGTTAGCAGTGCAGCATGCAACCACTACACCACTAGGGCTAGAGAGAGCAAAACACTACTTGCAGAAGAGTAAAACCTGCCCAGGAGGATACGTCACTTAGGGTCTTCCTCTTGCCCCCATGACCCC
>NW_022103915.1:53811048-53816721 GCF_000313985.2 Echinops telfairi
GGCCCACCTATTAAGAATTAGTTGAAGGCATGTTTCCTTTTCTGCAGTGTATACTTTTCTCTGTGCTTCGAAGCATTGCATCAAGAGAAGCATAGTATTTTCTGTGTTGCAAAAATCTTTTTGAGTTTTTCCAATGTTTTGCTTTTCTCTTGTGATTTATGGAATAGATGAAGGCTGTGATACCAAAAGCCATTAATAGAATATGAAATATGGAGGGACTTCCAAAAGTCCATCGCAAATTCCATTATCTTTTACTTTTTCAGGAGTTTTTGAAACCTTTTCTTATATGTATACAGCAAAACAAAAAAACCCCCACTGCTAACAGATCCATACCAACTCACTAGGGACTCTGTAGGACAGGGTAGAAGTACCCTTACTCTTGATTGATGCAACTGTAACTCTATGAGAGTAGAAAGCCACATCTTTCTCTCCTGCATAGCCAGTAGTGGATTTGAACTGTGAGCAGCCCAAAGTGTGACCTATTATGTCACTGGGGCTCCTTTTGTATACATAGCCTTCAAGTTACATATTTCCTAGCCCTTTCTGTCCCATAGACTACACAGCGGCATTTTTTTCTTTAAAATATATTTTAAACTGCCCTTTTGAGCTATACAATTCACCCATTTAAAGTGTACACTTCAGCGGTGTGTGTGTGAGAGAGAGAAAATTAATTTACCTAATGCAGGTTTGAAATATCAAACTTGCCTTTTTGAAAAGCAGAAATGCTTATTTAGAACCTGTTTGGGGACCCAAAGTAAGCTATGGTAAGGAGTTAACTGTGGAAAGTTACTCCAAAGCTTTAGAAGGTGAAGAGAATTTCAGTAACTACGCTTTTCTCAATTCTGTAATATTATGCAAGAAAAACAAAATCGTTACTGGTCTAATTGTATTTTCTTTGTAATTATTTATAGATACCCATTTTCCTTTAATGTCAGCATGATATTTTTAATGATTTCACCCTGTCTAGAGGAATACTTGGGAGCCCTGGTGGTGTAATAGTTATGCATTGGGCTTCTAACCACAATGTCAGCAGTTCAAAACCACCGAAGCCCCATCTTTAGAAAGTTGAGGCTTGCTATGCCAGTAAAGAGTTAAAAGTATCAAACTCATAGAGCCAGTTCTACCCTGCCCTGTAGGGGCTAGTTGATGGCAGTGAGTGAGTTTGTTTGTGTGGAGAGACATACTTAAATGTATGTGTTGGTGTCTGAAATCTATTCTGTGCACAGTGTTTATATGTTACAGTTATATCGTGTTATTTTTTAACTTGCATTGTGAAGATAGCAATGATGTAATATATTAGATAGCAGTTGTTTTCGAGAGCTTTCGCATTGAGATACACTGCTATACACACATGCAATTAAGCACTTGACTTTTTTTCAGTGCTTTTTGATAATTATTTGGCTCTTTGGTTTCCCTGGATCAGGGGTCCTTAAACTTTTTAAACAGGGGCCCAGTTCACTGTCCCTCTGACCCGTTGGAGGGCCAGACTATAGTTAAAAAAAAAAAACTATGAACAAATTCCTATGCACACTGCACATCTCTTAAATTTTGAAGTAAAAAAACACCCGGCGGGCTGCTTGTGTTCCGCGGGCCGTAGTTTGAGGATGTCTGCCCCCAGATGAATGAGTCCCCAATTGGTATTTTCTCTTGAATTTTGAGCAATGTGTAAAATTTCAATAGATCAAATTCTTACATTAATATGGTAATATGTTCATTTCAACATAAGACACATAGTAAAATACAAAAGAATGATAATTATAAGTGTTTTTAATTTAAGCTTAATGGGAGTATTCTCATCTCTGAATAATTCTCTTGAGAGCTTTCCTTTTTTAAAAATAAAACTGAAAATATTCCTTAGAACTGCCATTCCCTCTCGGTTAGTCTGCTTATTCATGATTTTTCCCATATAGCAAAAGATGCAAAGTGCCTATTTCACTTCTGTCATTGCAACCTTTCGTCATTTCCACTCTCACAGGGATGTGTTGCCTTGCAGTCTCCCCTGTCACTTTGGCACCTGGAACTGGTAATAAGACCTGAACACCTGGAACTGTAACTACAACATCCCTGCATAGCTTTCTGATGTCTTCTGCTCTCTCCTTCCCTCTCACTCCACTTATCACCATTACCACAAGATTATGTTTCTGTTGCCTTTACCAGTAGCATGCTTGTCTTCATGTGCCTACATAACCGGGAAAATACAACACAAACCCAAGACCAGAAACAAAAGGCAGAAGAACAAAAACTCAAATTAAAAAACTGTCAGTCATCCCCCTAGGGTATAAGGCGATGTCAACATTTTTTCCATTGACAAAGAACTCAAGCCACTGTAGATATGAGTTTACAGTTCCACCATGAGCCGCACCTCATGAGTTGTTATTGGTCAGCAAATGCAGCTCTGATTTAAGTGCTCAGAGGCATGCCACTCCAGTAAGTCTCAGCTCAAAGGCACTTAGCTCTACTTCATGGGTCAGCAAGTTCAGATCCCCCAATTAAGTGACCAGAGGCAGCCTACTCCACAAGCCAGCTTCCTGCACATCTTTACTTGCTCTGTGGGGATTAGGAAGGCCATCACTGTTCCATGCTCTGGTTCCTGGTTCTGTTGCTGCTCCTCCGATGGTATAGCTTTCATTTAGATCCAAGAGGAGGTTCACTGCAGAGGAATCTTAAGTTTAGAGGGTGCACTCCACTCCTGGCTCATGCTGGTAATGAGATTCCTCCTCTTCTCAGAAAGCTCATTTTATACACAGTAGGATGGCACTCCAGGGAATCTGTTCACATTCACTCACAGGTGAATCCTATCCGTGTCTTCCCCTACTTTACCAGGCATTTGCAGGGAAAGGTCATTTGGTGGGAGTTAGAGACTAGAAGAGCCACAGTAAATAATTCACTGCCTCTTGTAGATGGCTTTGAATAATGTATGGTTTTAGAAAAGAATATTTAATATTCCACGAACTTCCATAGAAATTAGCAGACCTGTATTGGAAGAAATATAGTCAGAATAAATAGCTTTTAGAAGCAAAGGTGGTGGTGAGACGTGGTCACATGTTCTGTGGACATGTGATCAGGAGGGACCAGCCCATAGAGAATGTCATGCTTGGTAAAGTAAGGGGGCCACCCAAAAGAGGAGATCCTTGGTTTGGTGGGTTTGCAGAGTTGCTGTAACAATGGACTTCAAAGCATCTATTGTGTGGAGGATGGTTTGGGACTGGACAGGGTTTCATTCGTTTATATATAGGGTTGCTATGAGTGAGAACTGACTGTATGGTACCTAGCAACAGCCTAACAACAGTAAAGATCCTTGTTACAGTTACTCTTATTTTGCTGTTGTAACGTGAAAGCCACAGGTGATAAAGTGTGAACAGGCAATTAAGACTGTTCCCCAAACTCTCAGTAATAGAAGTTAAATTTTATATAAAGTGTATGTACAACAAAATTAATTTTTGAAGAATTTTAGTCACAAAATAATATTTTTACCCTGTCTTCCCCAAAGCTTTACCTGTAATTTGTCTTCAAATAGCTAATCAGATCCTTGTCAGGTTGGTTCTCCCTGCCTCTGTTTTAGCACTTCACTGCTGGAACCGCGTGTCAGTGTCCTTACATTCTTGCTCTTACTGTCAAACAGCTGCTGTGGCTTTTTTTTAAACAAGCATTTCGTTCAAGCTTCGAACAGATGCTGTTGACTCCCTCCCTTTCCCACTGTGGCACACCTGCAGCTGTGGTGGACAGATCCCAACTTGCTGACAGCTTCTTTCTTCAAAGGCACTGTTCTCTGACCTCCCTCCACCTGAGCCAGGCAGTCAGTCCCAGGCTGGTATGACAGCCAGGAAGTGCTGCGAATTTACTGATCCCTGCTCCAGGTGGTGGGAATGGACAGATACCTACCCCACCAGCTTTCTTTCCTTAGTGGGATAATCCTAAGGCAGTGTTATGCATGATTTCCTAGTATCTTTTATTAGGACCAAACTACACTTGTCCAAAGCAATGTGTGAACTCTTTATTGATTCCTCCCCCCACACCCCCCTTTACTCTGTCTTACTTTTCCAGCCCCATACCCCTTAGTTAGGTTTCTTGGCCCCATAAACTACTTGGCCCAAATTCTTTTCTCGTGGTTGGTTTAGAATTTAAGCAGATCTGTATTGGAAGATGTATAGCCAAGATATTTCTTAAGAGCAAGGGTGGTGCGACTTGGTAACGTGCGTATAGACTGTTTATTACTATTAGCAGGATACAGCCCTTCCCGTCCACTCCTGGTGGAGCATGTGTCATAACTCCCTTGGTTGACGTGGGTGCAACAGAAGTCACCAGGCTTAACCTCGCTCCACCGCCTTATGGTCAATCTTTGCAAAGTACTTGGTTCCACCCGTGATTCTCTATTCTGGAAGAGAGAAGGATATATGCATGTAGTAATGTGTACCCGATTACAGCACTGTGTCGGGAAAGGTCCCAACCGTGGTTGTCTTCTGTGAACCAAATCAGAAGTTATTTGTAAAAGGTTTTTAGCAAATTCTACCAGCGAAATATTTTAAGATGCTTTATAAGTTTTCTTTTAAAAACACCATAATTGGGGAGAAAGGGGAAACCGATCACAATGATCTACATATAACCGCCTACCTGGGGATGGCCAACAGAAAAGTGGGTGAAGGGAGACATTGGTCAGTGTAAGACATGAAAAAGTAATAATTTATAAGTTATCAAGGGCTTGGGAGGGAGGGAGGGGAAAAACGAGGTGCTGATACCAAGGGCTCAAGTAGAAAGAAAATGTTTTGAAAATGATGATGGCAACAAATGTACAAATGTGCTTGACACAATGGATGCGTGTATGTACTGTGGTAAGAGCTGTATGAGCTCCCAATAAAATGATTAAAAAACAAACACCATGATTGTATTAAAATGATACAAGAATCATTTTTGTTTTTATTTGCAAATAAATGATTTACCCAGGTTCTTGGAGGAGGTGGGGGGGTGTTGCATTTCTTTTCCTAGGCAGCTTCGCTTGGCTGTTCTTACTGTTTTGAAAACACCAGTTTCTCCTCTTTCGACTCTTGGTAAATTTAAAATGTAATTGATTCAAGGAGCCTACACTTATTGCTACTAAAGGTAGTTCTGAGGTTGCGTTTTATTGCTGCAAGTTTTTTTTTTCATGATCTGCTTTAATGGAAGTAGATCTTATTTAAAATTACCCTGGTTTCAATTCATTTGATTACATAAAGTGTTAAATATGTTTAGCAGTTTAATATTTTCTATTACATTTGTACCAAAATATGTTGAAGGGATAAAGTTGGATCATGCGACATTTTTATCCCTTATTTGGGATATTTGGGAAAACCGAAGGTCGGGCAGCTGGTGGTTGTCTTCTCCCTGGAGCTCTGTTAGGTACAGCCTGTATCCGGGGCTGGTCCTTTCCGTGCTCATCTTGGTGTCGGAAGCGTTCTGCTTCGCTTGTTCTCCATTACTTTTTAGCAACCCTTACGGAGTCCCTGAAAGGTGGGCATGGTGAACGCACTAGGCTGGTAACTCAGAATGTAGTCGTTTGACCACCCCGAGGGAAAAAGGAGCCTGGTGATCTACTCTGGGGGGAAGTCAGCCGCTGAGAACCCTGTGGAGCATAGGGTTAGGGTTAGGGTTGACACACATCGGGCTGCCGTGAGCTGGAATCAGCTCAACAGCAGATAG
>NW_022103915.1:53816821-53822241 GCF_000313985.2 Echinops telfairi
GTGTCACTTACAAAGTTAAGTTTTTATATTTTTACCGGCCATCTAAGAGTTATTTGGAAATTAAAGTTTTGCTCTTCTTGTTTAGCTCTTTAATTACCCGGAACCTCCATTCACAGGTCTGTGAAGTAGAGATTGAGGTGCCGTTCTAGTCAGCATTTGCTGAGTTGTCTGTACTTCCTTTTCTTCTCACCTGTGTCGTCTGAGTCTTGTCAATTCTGTAAGGTGAGGCTCAAAAATCTACCAACAGGAAGTCTTCATTAAATCCTTCCCATTCTGGCCCATAGGGTTGACTGGTCTGGCATTCACGTGCCTCGTTGCATGTGACGTAGCATTATTAGCTCCTCTGTGTATTCTGCTTTACCAGCTTGTATTCCGTACTGCCTTTGCAGGGCAAGGGTGTGTGTGCTAGGCTGTATGTGTGTATGAAATCTATCATGTAAACAGTACTTAGAATTTAATTAATTGCTTATATTAAGTACTCAATTATTTTTTGCTTTTAATTTCTCTCAAGATCATCTTGATGATTCTTACGGGTTTTGTTTGTTTTTACAGATGTTAAAAAAGATTGGTCTGATCACGCTCTCTGGTGGGAAAAGAAGAGAACTTGGCTTCTTAAAACACATTGGACCTTGGATAAGTATGGTATCCAAGCAGATGCCAAGCTTCAGTTCACCCCTCAGCACAAACTGCTTCGTTTACAACTTCCCAACATGAAGTATGTCAAAGTGAAAGTGAATTTCTCTGATCGAGTCTTCAAAGCTGTTTCTGACATCTGTAAGACATTTAGTAAGTATCAGATAAATTCCTCATTTAAATTATGAGTTATATATTGTATGACCGATGACTGATAACTAAGCTTTTCTCAAGGACCAGGGATTGGGTTGAGACATTTGTGTATGTGTGTGTGTGTGTGTGTGTGTGTGTGTAGAACTTTTACTCTTTTCTTTAAAAATTCTATATGAATTTGAGATAAATATGTGTGTGGAACAAAAGGAATCTAATATTCTTTCCTTATTGATAGTATATAAAATGTTTTATATTAGTCTATAGTATTCCAGAACAGGCATTGTTTTCAGAGAGGTGGCTTTTGCGTTCTTTCCTTCGCATAAGTAACTGTTTGGTTTTAGTGTTTCACGTGGATTGTAGTCACTTTCTTCATTGAAGACCTGACACAGCGTCTAAGGAGAGGGATTATGAGTGTTCCCTACTTTGAGCAGCCCACTCTTGAGCTCTCGTAGTAATTCTATTTATGTTCTCTGAGAGGAGCTATGGATTACTTTTGGCTGACCTACTTAGTCATATGACAAGACAGGAAGTAGCCAACCCTTAGGGATTGTTTGAACTATTTGTTATTACTAATAATACATGGCTCTTCACATAATTTGTTCCATTAAAAAAAGATCTTGGTTAAAATTCAGTTTATGATTTTTCATGTTTGAATTTCAAATAGAAATGCTAGCTTTTTAAGCATATATTTTGAAATCATACTAGTAGTTCTAGTTATAAAAGAATTGGAACCCAGACATAAGGTGTAAACTTTCCTACCCTACAAGTAACCACTGTCAACAGTTTGAAAGTTTTTTATTCATTTATTAACATTTAATTTATTCACATACTTAAAATATATAAATGAAATGATTTTTGGGGTACTTTTCCCCACTCAGCACTGCTACAGATATTTTACTGGATGTTTGTACACACACTTTATTTGTTAAACTATCATAATTATTCAGAGTTTAAATATACCATTAACTTAACATCGCAATTTCCCTATTAGTGGACACTTAGGTTGCCTCACTATTAAAGAAAGAAACCCTAGTGACACAGTAGTTTAAAACGCTCAGCCTCTAACCCAAGGTCAGAGGTTCGAGCCCACCAGTGGCTCTGCAGGAGGCAAGAACTGACGTTCTGCGCCTGTAAAGATGAGCACCTTCCAAAGTGCGAGACAGTTCTCTGTCATGCTGGGTCTCTGAGTTCAGATTGACTCAATGGCTCACCACCGCCACTAAAGAAAATGAAGGAGTTGAAAATAGTTGAACTTGACCTCATGCCAGGGACTTAAGTGGAGAGCAAATGTTTTGAGAATGATGAGGGCAATGAATGTACAAATGTGCTTTACACAGTTGATGTATGAATGGATTGTGATAAGAGTTATATGAGCCCCTAATAAAAGGATTTAAAAAAAAAGAAAAAATATTTGAACTCTTGGATTGGGGCAGCTGTAGTCTTGTTGGGTGGCATTAGTGCCATGTTCTTGGGTACCCCCGTGGACAGATGCTGTCCTGTGCACCATCTAACACTAGTTGGGGCCAGCGTCAGGGAGCTGTTGTGACTGGCGTACTGTGCTGTTCAGCCCCCCTTCTGCTCCTTCGGGTTGGTAACGTACAGCTCGGAGGAATACAGAGGCTCTGTCTCTTGTGTATGGTTGGACTTTTTTTTAATCAACCTAGTCCCAACATTTTTTCTGTCACTTGTTAGTTATGGACCACGTACTGTTATCTTTCTTGCTTTTTAGTGGTGTTAAGAATTTTTCACTTCCCCTCAATTAAAATTTTTTTTTCTGTCATATCAAAGGTGGAAAGAGATGGATAAAGTTGTTATCAATTTGATCTAATGCCCTTGGGATGATAATGCCTTTTATATTTTATGGTAATTTTAAGAAAAATTAATGTACAGATAGGTTATCATTCTTACTACCTAGAATTAATAGCTGTTACTATTTTTTATATAAAGTTCCTGGTTTTTATTGTCTTCTCCACAAAGCAACTACTGTCATAAGTTCATTGCATATGCTCAGTGCTTTTATTTTGCTCAGTGCTTTTAAGAAAACACATATACATGCTTACATGTATTTTACATGTTTGTGTATATATGTCCATAAGTGTTTTTGCCATTCCCGTATGGGTCTTTTTCACTTCAGCTTTGTACTTCTGTGCAAAGATTTTTCTTGAGGCTTTTATGTATATATGTTCATTTGCAGTGTACCATCAAATTGCTTCCTCAAGAGGTCCTATTAATTTACATTCCATCCAGCAGTGTATGAAAACAACCTAGTGCCCAACATCCTCACAACATTTTACTACTAACACCTGTTAGTGTTTGCCTCCCTGTGTGGGACACAAACACGCACAATATTTCGTGTCACTTACAAAGTTAAGTTTTTATATTTTTACCGGTCATCTAAGAGTTATTTGGAAATTAAAGTTTTGCTCTTCTTGTTTAGCTCTTTAATTACCCGGAACCTCCATTCACAGGTCTGTGAAGTAGAGATTGAGGTGCCGTTCTAGTCAGCATTTGCTGAGTTGTCCGTACTTCCTTTCTGCTAACTGTGATTCTTGTGTGGCTTTGAGGAGACTCACCTGTTACAGAGCAGAACTGCTCCATAGACTAATCTTCACAGCAGCAGATCACAAGGCTTGTGGGTTTGAACTGGTAACCTTTGGGTTACCAACCAACTGTAAAGCCTTTTTACCACCTTTCCCCACATATCTGTAATGGGAGCTCTGGCATGTATAGCATTGTACATTGCAGAGGCCAGTTTTTCTCTGTTTTCTGCTCTCTTCCACCAACCCTTTGCCCTTCACAGTTTGAATATTAGTAGCTTTATAATGTTAATAAATCTCTTTCATGGATCAAGTACCCCTTCCTTGTTCTTTTTCAGAATTGATTTGCTGGGTTCTGGAGCTGTATATTGTGATATTTAGGATCGGTTTGCTAATTCTCAGGGAAAATCCCACAGTGATTGCATTGAAATCTGCCATTGAAATCTGAATATGTGCCATATTCCCTGGTACATAAATGAGATTCATTCCTAATTGTGTTTAAGAGTTTGTAGGTCAGTTAACAGGTGCACATGGTTTTACAAAACTTAGATGCTAACGGAGTCCCCCTGGGGTCACAAGCACTGGGTTGCTAGCCATAGGTTGGTGGTTCAACCCACCGGCTGCTCCCTGGTAAAGATGAGGCTTCAGCTCCCATAAAGATATACAGCCCCCCAAACAAGAAGTTGGTGCTCTGTTCTTTAGGGTCCGTATAGGTTGGAATCTACTGGGTAACAGAGAGCTGAGTGCAAGAGATTAAATAATTTTAAAATCTGCAGTGCTAAAGGTAATGGTGATTTCTGATTCTAAAGTTGTTTCAGAGTGAGGGTAAATTGATATAACATTAAAGGGCAAAGAGGAGTTGATAAACTTGGATGCCTATGTGTAGTATAGAAAGATTTTAGAGTAGAATCCTCCGATCTGTGAACAAGGTCTGTTCATTTATTGAATGTGGTCTTTTATGTCCTTAAATAAAGTTTTAAAATTTTCTCTAAAAAGATACTGTAAAGTAAGTAGAAATATATCTAAAAAAGAAAAAATAAATTTCAATTGGGTGCTGTTCGAGTATGAGTTTGTTGAAGGTGGTGCCGCAACAGGTACAGCAGGGCGCTAGCAGGGAGCTGCCAGAGGCGTCAGCCAGATTGAGAAGAGTGTGTGGACAAAGGGTGTCGCTGCTGATGTCAGGTGGGTCTGGACTGGAAGCAGAGGCGACCAAAAAGATCGTTATTTATGCCAAGGCATTCACCCGTGTGGAGATCATAAACTATGGGTAACCTTGGGAAGAATGGGAATTCCGGAACATTTCATTGTGCTCACGCAGAATTTATACAGGGATCAAAAGGCAGTTGTGTGAACATAACAAGGGGGGATACGGCGTGATTTTATATCAAGAAAAGTGGGTGTCGAGAGTTGTATCCTCTCAGCTACTCTTCTTCAGTCTGTATGCTGAGCAGATTATCAGAGATGCTGGATTCTGTGACGAAAAATGTGGCATCAGGATTGGTGGAAGGTTTATTAACAACCTGTGATGGGCAGAGGACAGAACCTTGCTGCCGAAAGTGAAGAGAACCTGAAACACTTGCTGATGAAGATCAAGGATGGCCGCCTTCAGTTCTACTCAGTGTACAGAGGACCCACATCCTCACAGCTGGACCAGTAAATAACATCATGATCAATGGAGCAACTGTCGAAGGAGTCAGCGGTGTTTGTCTTCTTGGGATTCACAATCAGTGTGCATGGAAGTGGCAGGCAGCAGATCAAAGGATGTTTTGCATTAGGGGAAACTGCATAAGACCTCTTGAGAATTGAAAAGCAAGGATATTACTTTAAAGACTAAGATTTGCTGACCCAAACCACAGGGTATGGCAGTTGCCACACAAACATAAGGAAGACTGGATGCTTTTGGATTGTGGTGCTGGCGAAGAGTATTGAAAGCACCATGGACTGCCAGAAGGCAAATCAGGCTCTCTCAGAAGAAGTAAGGGCCACAGTGCTCCTGAGAGGCAAGGACAGCGAGGCACTGTCTTACATACTTTGGACATGTTGTCAGGAGAAACTAGTCCCTGCTTGCCAAAGTGGCAGCGAAAAAGGAAAACCCCC
>NW_022103915.1:53824273-53825794 GCF_000313985.2 Echinops telfairi
TTTTTTTTTTTTTAATCTGCCTTTGCCTTTCTTTAGAGATCTCCTTGTTAGTTTATGTAGAGAATCATATCGATCATCCCCCTGGAGCATAAAGATCTTCCATTAATGTTGTAAGTTTTAAAACAAGTTGAAAGAGGGATGTTGGGTCAAAGTAGGCTAAGTACATATCACAGTGCCTGAATTATTCAATACACTGTACAGAATCAGGTCTTTTGTGGCTGGACACTGTTTACACAAACAATTGGAGTTGGTTGTTAGGGTGAACGTACAATATTCCCAGAGAATGTCAGTCACAGGTTTGCCAGAATAATATATAGCTTATTATAACTTAATAGGGCATCAATATAGTAAGTTATTGATTGTCCACCTGCTGTCACTTCAGTACTTGTTGGATAGCTGGCTTCTGCTTCTTCCAAGAATACCATGAATTTTCAGAATTACGTCCTTAGATTACAGGTGTGTTTGAGGTAGTCCCATTCACCTAGTGAAGTTCAGCATCAGATTTCTCTTTGAAGCGTGTTGTGCACCCGCAGATGTAGGATTCAGTGCCCCAGTCTTCTGTGGCACTTGACCTGGGTCCCCAGGGTGTGTCCAGAAGCTCGGCCCAATGTGGCTTATTCATTGAATATTACTAGGGCTACTCCCCACTTAGGTTACTTAAAAAAAAATTTTGGCACTCCCCCACCACCTACTTGGAGGTAGGTTCTCCCCCTTTATCTACCAGTAGACATGCTCTTATGTTCTAACCCCATACACCTCTGCTCCCTTTCACCTCATCCCAGCGGACATGAGACCCCTCTGCCAAAGTGACCTTGCAGTACACACCTAGAGAGGATGGTGTGGGGCTCATTGGCACCAGTCAGGCTCTCTGCCAGGCAGTCTTGCCCCTGTGGCCAGCAGACTGGATGCATGGCACATGTCATCAAAGCTAAGCTCTCCATTACCATTGATAAACTATAAACTATTTGAATTTCACTAGTTTTTTTCTTTTTTCCCCCTCAATGCTCCATTTCTCTCTCATGACCCAGTAAAAGATGCCTATTGTAATGTCTTCGTAATCTCCTTCAATCTGACAATTTCTCAGCCTATCCATTTCCCATGACCCTGACATTCTTGGCCAGGCGTTTTGTAGAATGTTCCTAGATTTGGGGTTATCTGTTTTTTCATGATTAGGCATGAGTTAGGGGTTTAAGCTATGTGTGTCCTAGAGATGCAGGGCCCCTCTCATTCCGTCACATTAGGGGACATGATTTCACCTTTGCTTGGGTGTCTACAGGTCTCTCTAAAGTAAAGTTACTACTCTTCCCTTTTAAAAGTCTATTTGCTAGAAGCACATCATTAACAGAATCAGACACATTAAAGGTAAGGGAATATACTCAGAGAAAGGAGTATCAGGGAATTTATATACTTGCATTAAAAGCTCCTTAGGAACAGTAGTAGAAGTAGCAATACCACATCTTAGCACCTCTGAATCTCTATCCTATATTTTAGAAATGCTGTACCTTATGAGTCTCAGTGGTG
>NW_022103915.1:53826206-53827205 GCF_000313985.2 Echinops telfairi
TATAAAGTTTCACCTACTAATCTTATCATTCTCATCTTGCCCGCCACAGTTACTGCTGTGGTGCTAAAGGTATTTTTAAGTGTTTCGCTACATCTACATATACTAGTTGGAATCCTTCTATTTGGGCTTATTTACTTGGCTATTTATATCATTCTTCTTGCTTAATGAAATATCATTTTGTCACTGAGATCTGTTTTGGCCACGGGATGTGCTTTCAGATTGCCTCGTGCTCCCATCTTTAAAAAAAAAAAAATATTTCATACAACTGTAATTATTTTGAGATGTGGGACATACTAGCTTAAAATATCCTGTGATAATTGATGAGGATTAGCTCCATTCAGGTTGTAACACAAGAGTGGTGATCACTCTAGCTGGGAAGTTTTGTGATCAGCATCCAGATCTAAATGGAAACATTCTGGAAAAGCATTTGATTAAGACAGTAGCAGTTAGTTTTGATTTATTCCTTTCTTTAAATAGCTGAGATAATTTCTGATTTGAAAATGATAGAACTCTGTTACTCTTAACATAGATCTGCCACTTTGCTACTTCTGCTCTTCCTTAATGTACACGTAGCTTGTTTTTTTCTGTAGCAGTTGAGACTCACCCACTCACTGCCATTGTTCGAGTCACTGCAGACTCAGAGTGACCTAGTCTTTCTCCGGCAGACCATGTGGATCGCAGCCCAACACGTAACAGTTGAGAGAAGATTGATAATGCTTTTTTACTCATCAGTAATATATATTTCCTAATGCAACCATAATGGGCTGCAACCACTGAATCAAGTGGAACCATTGTGAGGATGGCACGGGACCAGGCAGTGTTTTGTTCTGTTGTACCTCGGGTTGCTGTGGACCAGAACCAGCTTGACGGTACCCAACCACAGCAACATAACCATAATATTCCAGATCTAAAAACAGAACACTGATAACCTGCTTTTACCATAGTTAGCGTCTCTGCTCCAGTTTTGTCGGTTGCATCATGCATACATACCCTTTATAG
>NW_022103915.1:53833768-53835060 GCF_000313985.2 Echinops telfairi
GAAAAACCACAGCCAGCTGAGGTGCTTGCTGAGGGCAAAGGTAATACAGAATGGGTAGAAGAAGAAGGTAGTTCTACCTATCAGTTATGACCACGTGATCAATTGCAAAAGAGAGGTTTGTAATTGTCAGTGTATTTTCTTTTTATGTGCTCATCGCATATCTTTCTTTTCATGTATGATATATCAGATACAATTGGACTCAGTGTGTTTTCATTTATATGTATGATAGATGATTGATGATAAGTATAAGTGTTTCAAAGGCCCACCAGTCAGAGTGGGGGCTTATGGAGGTCGTTATCAGTGGAGTTTTAGCTCAAGTGCACCTCACTGTGGGTCCAGTGGCCCCCAGGACCCATCCTGTGGTTATTTCCCCAGTTCCAGAATGCATCATTGGAATAGACATACTTAGTAAGTGGCAGAACCCCCATATTGGATCCCTGAAATGTGAAATAAGGGCTATCATGGTAGGAAAGGCCAAGTGGACACCATTAGAACTGCCATTGCCTAGGAAAATAGTAAACCAAAAGCAGTACCGCATTCCTGGAGGGATTGCAGAGATCAGTGCCACCATCAAAGATTTGAAAGATGCAGAGGTGGTAATTCCTACCACATCCCCATTTAACTCGCCTATTTGGCCTCTAAAGAAGACAGATGGATCCTAGAGAATGACAGTAGATTATCGTAAACTTAACCAGGTGGTGACTCCAATTGCAGCTGCCGTTCCAGATGTGATTTCATTACTTGAGCAAATTAATACTTCTCCTGGTACTTGGTATGCAGCTTTTGATCTGGCTAATGCCTTCTTCTCAATACCAGTCTCGAAGGACCACCAGAAGCAGTTTGCCTTCACCTGGTAGGGGCAACAATCTACTTTCACAACTCTCCCCCAGGGGTATATCAACTCTAATGCCCTGTGCCATAATTTAGTGCGAAGGGATCTTGATCACCTGTCTATTCCACAAAATGTCACACTGGTCCATTATATTGATGACATTATGCTGATTGGACCCACTAAGGAGGATGTGTCAAATACTCTAGATTCAGTGGTGCAATATCTGCGTACAAGAGGTGGGGAAATTAACCCAACGAAGATTCAAGTACCCTCCACATCAGTAAAACTTCTAGGGGTCCAGTGGTTTGGGGCATGTCGAGATATTCTACTAAAGTGAAGGATAAGCTATTGCATTTGGCACCCCCAACAACTAAAAAAGAGGCACAATGCCTCATGGGCCTCTTCGGATTTTGGAGGCAACATATCCCTCACTTGGGTGTTCTACTTCGACCTATTTATC
>NW_022103915.1:53835432-53837695 GCF_000313985.2 Echinops telfairi
CTCACCATGGGCCACCAAGTCACCATGAGGCCTGAACTACCTATCATGAACTGGGTATTGTCTGACCCACAGAATCATAAAGTTGGACGTGCGCAGCAACATTCCATTGGAAGTGGTATATACGAGATCAGGCCAAAGCAGGACCTGAAGGGACAAGAAAGGCTTGAATCACCGAGCCATTTATCTCTCTGCCCTTCAATCAGTCCCACATGTGTTTTATCGGCCCAGCTGGCACAATAAACTATGTCACACAACAATGCTCATTGACTCCCGTAGTGTCTTTTTTCATGCCAGCCAGACTCAGCAACATCGATCAATTACAACAGACTATTTGCAACAGAGAAAAAGCTTAGTCACTGTCTTCCCTTTTACAGAAAATATTGTCCCAAAATGTGGGTGGTTTTTAGTAGAGCGTTAATTAAATAATGCTTTGTCCATTATTGTATCTTTTAATTGTGATTGCGTAGAATTTGGGAAGTGAAAAGGTGTGTGGCACAGAGTGTGAAAACCTAAAATTTCATGAAGGCAGTGATAGGGGAAGGATAGTGGGTTTCATTAGCATATCCTCAGAACTAACAAAGCGTAGGGCACTCAGGTGCTCTGAGCAAACCTATTTTGTATGTAGAGTACTATCTCAATCACGTTTAAAGCATATCTGCATGGGAGTAATAGAGGTTGTCTTCACCGACTTTAATTTCTGGTGCTCTTTTATACCCACTTTATTCTTTTGGAATTAAAAAACAATTTAGCATGTATATTTTTATGAACAAAAAAAGCTATTTTCCATTTTGTTAACCAAAGTATGTGATATTTTTGTTCATCTCTAGCATGTAAACTTCTTAAAGTTTAAACTTCTTAAAAAAAATTTCTTAACTGCTCTTCCATCTTTCCATAACCTTATTAAAAGCCAGTTGAACAAAAGAAACATGTAAATAATGATTCGTTTTCTGTCATCAGGTTATTATGAAAATAGTGATCTATGACAGAATGTTTAGGGGATTTTTGCTTCTTCCATGTGGGCTTTGTTGCTTCTCAGCTAATTGGCCGCTTGTTTATCTTAAGCCTTTAAGACCCTAGACACTACATCTTTTGATAGCCGAGCACCATCAGCTTTCCTCACCACATTAGCTTATGTACATTTTGTCTTCAGCGATCCTGTTGAAAAGGTATCACTGAACACCATGTTATTAGAACAAAGTGTTCTTGCCTTGAAGTACTTAAGTAGAGGCCCAATGTCCGTCTGCTACCTTAATATTTAACATATATATGTACATAGTCCCTATCATTATATATAAATGTATTTATATATGTACATGCCTTTATACCTCTGTAAATGTCCTTTGCCTCATAATTCTTTCCTCTATTTTCTTTCACTTTCTTTTTGTCCCACTGTCATGTTCGACCTTCATTCTGCTTTCAGTAATTCTTGGCAACATTTTACTTGATCCAGCCCCAGCAGGCATCCTACACCCTCCTTGCCATTAACTGTAGATCGCTTTTTGTTCCCTTGTCTCTGGATTTGTTGGCTCCCACTTTCCTTTCCCCACACCTCCCCCTCGTCATGTCCTCCTGGAACCATCGGTCCCACTGTTTTCACCTCAGAATTATTTGTCCTGTATATTTTATCTAGATAGACATGAAAAAAACAACAAAAAAAAAGAAAAGCTTATACATAGTTCCAATAAATAAATAAATAGTTCCAGGTCTGTCTGTTGACCTTAAAGAGGGTTTCCCTGTGTGTTGGGGCCAGATCGGGCACTGTGACTCCAGTGCAGTCCCCTGTTGTGCTGTGGGTCACTGAGGGGACGCTGAGTCTTATGGTGGGGCCAGCCCTATGATCCCCTCTGCATTGGCTGCTCTGAGCAGGAATATCGTTGTGGGGCTTGGTGAGCCAGGATGTGCTCCACTCTCTCTTTCTCTCCCCTTCTCTCGTAGTTTGCTCCCCTGTGTTCTGAGCAGACGCACCTCTCTCCCTGAGTTGTAGCTCCAGTGCTGTCGTCTGTCCCACAGACCTCTCTTTTGGTTCGCTGCTTCATTCTGGTATTTTGCATTCAAGTCTTTGGTGCATTTTTACAAAGATTAAAAGAAAAAAATTTTTAAAAATCGTTTTATTAGGGGCTCATACAACTCTTATCACCAGCCATACGTCAGTTGTGTAAAGCACATCTGTACATTAATTGCTCTCATCATTCTCAAAACATTTGCTCTCCACTTAAGCCCCTGGCATCAGGTCCTCATTTTTCCCCCTCCCTCCCCGCTCCCC
>NW_022103915.1:53842281-53850366 GCF_000313985.2 Echinops telfairi
GTCGCTTACCTCAGTGGACTCATGTTGTACTTGTCCTTTTGTGCCTCAGCAGACATTTTTATAAAGATTAAAAGAAAAAAGCCAACAAATTTTTTTTAAAGAAAAATATTTTGAGGCACATGAATAAGTACATGAAATTCGTCTTCCTGTGTCTCTAAGTCAAATTCTATTGGACTACAATTTTGCTCATTTGTTTGCATATTGTGTACAGTTGCTTTCATACAGCAACAGATTTGACCAAGTAGCAAAACCTAACAATGTTAGGTGGGGCTTCAAAAACCTTATGTAAAAGTGAAATTGAAAGGTGAATTTTTCCTTGAACTTTAAAAGTCCCTTAGTGCTTATTATCTGACACTTGGCAGACAGTTTGGCAGCCTGGATTAAATTATTGGGAGACACTACTTGAGCTGTGTAATAGAATTAAAAGAAAGATGAGGAAATTTCCAGTGCTACCAAAATAAATTGTTACCCAAGATGGTCAAAGCACATGAAGAGCATGCCAGCTACTGCAAAAGAGCAGTGATGCAATACAGGCAGAATGCAACTTGCATTGTTATTAAATCATTTTATTGGGGGCTCATACAACTCTTACCACAATCCACACACCGATCCATTGTGTCTAGCACATGTGTACATTTGTTGCCCTCATCATTCTCAGAACATTTGCTTTCTACTTGAGCCCTTGGTGTCAGCTCCTCATTTTTCCCCTCCCCCCTCACGAACCCTTGATAATTTATAAATTATTTTGTCATGTTTTACACTGTCCGACGTCTCCCTTCACCTACTCTTCTGTTGTCCGCAACTTATTTTTTAAAACCTGTTTTAAGTGTTTTTTTGGACCTATTTTAAAGTTGTTTCAGTTTTCAATTTTCTGCTTCCTTTTTGATTGAAGTGTTTCTGTTTTGATTTGTCATTGTTGGTTTTAAGTGTTTTGTACGATTTTCTTTTTTTTTTTTAAACATTAGGGGCTCATACAAGTGTTATCGCAATCCATATACACATCAATTGTGTAAAGCACATTTATACGATTTTCTGTATGTGAAATCCAGCATAGGTAAACCTGGAGAGAGCTGGGGCGTGGCAGGGAAAGGTGAAGGGAAATGAGGAGCTAACAAGAATAAAATGTGCTTTTTCCAAGGCCATTGCTCAGTAAGGTTCTGAACGCTGCCTCAGAAGCAGGAGCTGTCATAGCCCCTTGCCTCACCATTGTTACCAATAAAGCCATTAAAAAAAGAAGAAAAGAAAGAACAAAATGTTCTGAAATTTACTGTGGTGATGACTGTATAACTCTTAATGTGATTGGATGATTAAATTATATGGTATGTGGATTATATGCCGATAAAACAATTTGTTAAAAGTGAAAAAGAAAAGATCTAATTATGCGGAGTAATGGTGAACTTTTCAGTTGTGGTTCTATTAACTGGGAGTTAATACAATGTCATTCTTTCATTCAGTCACGTCAAGCAGAGTTGTACAATTGCTACCACAGTTTCCACACAATTTTCTTCTTCCTGAACTCCTTGGTATCGTCCCCCTTTCACCACCACCCAGAACCGTTATTCTACTTGCTGTCCCTTTAGGCCCATCAGTCCTGAGTTTCATATGCAGAGAAACATAGAACACAGTCCAAGAGGGTGACCTCGGATGACGTGACACCTCTGAGGTACACCCTAATATGAACAAACAAAAACAGAAATTGTTGAAAACCAGATCGTGTCCAGCATGCATCAGAGCGGGGAGGGGGTCAACTGACAAAAGTTTAACTCTTTAAGTCAGATTTATGTGTTTGATCTTCCGTACTCATCTCCCCGTGCCCTCTGCTTAGTAACCCCTTTCCTCCCATCCCACAACTGGGGACAGAGGGAGTTCACCAGGGGCTTGTTTCCTGTGTAGTTTCCACAAAGGATTCTTGGGCTCCCACTGACATCCATGGTCTTTTGGAAACTGGACTTTCACAATTTAGGCTCTGATACTAATCCCTCCTTCTATTTCGGATTATATGATTTACAATCCTTCAGTTACTGATGATGGTGTGCTTCTTCCATGGTGAACTTTTTGGAGACAAGCCTTTAAGACCCCAGATGCTATTTTATCAGATAGCTGGGCACCATTTCAGTTCCTCACCACACTTTACTGTAGCACCCATATCTTCTGAGTGCCCTTCCTGAGGGTGAGTATTGAGCAGGGCCATGATGGAAGAACTGATTGTTCTTACATTGGGGTTAGAATTAGTGTCAGCCACATCAGTTGTTTGTTTTTGGTAAAAATTATTTCGGTTTTAGTTTATAAAACATTTAAAAATGTTTGTATGTAATGATGAAATGAGATTGTAGTGGAAGTTTCCTTTTTCCATTTCCATTTTTGAAAGAAACATTTGTTGGCAGAGGAAGCTAGATTGTTTTATGTGTCATGTGTTCTGGCATGCAAGCTTTACAAATGAAAGAACCTTATGAGAGGAAACAAATTTTTTTCTTCCAAAGTTTAACTGACAGGCAGTACAGAATATTATTAAGAAACATTTTCTGCCTTTATAATCATTACTGTTCTATATAAATTCCATTGTTGAGTCGATTGTAACTCCCAGTGACCGTATAGGACAGAGTAGCATGGCCCCATAGCGTTACTGAAGCTGTACATCTTTACAGGAGCACATCTCCTCGTCTCTCTTGGAGAACAGCTGGGGAGTTCAAACTGCTGATCTTGCAGTTAGCAGCCGGACATATAACCCAACCCACTCCTTCACAGAGCCCCTTGCATATCAACAGGGCACGGCATTTATTTGGCTCTTTCTCCTAGTGGGATGGAGGTGATCCCAGCTCACAGCCACCCTGCAGACAACATGAATACTGCCTGGTCCTGCGCTGTGCTCAACAGGTGTTGCTCTTTTAAGCCCATTGTGCAGCCACTGTGAATGATCTCATTGAGGGTCTTTGTCTTTCTCAGTGACCCTCTACCGACATGATGTCCTCCAGAGACCGGTCCTTCCACACCCAAAACACGTCCCAAGTAGATGTGACAAAAGTCCCACCATCCGTGCTTCTAAGGGGAGCATTCCTGCTACATGTCTTCCAAGTAGTGGTGTTAGACATGTACTAATTCATTAGCATTTTTTCCTTTTCTCTTATGAAGACTGTATTTGATAGCAGTAGAGAAACAAAATAGTGGAACGGGACTCATTATCCGAAGCTAGTTTGTTTTTAAAGAAAAATTTAAAAATAATTTGATTTAGGAATGTTGTATGTAAGATTTTAGTACAAAGAGTTTTTCAATTAGCAGTAAAGATTAGTTTTTGAATATATATGGTAAGTGGAGAATCACATCTTTTTTTGTATATCTACTTATTCTCTGCTAAAGGATAAACTTTGTCTTAAATTTAAAACTGCTTAATGTTCCTGGGGTTCTTTCTTTTTAAATTATTTCTCTCCACATGTATATAGCTCTTAATTCGTAGTGTATTTGGTTACAGAGATCCACATTTAACTGGTTTAATTTGAGCTTTTTCACATAACAAGAAGTTATGTGAGAGACTGGCAAGAAGCGTTGTAGTAATTCAGCTAATTGCTCGGTTGTGTTTCTTTTCATCTTTTAGTTCCCCGCTCTCAGCATGTTGGCAGGACTCATGGTTATAAATGGCTCTTAGCTCTCCAGGCATGAGCCAGGGCTTCAGAGAGTTGGTAAGAAAATGGAATTGAAAGATATTGGAATTTAGGAGGCAGAGGAGCCGGTAGGTCTTTTCACACCTGTGTTTTATCAGTAAAATAAAACTTATTCCAAAACTCTCCTCACATCTTATTGGCTCACCCTGGAGCATACTGTCACCCTTAGCCACACGGGAGACTGGGAGAACATAGATATTTAATTTTCAGTTTTTCCTTTCCTTATACTAGAGGCAAGCAAAAGAACAGATTATTGGGAAATGCTGAATAGCATGCTAATAAGTACCCCTGAGTTCCCTTCTTAAATATTAATCAAACTGAGTAAAGGTTCTGTAAAATTTTGCATGAAATTATCCAGGGGCATAATAAAATGTCTTTTAATTTTACTTCTATTTTGTTCAGTTTACTAAAAGCTTAAGGAAAAAATGTTTTTGATAGAATTCAGTGAATTTTGACAAGTGTATACAATCATTAGCTATAACCAGGTTCATGATATATAGAACAATTCGGTCACTGTGAAACATGCTCTCTCGCCTGTGTGTAAGGTACTGTTTTCCTTAGCAGCCACTTGCCTTCTAATACTATAGTTTTGCTTTGCTAAACGGGTCATAATGCATTACAGAAATGGAATCCTATAGGCCGTGGCCTTTAATGGACGGCTGCATTTACCTAGAATGCTTCTGACGTGCATCCAGTTCTACTGTGTGTGTCCATTCACTTCCTTTTGTTGCTGTGTTGTCGTAATTTGTGTTCTGCTTCTCTTCTTGACTTCTAAGTTGTAATATCTATTGCAGTGGCTACACAAGAGCTCAGAGACAAAATTCAGTATTAAAAGGTTTTTCAAGGACGTTATCAAGTTGTAATGCCAGTGAGAAATGCTCAGCATTCTGATAGCAGTAGTCTAACAGAACACATTAAACAAAGTTCCTTCAGGTCGGCTAATAATTGCCCAAGGGGGAGAATACCACTTTGCAGTTATCCTCAGCCCAAAGGCATTTGACTTTCACTTCCTTGGGTCAACAAAGTCCAGCTTCCCCATTTAAGTACCCAGAGGTATCCCACTCCACAAGCTAGCCTTTTGCACAAAAGCAATCTGTACTTGCTCTGTTGGTTGGGAAGTCCATCACTGGCTCCTAGTTCTGCTGCTGCTCCTCTGATGGTATAGCTGTTCTGGGTCACAGGGATCTTAGGACAGAGGACATGTTCCCTTCCTGGCTCTTCCTGGTGATAAGATACTGCTCCTGCCTCTCCGAGAGCTCATTTTATGCACAGCAGGGTGGTATAATCCTATCAGCAATCCTTAATCCTGTTTAGTTACAGGTGAATCATATCAGTGTCTTTCCCTGCTTCTTAACAGCCCCATGTAGGGAAAGGTCATTTGGTGGGAGTTAGAGACTTGGCTAGAAGAGCCATGTTAAGTAATTCACTGCCCCTGCAATTGCTGAGTAGTAGTCTCTTAGATGGGAATGACTATCAAAGACAAACAAACTCCCTGCCACCGAGGTGATGCTGACTCGGAGTGACTTTAGAGGGGCCAGAGTGGAACTGCACCTGTGAGTTTCCAGGACTATTTTTTATATCAATTTATTGGGTGCTCATACAATTCTTATCACAATCCATCCATCCATCCATTGTGTCAAGCACATTTGTACATTTGTTGCCATCATCCTTCTCAAAACATTTGCTTTCTACTTGAGCCCTTGATATCAGCTCATCATTTCCCGGTTCCCAGCTCCCCCCTCAGGAACCCTTGATAATTTATAAATTATTTTCTCATGTCTTACACTGTCTGATGTCGCCCTTCACCCACTTTTCTGTTGTCCATCCCCCAGGGAGGGGGCTATATGTGGATCCTTGTAATCGGTTCCCCCTTTCCACCCCACCCTCCCACTCTCACCACTCGTCCCGAAGGGATCATCCGCCCTGGATTCCCTGTGTTTACAGTTCTTATCTGTACCAATGTACATCCTCTGGTCTAGCCAGGTTTGTAAGGTAGAATTGGGATCTTGATAGTGGGGGGAAGAAGCATTTAAGTAGAGGAAAGTTGTATGTTTCATCGTTGCTACCTGGACAAAAGGCTAACTCTTGCCGAGAGTATAGAAAACCTCACCTTTCTCATGAGGAGATGGCTGGCTGGTGGTTTCAAACCTTCCTTGCCCAATGTGTAGCCACTACACCTCCTTAGGTACAGGTATACATACCACCTTTTCAAAATATTAATAATTCACCAGTTGAAGGACATTGGGTCTTTTCCAGTTTGGGCTGTTTTGATTAAAAGCATCTTGGATCATTCACTTACAGACCATTCACTTGCTGTAAACATAGTCTTTATTTTTCTTAGATACATAACTGGTGTGTGGGATTGCTGGGTCATAAGGTAAGTGGATCCTTATATGAAGTACCCAGATTGCTTTCCAAAGGGCCGGTGCCATTTTGCACTCTGACTAGCAGTAACGGAGTCCTACCTGCATAGCTTTCCCGTAGGTGTGTAGTCATGTAGCCTCTGGTCTCAGTGGACCACCCTAGTGGCTGTGATGTTGAGCGTCTTTTCAGGTACTTACTTACCAACCATGGTCTTCTTCCTCTTTCTTTTTAACCGAGTGGTTTGTGAAATTATTAGGTTGCAAGTATTCTTTAGATACTCTGGTTCCCGATGGGAACAAACCTAGCCCTAGCCTTGGGTGTGTTTTTTCTCGAATCAGTAGTCAGTCAGAATCAAAGAATGCTACTACACCTGGCCAGAGCGCCCTTCTCTCCTGTTCCTGGACACACACGGTCTCTTTGAACTCGGATTCTTTCAGCTCAGCAAAGCCCAGCTCCACTTGCCCACCGCCCTTCAGGCTGCCTTCCAGGTAATGAGCTAACAGACACACTCCAGGGTGCGTCAGGCTGTCTGTATGCTCTCAGGTGCTTCTTGTTTTCTGTTTGAAACCTTCCTTTTCCTTTTCCTCTTACTTCTTAAAGCAGAAGGATAAAGCATATCTGTGCTGCCCCATTTTGGTTGAGACTCTCAACCTTCCTAATGCCACGACCCTTTAATCCAGTTCCTCATGTTGTGGTGACCCGCAACCATAAAATTATTTTCATTGCTACTTCCCAACTCATTTTGCTACTCGGGAAACCCCTGTGAAAGGGTCAGTCGTTTGACCCCCAAAAGGGTCGCCACCCATAGGTTGAGAACTGCTGCTCTAGCTTGTTCTTAAAAAGCCATCATCATACTCACTGTAGCATTATTTGTAATAACAACCATCTCATTAACTGGAATTTGAAACTGAAAACATTCAGAACCAAGCTATCCCTGAATTTCTGTGCCCTCCCTCCCCAATCATTTCTCTCCACATCAGAACAAGGTTCTACCAACCCAGATAGAAATGCCAGAAACATGTTATATCTTGATCTTCTCACATCTCTGTTTCCACTACTTCGATTGAGCTAGGAGTTCACACCACACCATCTCCCCACGTCAGCTGTTAGGCAGTTACCTCGGGGTAGAACGTCAAGATCATCTGGTAGGCGTATGTGTTTCCCTTTCAAGCTGCCAAACTGTCTCTAAAACGTGTTCTATTTGTATTCCTAGTCTCCTTTATCCTTTCCTATTCCTTTCAGCACAGTCTTACACAGTAAGGAGGCAGATTTTTAAAATTATTTTATTTTTCAAAGCAATAGAGAGAGTTAAAGTAAACCTAGCAGGTTTTAATTTTACTTTGCTTTTTTGTTATTGTTTTAAGGAAAACGATTTATTCACAGGCTTCTTGTACAACCAGTGGCTACCCACCTGCAATATGAAACTAGTTAACATTACAGAAATAGGCATAATTCTTCTGTTGTGCTCTGTCACCTTTCCTAAGCTGCTAGTTCTCAAGGAGAAATTGAAAGCAATTCTGTAGAGCTTTTATTTAACAAGCTGCTTGAGGCCCTGCGCTACTGTCTGAAGGTGGGAAGCATGTAATTTTTTTTAATTTTAAATTTCACAAGCAATTCTCATGGACACGTCTAAGAACTACTTATGTACTTATGACTCACGCAAACCTCGTTATCAGTATTCGCTGTTGTAGTTATAGTAATAGCTGGATCGTAGGCCGGACAGGAAATGACTTCAGGACGAAAGATCTCAAAAGTATGAATCAAGTAATGAGGTGATTCTCAAGCTATTTGGGAGAGGCTTAAGACCAGCAGTATTTGGGAGGTCTGTTCAGAATTATGCATGGTTGCTTTCCTTTCTCGAACTCAACAGGACTGGTAAGTTATTGCAGAAGCATGTAATAGTTCTCAGATGTAGTTCATTTTTTTTTTGTTTTGTTTTTTGTTTGTTTTTTTTTAATTAATCGATTTATTGGGGCTCATACAATTTATCACAATACATAGATCAATTGTGTAAAGCACATCTATACATTTGTTGCCCTCATCATTCCCAAAATTCTCTTGCCTC
>NW_022103915.1:53851609-53904288 GCF_000313985.2 Echinops telfairi
GCTTGTATATATGCCCTTTGCCTCCTACTTCTTTGCTCTATTTATTTACGCTTTCCTCCTGTCCCAATACCATGATCAGTCCATTCTGGCTTCAGTAGTTCCTCATGGTTGCCTTGACCGTGGTCACTCCCTACCAGTCCTCCCGTCCCCTCCCTACCGTTGGTTTTGAACCATTTGTTGTTCCCTATCCCTCCCTTCCTCTACCTCCCTTTATTTTCAGATGTAGTTCATTTTTATGTTCTGCCATACTTTCTCCCTTAAACAATTTTATTAGGACATAATCCAGACATACTATGCAATAGTTCAGTCATAACAAGAAGTGTTGTACAATAGCTACATCAGTTTCAAAACATGTTCTTCTTTCTTGTACTCCTTGATATTAGCTCCCTCTTGATATTACCTCTCTCCCTGCTGTACACAGATGCTGTTCTTTGATAGCCAGGCACCATTTAGTTCAGTTTCTTCACCATACTTTGCTGTAGCAAATGTTACATCTTCCATACTTTTTTAAAGGAGCCCTCAGGTTACGAGTTGAGCTACTAACAGCAGTTTGAACCCACCAGGCACCAGGGAGAAAGGCTAGACAGATTTTCTACTCCATAAAGATTTACTGCGTTGGACACCCACAGGGTTTTATAAGGTTGCTGTGAGTTGGAGTCAATTTGATTGCAGCAGTGAGTTTGGTTTTTTGAGTTTAATACTGAAATATTTCACTGTGCTTCTCAACCTTCCTCATGTTGTGGTGACCCCCAACCATAAAATTATTTTTGTTACTACTTCATAACTAACCTTGCTACTGTTATGAATCATATTGTAAATATCTGATATGCAGGATGTGTTTTCATTGTTACAAATTGAACATAATTAAAGCATAGTGATTCATCACAAAAACTATGTAATTCTATATTGTGAAATATTTATTTCTAATTACAAATAAATGAAATTTTGTCTTGAAGCATGGGTAACAGTCTTCAGGCCAGGTACTCGTGTGTGGGCGTATCTGCATGTGGGCCGACCTCCCTGGGGACAGATAGAGGGGCGGTGTCGCCGTTCCTAAGACCATCAGACCATCGGAAATGTGTTTTCCGATGGTCTGAGGCGACTCCTGTGAAAGGGTCGTTGGACCCCCCCCCAAAGGGGTCACGACCCATAGGCTGAGAACCGCCACTTTGGGGGGGTGAATGGGTGAAGAGAGATCACCAGCTCCATTCTGGTGGAGTCGGGGCTGAGGCAGTAGATACTTTTCACAGGGTTTTCTCATGGTTTACTAGTCTCTCAAGTGCAGCTCTGTGACATTTAACACTGAAGTGACACCGAGAACAGACTGTGGAACTAATTAATAATGAATTCACTTAGCAGATTAAATAATATAGTCTAGGGAATAATTCAGTTCTATTAATTATATATATGACTCAAAAATTTGTTGTTGTTTTTTTCTTTCCTGGTTTCTCAATCTACATAATTATAATAGTGCTTTGGTGTCAAATCCTTCAAGTTACTTACTGTTGTTGATAAATAAGTTAACTTCACTTTTTTGCAGCGGGTTTGCCGCCAGAATATAGGTGTCAGTAAAAACCGTCACAAAAACTAAGCCAAAATGGGAACAAAGACCCATATCAACGTCATCAGCATTGGACACGTCAGTGCTGGCAAGTCCACCACAACTGGCCACCTGATCTACAAATGGGGTGTGGTCGACAAAAGAGCCATCGGAAAATTCGAGAAGGAAGCTCTGAGATGGGGAAGGCTCCTTCAGGTCTGCCTGGGTCTTGGAATCGCTGAAAGTTGCGTGAGCCTGGCTTCCCCATTGCTGTCTCCCTGTGAAAACTTGAGACCAGCAAGTACTATGTGACTATCATGGATGCCCGGACACAGAGACTTTGTTAAAAACATGATCACAGGGACATCACAGATTGATTGTGTTGTCCTCATGGTTGCGGCTGGGGTGTGTGAGTTTGAAGCTGGTCTCTCCAAGAATGGGCAGACCCGTGAGCATGCCCTTCTGGCTTACACACTGGGTGTGAAACAGCTCGTTGTTGGTGCTAACAAAATGGATTCCACAGAGCCACCCTAGAGCCACGAGATAGGAGGAAATTGACAAGTAGTCAGCACCTGCATTAAGAAAATTGGCTACAACCCTGACACAGTAGCATTTGTGCCAATTTCTGGTTGGCATGGTGACAACATGCTGGAACCAAGTGCTAATATGCCTTGGTTCAAGGGGTGGAAGGTTACCCATTAAGAATGCCAATGCCAGGGGAACTACACTGCTTGAAGCTCTGGATTGCATCCTGCCACCAACCCACCCAACTGACAAGCCCCTGCGCCTGCCTCTCCAGGACCTCTACAAGATAGGTGGTCTCGGCACAGTCCCTGTGAGCAGAGTGGAACTGGGGTTCTGAAACCTGGTATGGTGGTCACCTTTGCTCCGGTCAACGTTACCACTGAAGTGAAGTCTGTTGAAATGCACCATGAAGCTTTGAGTGACGCTCTGCCTGGGGACGATGTAGGCTTCCATGTCAAGAACGTCTCTGTCAAAGGTGTTCGCCGTGGCGATGTGGCTGGTGACAGCAAAAATGACCCACCAATGGAAGCAGCTGGCTTCACTGCTTGGGTGATCATCCTGAACCGTCCAGGCCAGACCTGTGCTGGATTGTCATGCTGCCCGTATTGCTTGCAAGTTTGCTGAGCTGAAAGAGAAGAGTGATCACTGTTCTGGCAAGAAGCTGGAAGATGGCCCCAAATTCTTGCAGTCTGGTGATGCTTCCGTTGTTGACCTGGTACCTGACAAGCCCATGTGTGTGGAGAGCTTCTCTGGCTATACTCCTACGGGTCGTTTTGCTGTCTGAGACATGAGACAAACAGTTGCTGTGGGTGGTGTCATCAAGGCGGTGGACAAAAAGGGTGCTGGAGCTGGCAAGGTCACCAAGTCTGCCCAGAAGGCTAAATGAATATTACTCATCACACCTGCCACTCTTAAGCAGGGGTGGAAGAACAGTCTCAGACCCACTTGTCTCTAGTGGCCATCAGAGCTGGACAGTAAAAGACGGGTTGATGACGACAATGTATCGTAAAACTTTCAGAAGGAAAAGAATGTGGGCCATCTGTTTCTTTTTGGGGGGTGGCAGTTTTAAGTTACTAGTTTTTAAAATCAGTACTTTATAAATGAAAAACAACTTGACCAAAAATCTGTCACAGAATTTTGAGACCCATGAAAACAAAGTTTAATGAGAAAATAAATAAGTTAGTGTCTTTATTCTTTCATATACAAGAATGGTTAAATTATTTTTGTATGGTGTATATTATTCAGTTACTAAAGTGATCACTTATTTCCATAGTTATATTTTACTTTATAAAAACAGACTTTAGAAAGACTGTGCTAATTTTTCAATTTCTACCATGATAATGTATTTTTTTATTAAAAAAAATTACTACCCAAAACTTACATTTTAACACTTGTGTTATGCCTGGTTACTAATCTGCAGATAGGCTGAATAAGTAGCCCTAAGTTTAACCCAGCTAGCTAGTAGTGGAGCTGGGACTTGAATCCAGATGGCTGTCTTCTCCACTTCCTTTAATTAAACCACATCAGCTCCCAGCACTAAATGAGGGTTGACCCTAGTTTCAGGCCCCTACAGTTATTTTAACTTTAAGTTACATCACTGACTTGAGTCTAGTAGTTAGTGTGGACTTTTGAAGGCACAAATTGCCACAAGTCAAATTTTGTTCTAGTCATTTAGCAGTGATTTGCATTTTGTTCATACTGTGATAAACAGTGTAGTGCTGTCAGCATGGTGGTGTGCACACGGTTTCTGCGCCTTTTCCTTGAACCTCTTTCCCTCCATGCTGTTGTTTAATCAACTTTACTGTGATGTAATTTATGATTCTTAAGTTGTACCCTCTTAAAGTGCAGTTTGGTAAGTTCTAACAAGTGTTTAAACCTGTGAAAATAACTTCAACCGGGATATTAAATATTTACTTTCATCACCCTTTGAACAATAACCATTGGCCTGCTTTTTTGTCTCTATAGGTGGAACATTTTCTGTAATTTTATATGCATGGTTCGTAGTATATACTCTTAGGGCTTCTTTTAGTGTAATAATTATGAGATTCAGCCTATTACTGCATGTATCAGTAATTTGTTTCTTTTTACTGATGAATGGTATTCTGTTCCACCATCTAACTATCAGTCTTGTCATATTATGGTGGCTTGTGTGTTTCTGTGATGCTGGAAACTGCCTGCAGAGCTACCCAGGTTTCAACAGAGCTCTCAGACTTAAGACACCAGAATAATGGTTTTATCATTGCTTGTGTTAAATGGATCTTGAGAAAGCACAGACTCTCAGAAAGATAGTTACTTTCGTTTTGTTGACCATACAAAGGTATTTGACTATGGACATTAAGAATGAGAATTCCAGAACACTTACTGCTTGTGCTCATGAGGAACCTCCTTGCCTGTATGAAGATTAAGAGGGAGTTGTTCAAACAGCAAGAAGGATACTTTGTGGCTTAAATCAGGAAAAGTGTGTGTCACTTATTCAGTTTGCATGCTGAGCTAATAATGCAAGATACTGAATTATAGGAAGAAATAGTTGGCATCAGTACTGGAGGAAGACTCATTCACAAACTGAGATATTCAGAAAACATAACCTTGCCTACTGAAAGCCAGGAGGACTTGAAGCACTTCATCATGAATATCAAAGAGTACAAGCTTCATTATGGATTCCAAACCCAACACAAAACAAGAGTGCTCACAACTGGAGCAGTCGGCAACATTATGATAAATGGGGGAAGATTGAAGTCAACAAGGTTTTATTTTACTTGGATCCACAATCACCCATGGAAGCAACAACAAAGAAATCCATTGCATTGCTGCCCACTGACCCAAGCCATGGTCTTTATTCTCCTCGTGTGCGTGAGAAAGCTACACGGTGAATGAGAAAGACCTCAGGGGAATTGATCCATCTGCGTTTCAGCACTGAAAAGAACATTGACTCTCATGAATTGCCAGAAGAATGAACTAACCTGTCTTGGGAAAACCATAGAAGGGAAAGTTTCCTTAGAAGGGAACATGGTGAAACTGAGGTCTCATGCAATGTGAACGTGTTCTCAGGAGGAACCAGCCCCTGAAGAAGCACCATGCTTGGTGGGCGGTCCGTGAGAAAGAAGGGCCCTCACTGAGATGGGTTTCCACCAGCAGCAAGAATGAGCTCAAACACAGCGCGGATTGTGAGCATAAGGCTGAATGAGCAGTGTTCAGTCTCTTGTCTAGAGTTTCAGTAGTATCGAATGAAACAAGCAGCAGTAGCCTGGTGATCTAATTCTAAAAACATAGCCAATAAATACATTGGGGATCACAGCAAGATAATGGTTTAATGCGAGAAGATAGCATAGGACCAGACAGTGTTTTGTTCTGTTATACCCATGTTTGTTAACCAGTTGTTACCATGACTTGGTATTGATGGCAACTAACAACAGTGTTCCATTGTATGACCAGTGTTCCGTTGCTATGAAGATTTAACATTTTGGGGGGAAAAGAAAATATAACATTTTATTTATATATTTGGGTTGTTTGTGGTGTTGGCTTTTCTAGTAAAAGGATTATAAACATCTTATAAATACTTAGTAATAAATATCTGGTTAATATGGTAGATATATGTTTAACTTTTTAAGAAACTGTGCAGCTTGGGTTTGGGTCTTTTTGTTTGTTTCTTTATTGCCACTTTACACTCCTACCAGCTGGAGATGAGAGCATTTGTTCTCCATGTCTTTGCAAATACTTGGTATTATCGTCTTTTGAATTTCAATCACTCTGGTCTCATGTAAAACTATTATTTTTCGTGTGTGTGTGTGTGTGTGTGTGTGTGTGTGTGTGTGTAAAACTATACATAAACTAGAGTAGTTTAATAGATTTCTTTCCCTTGTACCAGCCATTGTCGTTTTATGGCATCAGTGTCTTATAAAAAAAACCTAAGGATAAACCCAAGGAAATTCTAGATTATCTTGAAGTAGACTGTTAGATTTACCAAGTATATAAAGTGTTTACTTTTCCTATGTTCTAATAAAGTAAGCTTTTAAAAATCTTACCAGATATCAGACATCCAGAAGAGCTCTCTCTCTTGAAAAAACCCAGAGATCCAACAAAGAAAAAAAAGAAAAAGCTCGATGACCAGTCTGAAGATGAGGCACTTGAATTAGAGGGCCCCCTTATCACTCCTGGATCAGGTAAGGCTTTGACGAAGTGAAGCGCCCGCCCCGCCCGGGTCTTCTTTATAGTTAGTAAACAGATGGCCGGCTGTCATTAACACCCACCAGGGGTCATTTCCGGGCGCTAACCCACTGCCCTTGAGGCGGTCTGACTCAGAGTCTCTGTAGGAAAGAGGATGGTTCCTAGGACTAAATCTTTATAGGGGCTCTGGGTGCTGCGTAATTTTTTTGTTTTAGAACCTATGCGATGATTCATAAACTAATTTAATCCATGATACTGGTTCACAGCGACAACTCCCCACTCTGCATTTCCTGCATTTCCTCCCTGAATTCCCCTTTCTGGTCATCCAGTTTTTGCCCTCTACTCTTATAGCCCACACAGGTTCCACAAATAAGTCTGATCTTTGTTGTGGTGGTGAAGTTTCTTGTACATTCTTCTCCACTCTGTCCAGGACCACCTAATGTGTGATCCCTGTCAGAACAGTTTGTAGTGGTAACGTAACCAGGGACCCACCTAGTTCTTTTGGTCTCAGGGTTGTGAGACTTTAGTTCCTATGTCTTGTTTTCTCTTTATTGGTCTCTGGTATCTCCTCTTCAGAGCAAAAAAAGTAGTTATATCTTGGATGGCCACTATCAAGTTTTTAAGACCCTAGTCCCTACTTAGGAATATCTTCTGCCAAACTTGTATATGCCATCCTATACCTATGTATCTACTTGTAGATTATGGCTTATTACTGATGGTGCCTTTTACACATGCCCCATATCTTCCTTTGCCTTGATCATGTTGTAACTTTTCTTCCCTAATACATGTCTATTACCTAATTAGTGATTTTTCCCTCCTCCATTCCATCCCCAGTAACCATTAGATATTTCTTGACTTATGTCCTCTAGCTTCATCTGTTGTGAGACATTCGCAGGTGTTTAGATGGCTGTGTAGTGTTCCATTACATGTGTGCACCATCGTTTGGACACCTAGGCTGCGTCCTTCGTTCTTCTTCTGTGAGTAGTGTTAGAATGAACATGGTGTATATAAGGATTCAAAAAGTTCTATTATCTTTTAATTCCATAAAATTTGAAGCTGTCTCATAGGACGATTTGTGTTACCCACTCGTTTTCTTAGAACATACACTCGGGAATGGAGTTGCTGAATTGTATGGTGTTTCTATGTCTGGCTTTTTAAGGCAGCACCACACCATTTATCACAGGGGTTATACCATTCTGCTGCCCTGGTATTGTAGAAGAGTTCCACTCTCCGCAAGACCTCTATGGTCTTTTTGTTCTGTTTTTATCAGTGCCATTATTACCAAAGTGGAATGTATCTCATTGTGGTTTTGATTTGCCTCTAAGGGGCCCCGTTGGTACTGTGGGGGGTTGGGGGGGATGGGCAAGCGTTGGACTTCTAAGAACAAAGTGTCAGTGGTTCAAACCTATCAGAAACTGCAGCAGACACGATGTAGTATAGGATAGCTATGAGTCAAAATCAACTCAGTGGATCTTAAGTTTAATGGCTTATGATCAGAACAGTACATGTCCTTTGTCCATTTTTAAATCGGATCATTTGTCTTTATTGAAGTGTTGACTTTTCTATAAATTTTACACATTAGGCCTTGCTGGATATGTTATAATAAAAAATTATTCCCAGTCTATAGCCTGAGAATTTTTTATTATAACAGTTTTATTATAGACTTATGCTTTGGTGAAGTTTGTCTGTTTTAACCACAGGGCTGACTGACTTTTAGGAGATCCTATTTTATCTTCTGCTGTTTGGTATTCTATCTATGCCATGTATTAGCACCACTAGTGTGGCCCCTATTTGTTAATCTTTAAGGTTTTAGATCTTTGATCCATTTTTAGTTAGTACTGTGTACAGTACAGTATAAAATATGGATCTTATTTTTCTACAAATGTATATACATCATTGGCAGCACCATTTATCTTTTACTTTTTTAATTAATTTTGGCCTTTAGTAGGAAATCAGCTGTTTTCCAGTAGATGGATTTACTTCTGGGTTTTCAATTCTGTCTCATGTGTCTGTTGTTGAACTAGTACCATACATTGTATTTGTAGATCAGTTGACATTTTTATTTTTACAAAGTTGAGTCTTCCTATCCTTGACCTTGTTATATATTTCCATTGATATAGGTCTTGATTTTTTGTGTGTAGATTTTTCTGTGCAAGTCTTTTATGCCCTGTTATTTTCTCTTTAGGGCTTGCCACAATATATTCGTTTCCTGACTTCTTTTCAGAGTTCTCATTGTTCGTGTAGAGGAATCCAACTGATTTTTGTATGTTGATCTTATATCCTGCCACTTTGCTGAAAGAAGCAACTCCTAATTTGTCCCTTTTAGATCTCTGGGTTATCTTTGCCTGTAGCCCAGAAATCTTTTTTATTATTGTCTACATTCTACTTCATCTTACCCCTACTTTAGTTGTTTGCCCAATTTAAAACAAATCTGAACAGAAATCAGTAAACTATTCTACCAGGATTATCAGTGAACTAAGATTTGAAATACATTTGAAATTCACATACTTGCTGACCCAGCAAATACTGCTAGAATTGGGAAATTAGTGCAAAAAATGTTTATTGACACATTTTAATAGTAACAAATGCTAAACAAATAATTGTTTTAGAAACTTTATCTTTGAAATAAACAATTAGAAAATGCTGCATTATAGAAGTTAATGATTTCCTACACCTTATTTACATGTATACGCTATTTAATCCAGAATCTTTGCCCAGCTAATCTAACATGTTTTCAGCCCCTTTAGTAACTTTGTTTATTCAAATAACCTTTTCCCAAAGGAGTCATACAAATGTAATATGCTTGTTTAAAAGAACAAACCTGAAACTAGGCTGATATTTTTCAAAGTCTTAAAATATTTCAGTATTTTGATTTCTTAATATCAAACAAGGAGAGTTCACAATTCTTTGTTGCTTATTTACCAGTGCTTTCATTCTACAAGTTATTGTAGTGACCCTGGTGAAAGAACGCATGCCAGAGGCATCAAAGCAGATGCTGTATGGTCAGCTAGAGGTCATTACCTTCTCGTCTAGGCTTAGGCTGTGACAGCTACTCAGCTCTCTAAGGTTGATTACCCTGTCCCACAGATCGTTGTTTCTGTTACTGCATTGGGAGGGAAAGAAGCCGTTCTTAATTTAAGCATGCTTCGCGATTGGGTAAGGGAGGGAATAAGTTCTATTTATGCATATGTAATTATGACTAAAGGACGAAATATAGTCAACACTGCTAAGGGAGGTACCTTTGCATAATTTTTCACTTTTTAAAAACTCTCTGAATTAATCTCATTTAGTTGTAATTAAATGAAGGTGACTGTGCCATCAGTTAAATAATTCAGCAAAATTTTGCGTAATTTGTCTAGCACTAATTCTGAGGATTCTGAAAGTAAGAATATCCTTGTATTGGGGGTTTAATTATAAAGTATATCTTTGTTAACCTCGTTCTAGCACAAATTTTATCTACCATTTATCTTATTACTTAACTTATAAATCTTTTGATACCAAGTTGGCTGCACACTGAGAAAGCCAGGCAGTTCTCTTCGTTCATGGCAGTATTCAGGCTCACGGAGTTGTCTTACGCAGTTTGTGGATGAAAAGAGTGGGAAACATTGGTTACCAGAGACCAGAGCACAGCATGGTTCTTGTGGATTAGACAAAAGTAGCTCATGAGATTGTTTACCTTAAATTCACTTCATGTACTTCAGTTTATGATTCACAGTTAGGAAGCATCTTTTTTCTTTTTCCCATACTTCTTTTCATTTTCCTCCTGTTGTTTCTGTCCTCTATTGTTGCCTCTCCTTTACCTTCTGAATTCCTTTCTTTCCTATAGGCACTGATGTTCTTTACATTGGCCCTCTGAAAGGTGAGCCTTGCCACAATTAAAGCCAAAAACGTGTTTGTCTGTCTGCTTCTGTATCTTTAATTTACCTTCTAATGCTCTTGAACTGATTTTGCCCCCACCCCTGAATTTGTACCAACTTAGTTATTTTCTAATTTATATTCTATTTATTACATGTGCTAGGGCTATCTAAGTAGAATTGAAGTTAATTTCACATATTTTTAAGACAGATAAAATAATGTACTAAGCTTTCTTTACAGACTGAAGCTTATGCTTCACAGTGAGCTTTCTATCATTAGAGCATTTCCATTGAAAACAGATTCTGTACTTCATACTTACTACCTGTTTTTCATGTTACTTATTAGGAAGTATCTATTCAAGCCCAGGACTCTATAGTAAAACAATGACCCCCACTTACGATGCTCACGATGGAAGCCCCTTGTCACCAACTTCTGCTTGGTTTGGTGACAGCGCTTTGTCCGAAGGCAATCCTGGTATACTTGCTGTCAGTCAGCCAATCACATCGCCAGAAATCTTGGCCAAGATGTTCAAGCCTCAAGCTCTTCTTGATAAAGCAAAAATCAACCAAGGGTAAGTGTTAAAAAAAAGTAGGCATGTTTGAAGAACTTACATGACTAGAAAGATTTTGTTAACTATCTTGCACTGCTTTTCTTTGTCTGACCAGGTGGCTTGATTCGTCAAGATCTCTCATGGAACAAGATGTGAAGGAAAATGAGGCCTTGCTGCTCCGGTTCAAGTATTACAGCTTTTTTGATTTGAATCCAAAGGTACCGAGGGCTTAGAGGGATTTTCCTTTATTTGGTTTTATTTTTAGAAGTTGGTGGGGTAAAAAATTGCTTTTCTATATCAATATTGAAAAACATTAAAAACACAAAGCTTTAAAGAAAAAGGTATTTGTAATTTGTGTAAGTCCACCCCGAACCCCCGTTTTGGTATCTTAAAGGATTCTAATTTGATAGTACAGAATTACTGTAGCTAAGTTTTGTTTTGCTTTCACATCTTCAAATACACTTTAATAGAAAAATTTCCTGAAACTTCCAGATGTTTTTTATAAACCAAAAGATATTTATTTGAAGTTTTTAAATAATCGTCTTGTAAGGTTTACATTTCTGTGTAATAGGTAAACCTTGTTTAGCATAAGTTTTCCCTGTCAGATGGTTGGCATCCTTGCTTTGCTTTTCGGATAAGATTGGAATTTGCAAGAGACCTGAAACTCCCTCCTCCCACCAAAACAAAACAAACACTTGGCACTGAGAGTTAGATCCTTTTCTTAGTGAGCTTAGATAACTTACCATATTTTATTATGTGAGCACATTTTTGTGCAAGAGTAAAACTTATACTGTAGTACTGTAATTGTCTGATTATTCTACTTTAAGGCAACATCTTACCCTGTTTTAGTAGTGTGACAAAGGCTACTTTTGGAGCAGTTACTTTTTTTTTTTTTTCATTATGCTGGAAATAGACAACAGGGGCATGAGATTTTTATTTCATGTGACTATGTGGTCTATAAGGAGCCCTACCTATGGTGTACTGGGTTAAGTATTGGGCAGCTAACTACAAGGTCAGCAGTTCAAAACCACCAGCAGCACTCCGCAGGAGAAAGACTGGACTTTCTACTCCCGTAAAGTGTTACAATCTTGGAAACCCACAGGGGCAGCAGTTCTAGCCTGACCTGCAGGGTCGCTATGAGTCAGCATCCACTGGATGTTAGTGAGTTTGGCCTGTTCCTCTATTTGGTCCATGGGCCTGGGGAGCTTGATAGAAGAGCCAAGGCCCAGGCCCCATCTCGGGCCTGCTGAACCGGGTCAGCATTTTGACAAGCTGCTCTGGAGATCCATGTGCAGTTGACATGTGAGATGTGATCTGCTGGCTTCCGAGAGACTTCACGCCCATGAGAGAACATTTACCTTCCAAAGTGGACACGGTGGCTAGTGCCAACGAACAAAGGGAGCAGCAGGAAGCTGGGCCAGAGCCCCACAGACCGGGGGCGGCCCTGCTCCATAGGACCCTGCTGAACCCCTGCACACAGCCACTTCCTCAGCCAGGTGGGGAGAGTGAGGCAGGAAGGCTCTTAATTCCCCAGGGCTACACAGCCCCTGGTGCGACACTGGGTTGTGGGGTCTCTGCCTCCACCCTGCCCAGCGGCCCCTCGTACCCAGAGCTCCGGCATCTGCATGATGAGGCTCTTCCTGTAGTCCATGGGGACGCGTTGGGGGCCAGCTCGTAGAACCAGGCATGGAGCTTGAGAATGTCCTTGTTGAAGAAGCTGCTCTGCTTGTTTCCCATGGTGGTCGCGGCGCCGCCTCCCATCCGCGGTGGCCTGAGCCCCGTGCATGGGGTCTGGAGCAGTTACATTTTGGGGGAGTTGTTGAAAATGCTTTCTTAGGATGTTGACAACATATTTAAGACATTACTGTTATCTGCTAATAATTATTTTCCATAGAGAATAAATGTCCATTTTATTTTGGATGTTTAAAATAACTGCTACTTCCAAGATCTGCCACTTTGAATATGCTTCTCCACTGTGAGCATGCTACCTGACATAATTGTTTCACCTTCTGTTTTACATCATTTTATGGTGATGCTTGAAATAATGATATTGTGGAAAAATAAAAGTTCTTCCCTTATTAATATCAAGGGGTTTTATGTTAAAGGGTTTAAAATATAAAGATTATGCCCCCTGGAAACTTCTTTGTTGAGGATATACACAGCAAACGCAATTGAACGGTGTATTTTCTGTGTGTTGTACAGCCACCTCACCGTCCTCTTCAGAGCTCATACTGGTCAATTTGATCTCATGTAGTTCTGTAAAAACAAAAACCACTCAATACAGGCTTAGTTAAGCTACATTTGTGTCGGTTTTAAGATGACTTCAGGAGGTACTTTGGTCTGAAGTTTAGTCGTGCAGGGTTCAACCGTGGTTCCATAAAACCGCATCTATTAGAATATGAAATCCTCCATTTCCTCCCGGAATAGAACCTGTGATCACAAGGCTCTGTTGTGGTAGCCAGCCACTCACTCTTCAGCTCTTCTGGTCTTGTGTCAGATGAAGGGGTTAACTTGTTCGTGGGAGTAATAAGCCACATATTTTCTTCCTCTCTTGATCCATGTGAGTAGAGACCAATCTTAATCTCACTTTGAATTAAAAAAAACTACGATGCGGGTAATAGTTGAGAAAATCTTAGCGAACTCTTATGAGTATTGATGGTATTTAAATTTTTCCTTGGGATTGATTTTTACTGTTTTTTTTCTGGTCAAACTTTATAAGTAATTCAAAATTTGTTTTGTTTTGTTTTTTAATTTTTTTAAATCATTTTATTGGGGGCTCATTCAACTCTTATCACACATCCATTGTGTCGAGCACGTTTGTTTCCATCATTCTGAAAACATTTGTTTTCTACTTGAGCCCTTGGTGTCAGCTCCTTGGTAATTCAGAATTTTTAATGCTAATGATACTGTAATAAAACTCTCTCTCTCTCTCCCCTCCCCTCCCCCTGCAGTATGATGCAATCAGAATCAATCAGCTTTATGAGCAAGGTAAATGGGCTATTCTCCTAGAAGAGATTGAATGCACGGAAGAAGAAATGATGATGTTTGCAGCTTTGCAGGTAGGTGAGAACATTGGCAAATGTGATTTGGGGGCATAGGGATGGTACGGGACTATATTTTTAAATGGTAATCTCAGTAGTTTTTGATACAGTATTTCTATATGGACAAAGGTGGGTTGAGGAGATACTTAGAGCTGTTACTGTTTTCCCTTAGCTTAAACTGTTGTTTTCCCAACTGTGATCCTTATCCACCCCCCACTTCAGAATGACGGCAGTGCTTCTTAAATTTGGACTGTGTATACTTATCACTACTCACCCACTACTGTCGAGTTGATTCCAAATCAAATTGACCCTAAAGGACGGAGAACTGCTCCGTAGATTTCCTAGTAGTGACCCAGCCAGTCAGCAGTTCAGAAACCAGCAGCCACTCTGCTGGAGAACGACAAGACTTTCACCTGCCGCACAGTCTCAGAAACCTACAGGGACAGCTGGATGTTGTCCTAGAGCAGCGGTTCTCAACCCTTTGGGAGTCGAACGACGCTTTCACAGGGCTCGCCGATTCATAACAGTGATGAAGTAGCAACGAAAATAATGTTATGGTTGGGGGACCACCACAGCAGGAGGAACTGTATTAAAGGGTCATGGCATTAGGAAGGTAGAGAACCACTATCTTATAGGGTCATTTAACAGTTGAAATTAACTCAATGGCAGTGAGTTTGAAATCTTAAAGGAAGCTGACCTGGCAGAGCAGCCAGTAAGTTTCAACTGCCGAAAGTCTCTTAGAGAGCGTGAGAACAGCTGGCTGGCTTCTCCTTAGATGGTGAGCAAGAGGCAGCACAGGAAAGGAAATCTTTGTGGACAGATGCATTTGTTTGATCTCTCATTTTTCTAGAGACTGGGTTAAAAAGGGAGTGGGATATTCAATTATTTAATTTTTCTCCGACCGGTGGAATATATATATTGCCCACCAACATTTACAGCCTGGTGTTTTGGGGAGCGCTGCAGTCTTTGATGTGGAGCCCTACCCTACCTCCTGTATAATTGTATGAGTCTAAAGATTCCACCAATCTGCCACCAGACTCATTGAGATGTGTCCCACATAGTTGTAGCAAAACCCTCGCGTCCCCTCTTTCCTTTCAGCATGACTTCCACTACTCAGAGCCCTTGGCAGCGAGTCGAGAGAGGGTTGTTGGGCTGTTACAGTGGTCCCAACACAGTAGCAGCCCTGTACACAACAGAAGGAAATACTGTCTGTTCTCTCACAATTCTCTCCCTGTTTGTGCCCATTTTTGGAGCCACTGCCCTCTATCTTGTGGTTTAAGACTGTTAGGCTCTTTCTTCCCTACCTAGCACAAATACTGGCCCATATCGGGAAAATGTTACATGTAAAATACATACCTTAAAGACCATAGCTTTTATCATATTTTTTTAAATTTTTTAAGCCAACAATGTCTGGCAAATAGTAGGTGCTCAAAAATAATACATTGGAGTTATACATCATCGCGTTTTCACTGAAATATCTGTAGCAACCCCCCTACCAGTGGGCATTTCATTTTAGTGCAGTAGACACACCTCAGTTAATTTAAGGACACCAATGGGAGGACTTTAAGATGACAAATTCCCTGAGGTATATGGTGTCCCTGAGACTGACCTGCAGTCTGTAGTGAGCCTTCCAGTACCAGCAAACTGTTTGAAAGTAAGATGGGAAACTCCTAGTATTTTCTATGTGAGACATAAGTAATCTGGTCAAAACTATCTTCCCTTGAAGCTTCTGGGTCTTCCTATAAAACAAATCTTGGTAAAATAACGATGAGAAGAAAAATAGTTCAAAGTGAAAAGGCTATAAATTAAAAAGTGGATATTTTAGTCATGTTTTAAAAACATTTAGGTCCAAGATATGCACTCAGCGTCTTTTGCATCAGAATCACTTAAGGGACTAAGAATCGCTTAATAAAGACAGGCTGTTGTGTGCACCCTGGATTTACTAAATCAAATACTAGAGGTAAATCTCGGTATCTGATTTTTAACCCACTCATATGATTCTTAATACATTGTTCTCTGAAGCTTGGGGCCACTGCCCACCCCATTCTCCATGACTGTGAATATGGATGTTCTTATCGCTGAGAATTTTATTTTGTCTCGGCTAAAGTACAGCCAACGATTGCTTCTAAATTCAGTCAATCTTAACATGGAGAAGCTTGATAATTATGTGGCTTCCATGATGAAATTGTATTTTGTGTGTTACTTAGTGCATTGAAAGGTACCTAAGTGTGCTGAGTCGTGTAGACCTGTTCTCCACAATTTTCAGTGGCTGAATATTTGGAAGTAGGGTACGGGGCTTTTCTGCCAAAATGAATCTGTGTGGGCTTAGATCTAAATGCTTTAAAATAAAACCGACCTTTCAGTTGGCAGTCAGATGCATTAACTGTTGGCAACATCCAAGGGCTCTACTCAAAAATTTTATCTGTGTGTTTCAATGGGGAAATCAAATCACCTTATCTTTTGATTCTGTTTCTCCACAAACTTGGAAGCCTGTACTGTGTGTGTTCACACATAAAACACCATCTTTATCCATTCTTACTGAAGTGTAACGGTCTCCTTCTAGCCTTGTTTCAGCTTGAACTGAGGCTGAGAGGAAGTGCAATTTCACCTTTCGACGTAATCGTAATAACTTTGAGTAGTTATGTAAGATGATCAAAGCTGACAATTTCTACAAAGACCTTCTGCACATTCTAGTTGCCATTCAGTATTCACTGATAGTAGGTCCTGTTTTAGGTACAGGGAATATGTTGTAATGGAGGCGGGGGTGAGGGAGACAGACAAAACAGTCTAAAATCACTGTTCATGGGAAAGTGTCAGTCTACTCCAATTCTAAGGCTTCTCAGACTAATAATGTCCAAAGACCGTAGGTACTATGGGTGGGTAGTATTAGCCTGATTTAAGTGCTGAACACCTGATTTTCCTATTGTAGTTCATAGGTACTTAGTGTCTTTTCAGATTAGGTAGTGAAAAGCCTTCAGTTAGAGCTTTGTAATAAAGTGGCATTTCTGGTTTCAGTATCATATCAATAAGCTGTCGGCCATGACGTCAGAGAACCACTTGAACCACAGTGACAAAGAAGTTGATGAAGTTGACGCCGCCCTTTCCGACCTGGAGATCACTTTGGAAGGGGGGAAAACATCAACAATTCTGGTAGGGTAATCTTCTTGCCTAATTGGGTTGGTCGTGTCTAAAGATTGTTTGAGTAATTTAGATTCAGTGCATGTCCCTGTGTAAATTAGGTCTCCTAGAGAGGGTGGGGAGAAATTGTTAATGCTTTATTGAAGCTATCAGACATTGTTTATCCAGGAACTTTGCGTAAAGATCCTTGTTTTGACACCCTACACAGAACAGGTTGTAGGAGAGTATGTCTGCCTGGGAAAATTTAACCTCAAGCCATTGTGGAAACCCTAAATGAATTTAGGGGTGTGCATAAATGCTAGATTTGCTTTTAAAGCTTAGGGATATGTTACTGCTAATGAAACACCTAAGTTCAGGGAGATTCAAAGCCAGACCCTGATCCTTTGCTGTCTGATAGGCTGAATTAAGCAACCCTATACGACAGATTAAAACTGCTCAAGAGTTTCCAGGGCTGTAAATCTTTACAGTCTCATCCTTCTCGCGAGGAGTGGCGGGTGGGTTGGACTCACTGGCCTCAGCAGCCCAGTGACTAGCCCACAGGACCTCCACAGCTGGCTATGAGCTCTCAAAGGTGTCGTTTGCAACTAGCCACAGGGTTGACTATATTAGAAGTAACACCACCGTCTTGTAGGTTGCATAAGGTGCTACTTTGGCTTGAGGTGGGTAGTGAAAGGGAGAAATCGCTTTGTTGTGAAACATTGGCCACGCCAGATTTATCAAATTCTTAGTAGTTTTTTGAAGACCATATTTCTGTAATTTGTATTTTCTGTAATCCTATTCAATAAATAAACTAGTTCTGAATATCGGTTACAAAACATTAGAGATACTGAATTTTTAATTTAACACTCTTTCTAGGGTGACATCACTTCCATTCCTGAACTTGCTGACTACATTAAAGTTTTCAAGTAAGTGTAGAAGAGAGTCCAAGTGTTAATGAGTAATAAGCATTATATAGTCTTGATCCCTTTAATGGAATGTAGTTTATCTAGAAAAGATTACTTAATTAATTAGATAAATACTAAAATTAATTTGAAAATAATCTCCCTTTACCAGGTTATAATCACATTACTAATTAGGTTGTTCTATCTGATATTTTTAAGAAAAGATTTATCATAGAGATGCTGAAAATCTAGAAATACAGCAGCATTTAAGATTCCTCGCTGAGCCCTTAAAGTGACAGCACTAAGTAATACATTGTTGCTTCCAGGGGCCTTGTTCAGAACCCCAGATCTAACTTTCTTCATGAGCCATTAAAGTTGGGTTCCAAAATGTATCTAATTTAGACTTTTCAACAAGCCATCCACCCATAGAGTCAGGAGAGCTGGGCATCAGGCAGAGAGGAAGCAGAGGAAACGAGGTGATGGAGCCAACCCTTGCTAGTGGGTAAGGCTGAAAAGCCCTTGTTGAACCATCATTCACTGTAGCCAAATACACAGAAATTAAAACAGGTAATATTGCTGACATCGGAGGTTTCAGATGCTGTTCATCTACCCCTCTTCCTTCTCCCTTATCTGCCTGCACCTTTCCTGATGACTCGCTACTTTCTTTTGCATTAGACCTTAAAGTGGCAAGTTAATGTCACTATTGAAATACCTTTGAAACCAGGGCTTCAAAATGTTTGTGGGAAAATCCTATTTAATTACACTTTCCTACAAACACTATGATACACACATAAACACTGTGTGTGTGGTCAGGGCAATAGGTGCCCCTCCCACTTGCAATCTTGCCATGTACACAGCACACCCACAAGTCTCCAGGTAAGGACAGATGACCCCCTGGTCTGATTCCTATTAGTTGAAAGTATTATGTAGAAAATTCCAGAAGTAAACAGTTTGTAAGTTTTAAATTTCACGTTACTCTGTTTCATGACAGGACATGTGTGTCACACAATAAAATCCACTAAGGAACTTGGAATATACTCCTGTGAGTAGAGGTGTGCACACTACTAGAATGTTGTTCTTTGACACTCGGTCTGCTTACTGGGTGACCATGAAGCCACTTACGACTCATAGCCACTCAGTACAGGGTTTCAAATGGTAAATGTTAGTGGGCGCAGACAGTCTCATCTTTCTCCCTACAAAACAGTTGCTGGGTTTGAACCACCAGCCTTAGGGTTCGCAGCCAGCTAAACTACAGTGCCCCTAGGCCCCGGCAGATCACATATGTGCAATGTTGAATATCAGGCATTGGCCAAGGAGAACTGAATACAGCCCCTGCAAACCTTGGCCTTGGGCTTTTTAAGGCGTACTGATCAATACTTATCTTTTGTGGTACTAAAACCTCTTCATTCTGTTCGACACAGGCCCAAAAAGCTGACCCTGAAAGGTTACAAGCAGTACTGGTGTACTTTTAAAGACACTTCTATTTCTTGTTATAAGAGCAAGGAAGAATCCGGTAGCACACCAGCTCATCAAATGAACCTAAGAGGTAAGGGGAACTCACGGAAGTCTAGTGGTGTGTAACAGACAAAATTGCCATTTTAAGTATAAAATTCTCTGATCCTTGGTAACCACTAACAAATTTTTGTCTGTGCATTTGCCCATTGTAGACATTTACATATTAAATAGGATTATCTAACATTTATCCTTTGTGTCTGACTTGACTTCAGGGCCCCCCACATGTCAAAGCAAGTATCAGAACTCCCTTCAAGGCTGACTGTTCTCTTGTATGCACAGAGCATTTCCTTGTGTGTCTCCTGCCCACCTTTTGACGGTTGTGACTATAACGTCACCGTGAACATCGGTACACGGGTCTCTCTCCTGGTCTGGCTCTCATTTATTTTTGGTCTCTACGTAGGAATGGAAATGCTAGACACAATCTGACTCTACATTTTAACAAGTTCCTGTTAAAATGAAAGTGTTGATTCCGTGTATCTGGAATGGAAATGCAAAGTTTCAGTAAGAGACAGACCGGTTCAAAGCACTCGTTCTATGCTTAACTTTTTTTGCAGAACTGCCATACTATTTTCCACAGTGCCTGCAACATGGTGTGCCTCACCAGCAATGGATGAAAACTTCCCGTTTCTACATGGCCTCACCAACATTTGTTTTTGTTGTGCTTTACCATGTTTCTGATAATAGCAGGGGGCATGGCATGGTGTCATTGTGGTTTTGATTTGAAGGAGCCCTCTTGACGCAGTGAGTTAAACCCGAGGCTGCTCAGTGAGCCGATCCACCAGCCACTCACACGAACAGGGAGTGCCTGCTTCTGGAAAGGCTTCCAGCCCTAGAGAGGACAGGCTTGATTGGGGTTTTTGATCGTGACTAATGGAAGCCGCACTGGTGGTGCAGTGGTTAGTGCTTGGCAGCCTGAAAGCTCAGGACTTACACCCTGTGGGAGAAAGGATTGGCCATCAGAGTTGTTGTGTGCCATCAAGTCGAATCTCGCTCAGAGCGACTCTAGGGTGGGGTAGAATGCTGTCCCATTGGGGTTTGTCTTTCTGCGAGCAGCTGAGCATGTAGCTGTGCTACCACCAGTGCTCTGGTGAAGAGGAGAGCCTAGGTAAACCGGGGGAGACGTCTGCTCTGCCCTCTGGAGTAAACACACTCAGTTACTCACTAAAGAGTTGGTTAGTGAGGCCTACCTACAGCACCTTGAACTGGTCCTCCCTTCTTAAAAATTAGCCACTGAGGGAAGGCTAGGAAGGGCGCCCCTGCTCTGAGATGTCGGGTGTGAACTGGTCTGCAGTCTCGGGGTCATGCAGATAGTGAATGTGCACAGCTACTTACTGGAAGATTGGTGCTTCAAGTCCCCCCACAGATACTGCAGCAGCAAAGCTTGGCAAACTACTTCCTAAAAATCAGCCATTTAATCCCTACAGAACGTGAATGACGGCTCTTCAGAAAGTTTGTGGGGAAATAGCATTCAGAGATAACACAGCTTTCTATGAACTTTTAGAGCCGTATCAGTGTTCATTACAACACTTTTCAAACTTTTCAAAAGTCCATCGCCTGATGAATGGATAGACAAAAGACAAATGTGGAGATAGACTTGGGGGCAGGAAGGACTCACCATAAAGTGATACATGTCCCCATGTGGGTGAAATTGAACATAGTGTTGAGCAAAGTCCGACTCAAAAGGACAAGTGGAAAGGGGCTTCATACTGATGTATTATTATCTCACTTATATCAAACAAGCCAATATATAGGAAACCCATGGCTGATAAGCTTATTCTAATTCCTTTCTGTTCCTTGAACACAGTGCAAGTAGTGCACACGCTTCTGCTAACCTAACAGTTGGTTTGAACTCACTCAGCATCACGAGGGAAGAAGGGCGCGCTGACCTGCTTCCATAAAGACCACAGTGACAAACCCTTGCTGGGAAACGCATTAACCAAAGTGGTTACCAGGAGAGGGACCACCACTGGGCTGGCTGTCAGTCTGTTTTAAGGTGGCGCTGCTGTGATCCTGGCAGAAACTCTGTTGTCACCAGTATTACACATACCAGAGGGGCATCTGTGGCGGACAGATGTAGGCTGCGGACCACTCCTGAAGGGTCGGTCGGTGAACCCTGATGAACAGCAGCAGTGCCATGTCACAGTGCTGGAAGGTGAGCTCTCAGGCAGGGAAAGAACTGCCCCTCAATACAGTCAACCATCGTGACATGGATGGAAGAAAGCCATTAGGACCTTCGTTAGCTAATAAGACAACAAAGATGAAGCGGCTGCAAACCTCCAGAACTTCACGACTACAATACTTTAGCTGCTCTTTAAAATTCTGCCCGTTCTTTGACTTCATTTGCCTTCAAGAGCAAGCTTCAGAGTCTTTGCTCTTTTCGTTCTTGTCTGCTTCCTTCTCGTACGCGGGTCTTTATTTTTATTGACATAACATTCACATACCTCATTCAGCATGCTAATACTCTAAATACATTGAAGAGTTGGACAGTCACCACATTCTTGTCTCATTAGTTCTACGTTTCCTCCCCAACATCTTCTGCCTGCCATATCCCTAAGATTATATTGCTCTAGTTACTTTGTCTACAGATTTACCTATCCTGGATTTCATATAAATAAAATCATACAAAACAAATTAACCCAACAATAAGCAAATCCTAACCTTTCATTGTAGTCCTGCAGAACCTGTATAAGGACCACAGGGGCGCTCTTTAAAGAAAAGGGCGCACTGGCTTTCTATAGAGTGTGTCCTAAGGTGATAGATACCCTTTCACCATCAGGATTGGAGGAAGGCTTGTTAACCTTTGATATGTAGAGGAAATAACCTTGCCTGCTCCTAGCAGGGACTTGAAACACTTATTGATGAAGATTAAGGACTAAAGCAGTCAATATCGATGCAGCCTAACGTAAAGAAAACAAGTCCGCACAACTAAGCCAACAAATAACATCATGATAAAATAAGAAAAGACCAAAGTTGTCAAGTTTTTCATCTTGCTTAGGTCCACAGTCAGTACCCACTGAAGCAGCAGTCATCAACTGACATACTACATTGGATAAACCTGCTGCATTAGATTTCTTCTACAGTCTGCCCGACACTGGCCTTGGTGCTTGCATTCACCTCATAAGCATGTGAAAGCTGGAATCTGGACGCCCCGGGCAGAGTTGATGCATTTGCATTGTGGGCGGTGCTGGCTAAGAACGTTGAAAGTGCTTAGACTGCCAAAAGAACGGACCTGTCTTGGAAGAGGACGGACAGCCGCATGCTTTTTAGAGGCAGTGCTAGTGAGACTTTGCCTTGTGTACTCTGAACATGTCATGCGGAGAGGCTAGTCCTTGGAAACAGACATCATGCTTCGGAAAGTGGACAGGCGGTAAAGGGGGAAGACGCCCAAGAAGAAGTAAGTGGCACAGAACTGGGTATTGTTTCCTTCTGTCATAGACATAGAGGTCGCTCTGAGTCAGAACCACTCAGCAGGAGCTGACGACAATGACAAAGGACTCAGAGGGGAGGCCGAGGACAGGAGGAATTTTTGTTAGGGGCCACCAAGTTTGCTAATTGTGCTAGGATGATTTTCAGTAGGTAACATTAATGGTTGCAAAACATGAAGAATGTAATTAGCATCTCTGAATTCTTCGCTGAAAAATTACTGACTTGGCAAATGTTTTATACGTTTTCATCATAACAGATGTTCACCATAACGAACTGGGATGGGGGTGGGGCCTCCCATTGGGAGAACAGCCCTCTGACATACAAGGGGTTGTCATGAATTGGAGTCAATGCGACAGAAGTGATTTGTTGTTGTTTCAATGAATAATGGTATTGAGCATCTGTCTTTCATGTGCTTATTGCTCATTTGTGTATCTACTTTGGTAAAATGTTTATTCAAACCCTTTTCCCTTATTTTTCCATCTCTGTTAACTTTACTCATGAAACTTTTGACAGTAAGTCATATATTTGTAAAGACGAGCGTTGTCAATTTTCTGCAGCGGCAACACTGAGATAAAAGAAAATGGAATACTTACGTATCTATGCATTGAATTCATTTGCCATAAATAATTGAAGTTACTCCGGACAGTTAATTAAATTGCTACATATATATTTTAAAGATCACAGTGGTGACAGAAGTGGTTCGCTCATGTTGTCATAAAGCCAGCTTATGAGGACAGGCACGAGCGCTAAAAGGACTCACTTTTAACACGGACCAGGCGGGCAAACACGCCTGGCTTACTCAGAGCCCAGTCCTCCCATGGTTCCAGAGGGGCCCTTGGCAGATCTTGCCTTGTTGAATGATTATTCATTAAACAATCGAAGAGACAGACATTATTTAACTTACAAAGCTTACCCAAAGCAAAACAGGCACAAACATAGGTAAATACCATGGGCAAAATTATGGTGCTTGGAAAGTTCAAAAGTCAAAATGTACTTCTGGTAAGCTTTTCCTACTCCTACTAAGCATATTTAAGTGCTGAAAGGCCACAAATCTTAGCAGATGTCTTTTTGTCCTTCAGTGAGACCAGTGACAAGGTGCTTCCCTGCCTCGTATGTCAGACTTTCCAGCAGTCACCTCAGAGACCAGCAGGGCTGCCCAGCCGTCGTGCTATGATTCTCACTGCCCTTACACATGAGCTGCTCCAACCACAGGCGTTTTCATCCATGTTACTCATCGACTAGCCCTTACACTGTTCGCCTATGCCCTGGGGAGCTATGGCAGACCTCTTTTAAGCCACTATGTTAAACTTACATTGATTCTGTTTAAAATTTAATTATTTTCATAAGACATCTATACTTAAAATTCTCTGGCCTAATCAATGGAAGAAAAGACCAATTCTGATTAACAGAATAAATTTTTCGTTTTTCCTCTTATTGCTGCTTAGGTAATCATGTAGGCACTTGAAACTAAAAAGATATAGCCCTTTTCTATAAAACATTTCAGCAGAATTCCTGAAGCTCTGGTAAGAGTGCCAAGTGCCTTTGACTGTATGTTGCTAAGCTTGAACAGAGGCTAAATGGTTTGGTGGGAATCATTTTGCAGTGAGGGGAAGGACAGAGTCAATATTTTCTCAGTAGCTTTTTATGGCAGAGGGTCAAGTTTTTAAAAGGGGGAAAATTTGGCTAGGTCCTTCTCCATCTCAGCATATTGGTCTTTAAGTCCCCCCCAATCACTTTTCTGTGTTCTTCACCCATGTCTGCCTTTTTCTTACATTGTTCTCTCAGGAAATCCTTCCATTAGGCTCCACACTGCTTTTCACTGGCTGGTATATGCTTATTATGAATTTCAAATTCTTTCACAGAATAATAGGTTTCACACCTTGGGTAACTGGTCTGTGATCTAAGAGTCTTGAATTAATTTCGCCGAGATCCTTGATAATGAGGTGCTCTGGCGAGCCTGTGATCCCCAACAAATCCCTCTTCTTGACACTGCCACTCAGTGTGGCCTCTCAATCCACGGGGTATCCCTCCATTCCCCCGCCACTCATCCCGGCCCACTCCGCCCACTGCAGCTGCACTGCGAGCACCCTTTGCCCATTTTTTAATATGGAGTTTATTTTTGTATACTTTGGGAGTTAAACTTTTATCAGATAACAATTTGAAAATATTTTTTCCCATCTCATCAATTCTTATGAAGCCCCTTTTCCTTTTAAAGACCAATGGAGATTTGAGTGCGGAAGCCGAGTGTAGTCATTGAGATGTATGTCAGAAACAAGACAGCCTAGTGATGAACCACCAAGAAAGGAGAATGAGGGCTGTAGAGAGGATCACTGCAGCGGAGCATGATTCCCGAGTAGGTGGCTAGACTCAGACTGCTGGGGCAGGATGCTAACCTTAGGAAGAGAGATGCTGCTCCGCTGTGGAAAGAAAGGCAGCTTGGTTTTAACTGGAGGCAGGACGCTGTGGGATGTGAGAGGAGAGGTCCCGAGAGTGAGTCTTGAGATGGTTTGAAATAGACATTCCAGAGAATGTTTATGCTACTCAAGCCCTCCCTCAACGCAAGAACACTGTGTTCTAATAACCCGGCATTCTGCGATGCTCACCTTCCGAACACGATCATTGAAGACAAATTAGGTGCATAAGCAATGTGGTGAAGAAAGCTAATGGTGCCTGGCTTTTGAAAGATATAGCATCTGGGGTCTTAAAGGCTTGAAAATAAACAAGTGGCCACTTAGCAGAGAAGCAGCAAATCCCACATGGAGGAAGCACAGCAGCCCGTGTGATCATGAGGTGTTGATGGAATCAGATATCAGGCATCAAAGACTAAGAACAAAAAATCCTATCAGTGTAAATGAGGGGGAGTGCAAAGTGGAGCCCCAAAGCCCATCAGTAGACAATTGAACAACCTCTTACAGAAGGATCACAATTAAGAGACGAGCCAGTCAGGATGTAGTATAGCACGATGAAACGGACAACTTTAGTCTTTAATGCCCATTATCATGAACCCAGTTTTACCTTATAAATCTGGCTAGACCAGAGCATGTACACTGGTACAGATAAGAGCTGGAAACACAGGGGATCCAGGACAGATAAACCCCTCAGGACCAACAATGAGAGTAGCGATAACAGAATGGTAAGGGGAAGGAAGTGGGGGGGGGGGGGGGAACTGATCACAATGATCTACATATAACCCCCAACCAGGGGGACGGACAACAGAAAAGTAGGTGAAGGGAGACATCAGTCAGTCTCAGACATGAAAAAATAATTGAGGGTGGAGAGGGGGAAATGAAGTGAAAACGGGGGCTCAAGTAGAAAGAAAACGGACAGCGATGGCAACATATGTACAAATGTACTCGACACGATAGATGGATGTCTGGATTGTGCTAAGAGCTGTATAAGCCCCAATCAATTGATTTTTAAAGAATGTCTGTGAGTAAGAAAGATGGATGCTTAGATTGCAAGCTGAGGTTAAGGTTTTGCTACGTGGACAGTAATGCAAAGACAACTGATTCTAAAGACACGTGGAGATGCTCTCTGCTGTGTGGGGCAGGGAAAGGAGAACATGGCGGGTGCGGCGGTGTGGCAGGGCAGGGACCTCAAAAGCCTCAGGCTTATGGATTATGGTCAAAAGGGTATTTCACTCAACAAACATTCGCCTCAACTAATAATTAAGGAGCATGGAGAGTATGCCTCGGTCTATAGATTGCACAGCAAAGTCAACATGTTAGGATGCCATAAAAACTGTCTGCTGATGTCTCTTTAACGTAAACTGTGTCATTTTAATAATTAAAGGGTTTTTTTTATTCTTACAGGATGTGAAGTGACCCCAGATGTAAACATTTCAGGCCAAAAATTTAACATCAAACTCCTGATTCCAGTTGCAGAGGGCATGAATGAAATCTGGCTTCGCTGTGACAATGTAAGTTTTCCGGTCAAAACCCCATTAGGTAAACTGACCGGTCATTGTTCCATTCATGTTCAAAGGAGCCAGCATGTGCTCCATGTTTGCGCACCGTGCTTCTTTCCAATAGGAGCAGCAGTACGCGCACTGGATGGCAGCTTGCAGGCTAGCTTCCAAAGGCAAGACCATGGCGGACAGCTCTTACAACTTGGAAGTTCAAAACATCCTTTCCTTCCTGAAGATGCAGCATTTAAACCCAGACCCGCAGTTAATACCAGAGCAGATCACAACTGATATAAACCCAGAATGCCTTGTGTCTCCTCGCTATCTAAAGAAATACAAGAACAAGCAGGTACTCTATTTTACTTCATCCAACTTTTCTTGGCTGGTGTTTTGTTGTATAATTGATAACCTGATTGAAGTCTGACTTCAAAAGCAGATGGTTAGAATATAAAATAGGAAATAGCTTTTAAAAAGTCAGTGTAAGTTGGTCATTTTAAGAAGATCATCTCTATCTTTCTAGTAGGGTAGATAATTCTAATAGCTGGAAACATTCTAACCAACCTGACGAAATCAGACAATTCAGGGGATTGATTGAGTATTGTCTGATTGATGTGTTAACTACATTAAAAAATCCATTGGATTCAGTAAAAATTATATAAAAACATACTCTATTTTCCAACAAATGTATAATGTTTATTCAGGCTGTCTAAATAAACGTTTTGTAAATAAACTTTACAGGAGAGATATACTTAATGCATCTTGTTATCAACAGTCAGGACCCAACCAGGATATGTATAAAGTGACAAAGTTTGGTAAATTGTCTCATTGAAACTCACTGTTTTGTCCCCTCTGCTTAGAATTCCTTTCCTGGAAATCACAACCATAAAAGGATTGCTATTTAGGAAAATGGTTCTTCAGCAGTAGGAAAGGCGCTTTACAAGGAAAATGTTTCACTTGTGTTAGCCTTCGGTATGCTCCACAGCAAACAACATGCCATAAAAGGGGGGAAGAGGACGGTGGGGGAGGGTAAAAAAACCCAGAGGCATTTACATTAAGTATTTTTCTAATCTAGTTTGTTTTTAACTTGCAGTAATTTGCAAATATACTGAAGCCGAGTGAAACACCCTGAACACTATCCCTTGATATATTTTAAATTCATTCATGTATATGAGTCAGAATTCACATAGTTGGCATTTTCATGACTTTTAGTCACACGTAGTTGTCTAAGTTTTAGAGTTGTTTACCCCACAGTCATGGGATGTGGGAGTCGTTCGGAATGGAGGAAGTGCTGCCCTAGGGAGGTTTGTGGAATGTATAGTGTAAGTTAAAAAGGGAAAATGAACCATGTCCTAATTTTATTTTTTTCGTCGTTTTTCACTACGCCTAAAAAGTCCCATGTAAAGTGAATTCATTTGCCTTCAAGACTACGTGTTGGTCAACAATGTAATCATTTCCTGTCAAATGTCACGGGAAAGAGGCTGACAACAGAGTGTCGGCTTCCCTGGCAAGGACAGGCAGCGTCCACGGGAACCCCTTGAAAGGCTCGTTTCTCGCCGTGTTCTAGGCTCGACTGGCAGTGTACATTCCTCCTCCCTGACGGCAGGCCTGCCTGTGCTTCAGGCTCTTGCTAGCCTGGCCTTCCACACTGGCGTCTTACAAATGACACCTTCTTTTAATCGCTCTTTCCCCTACTAGACTTATTAGGTGAAGGGCAATCACACATGGCCAGCACCCTCAGGGGACTATAAGTGCTGATAGATCTTCTCACCCCCACGATGGGGTGTGTGCCACCACCACACGCACACACCCCGCCCCGTCCCCAGCCAGTCATCATCCTCTCAGTGGAGGTTTGCGTGGTGCTGTGCTGCTGCAGCGGGTGTCAGCAGTGCATCCCGATGAAAGGGACCAGGAAGGAAGTCCTGGAAAGGTACTTCCAGTCACCCAAGGGAATCAGACATTCGAAGTTCCCACGGTTTGGGGGGATAGGGCAAAACTGCCCTGTCTCACTGTGCATGAAAAGTTTTTCATTCTTAATCTTTGATGAACGAGTATCGTTCAAGTGCCGTGTCGGGCATCTCTCTGTTTTCCTTTCAGGAAAAAGGATGTAAAAAGCATATGGTAATTGAGGAGTTGATTGTTCTGTGTCAGTAGTATGGTGGTTGCACTTTTGCCTTTACTCCTGCTTATTACTGAAAGACCGTGTGCATGGACCATATTCTATCACTACATCCAAGAAGACATTCGTGGCTTTTGAATATTAATTTTGGTTTTGCTACACTAAAATTAATTAGCCTTACCCTAATTTTACTGGTAAAAACTGGTATTTAAGGGGAATGAAGGTTAGGCTTTCTGCATTTTCTGCCTACAAGTAACCCTTAACATTCTGAAATCATGGGTTGCGTTTCTCAGAATTCCATATGGAAAGTGGTTGCTGCTGCTTCATTTCCCTGCTGTGTTTACTCTGCTTGGTTTCCATCTAAAGTCATTTTTTGCATGTTTTTTGGCTGGAATTTTGGTTTGCAGGTGACCACAGCTATTTCTTTGCTTCATTGCCATTTTTTCTGATTTCCTTTTTTTTTTCTCTCTCTTTCTGCTTTCTTTTTCTTTCCTCGCATTGCCATCTACAGCCAGGCTATATAAGAGATTTGGTAAGTTCTCTACATGTATTCTCCCTGCTTGTCATCCCTGCCCCCCCCACCCCCCATGTTTAAAGCCAAAGTCACTGTCTCCCCCCCACTTCCCACTCTTGAGGAGAAAGATGACGCTTTCTGCCCCTGAGAAGATTCACAGCTTAGAACCGTTCTATACTGGCTTGCTTTGTACAATGAGCCTCAGCAGGGCAACAATCCGGCATGTGGCTGCTAACAGTGGCTGGCTGTGCAAACGACCCAGAAGCTCCACAGAAGAAATCCCACCTAGAAAACCCCTGAGGTTCTACCTCTGTCACACTAGGTTGCTGTGAGGCAGACGTGACCTGACAAAATTCCTGTAGGAAGACGGTTTTACTTATTACGGTGAACCCTGCAGCACAGTGGTTAAGCACTTTAATGCTAACTGAATGTAGGCCGTTCAAGCCCACCAGCTGCTCCCCTGGGAAAAAGAAAGAGCAGGGTGTTTCTGTAAAGATGACGGTGGTGGGACCCTCGTGGGGCAGTCGGTCTGCTCTGTCCTACAGGGCTGCTGTGAGTCGGAATCCACTGGGTTTGCGTTGATTTCATGTAGCTAATAAAAACTACATATGTCCTAGGTCCGTTTGACCATCTGTCCTGAAAAACTCATCATGTATAACAGGATTAGAACACACTATTTTATATAGTAACATTGTGAGGGGGGCTTCATGAAGTTCATGGAAAGCAGGGGTTTAAAAAATGCAATTTTTCCCCCAAAAATGCAATTTTTCTATGAACTGTTTGTAGTCTCCTCATACGTAGGTGTGCACATTGAGTGTTTTATAAGTCCCAATTATGTATTATAGCATTAAATATATATATATGGAAAATGCAATTTAATAATAACAGGAAGCTTATTTTTAAAAACCATCTAGTATTTTCCTTATTTTAACTTTTGCAAGACGAGTCGGAAGATGATAGAGTGCATTATTCAATCTTAATCTTGATTCTCCCATGAAAGAGTAATGTCTAATGGTAAAGGTGATATTTAATCATGTTTAGATAACAGCAAGAATCTTGGAAGCCCATCAGAATGTAGCTCAAATGAGTTTAATTGAAGCCAAGATGAGATTTATTCAAGCTTGGCAGTCTCTTCCGGAATTTGGCATCACGCACTTCATTGCAAGGTCAGTGTTTTGCAAAGCACTTATATGTAACCTGGATCGGGATTTTTGCTGAATCTACTTTGTTATTAGAGCTATTAACCCGTTTTACAGTAGAAATTTTAAAGGAGAAGGGAATGTCTGGACTTAGACTTTTTACATTTAAAAAACTATTTCTGGTTACATTGCTGTTTTTACTCCTCAGAATAGCACTTTTTAGAATTAAAAGCACGTCTTTAAATGTTGCAGGTTTCAAGGGGGCAAAAAAGAAGAGCTTATTGGAATTGCTTACAACCGACTGATAAGGATGGATGCCAGCACAGGAGATGCAATTAAAACTTGGCGGTTCAGCAACATGAAACAATGGAATGTCAACTGGGAGATAAAAATGGTAAGCTACTTAAAATGTTACTTGAATGCATAAGTAGTCCTTTTACTAAACATTAGTAAATGTTAAAAAGCCACTAAGTTACTTTCCTCACTGATTTCACAGCCAGCTCAGTATTGATTTGCTTAGCATGGTCCCTGACCATTCTCTACGGTTACCTTTCTCTGCTGTCAAGCTCTTCCAGCGGTAAGAGCAGCTGCTGTTTGTGCATCACCTGCTCTGTGCCGAACACGGTACCAGATGCCTTTTACACATGATAGATAACCTCTTTCTCGACCTCACCACAACCTTTCAAGATAGATGTATTCCTACGTTACGGTTGAAGACAGTACAATTTAGAGGTCCAAGGGCTGTCTGTATTCATAGCCACACACTTGGTAAAGGTTCACCGCCTTGGGATTTTAATTTACACAGTGATTTGCACAAAGGATCTACCATGCTGCCCCTTGCCTTGGATTACATGAACTTCATTTCAAATAAATAGAATCTTTCACTAATGAATCTTCATTGGTTTTAGGGTCATTTGAGGTTTCTTGTATCAATTTCTGTCACTTCCTAGAAGCTCTTATTTCTGGACTATGCAAACGTGACACCTGTAGGATAACCATCTAAAGCTGTCAACACAGGAAGTGGTTGTCTCCAAGGACTCGGGGACGACGGTGCTAGAGTCACCAGAGACCACTTGGGAACTTCCTGACCTAAAGCCCTTGCCTTCAGTCCTAGAGAGAGAGGTTTGGGGACGGGGTTTCGTACACTTTCCTTTCTTTTGGACTTGGAGGCCTTATTACTAAGTTTCAATTTTTTAAAAAGAGAATTGTGTAGTCTATCAAGATATTTAGTGACACTCAGATGTAAAACGACAGTAGCTTCACTGGGACCAGCCATCTCAAAGTGTTACTGGGCCTGATAGTTCTTGTCTTTCTCACAGGTCACCGTAGAGTTTGCAGATGAAGTACGATTGTCCTTCATTTGTACGGAAGTAGATTGCAAAGTGGTTCATGAATTCATTGGTGGCTACATATTTCTTTCAACACGTGCAAAGGACCAGAATGAGAGTTTAGATGAAGAAATGTTCTACAAACTTACCAGTGGATGGGTGTGAATAGGAAATACTGTGTAACAAGACTCCGTGGCCATATTTAACTGTAAAAGCTGTTATGTGCTGCTTAATAAAGTAAGCTTGACATTTATCATTTTATCATGGAAACATTTCGCCTTTCCAAACCAGTTTAATATGTGCACTAATGAGCACGACAATTAATCTGCAACCATGTTACAGCTTAGGGACTGTTGAATGTGGCACCCATTCCTTAGGGCCATGAATTTGACAGCTGAAGTCGAGGGCAAACTAAAACTCAAGCCGTCTACTTGGAAGCTGTCCAGGGCTTTAACTATTAGAAAGTCTATCATGTTTAATGCATATGTTTTAATGTATGTTTAATTTGACCTTAGGTTCTAAAATATCCTACTTCAGCTAGACCTTGATACTCCCCCAGCCCCCAAATCAGGCCTGGAAGAGATGCCTGGTATTTAATAATGTCACCACTGTCTGACCTTGAAGGAAAAATGCTGTTAGTCTATTATGCTTGGTTTGTTTGTGTCCTTCAGTAAGCATGTAGTATACTGTCTTGTGTTTTATTTTTACACCATATTGTATTACAATACTTTAGTATTCACCAGCATATTCACTCTGCCTAAAATATGCAACTTTTGCATTACAATATGAAGTTAAAGGTCTATGAAGTATGCATTTTGTGTATCTAATGTACAAACACAAATTTTATAAAATTGTACAGTTTTTTTTTTAACTCAAAACTAGCAAATGGCTTACTTAGAAAATAGCATCTTAGCATTAATTGCTTATAAAGATATAAATAGCAATTTGGTAGTAATTATATGCAATTTTAATATCTGCTAAATTAAGAATGACTTCATTATAGTCATGATTTGCCACGTCTTTAACTCTAATGCCTGGACTAGCCGTGTGCTAGTCTGTTATGCTATTGCAATCTGCATTGGTGCTAGTCAGAAAGTTCCTAGCTCACATAGCCCCGAAGGGGTGCCAGAGAAGAGTGGATTCCCAGGATTGTCCAATAATCCCTGGTTTTAAGACTATGTAAAATGCATTTTATTTTAAATAAAAGTAAAACCTTTTATTTATTACTTGCTTCTTTTTTACTTGTTTCTACATTACCTTTGCAGAAATTCAAGTCTGTCTTTTAGAAATGCTGTGAATATTTACTTCCAAGTGTCAAAGATGAGACTCTAAAGTCCTTCCACAAAATTGAGGCCCTTATGTTCCTGAAGACTTTAAAATGAGTGTATTATTTACACATTAGGCATTAGTTATACACAGAAATGTGGCAGGTGAACAGATCTTGTTGACCCAGAACAGCAAAGTTCATTCTTCCTTAAAACACTGTCTCCATATTTATAAGTTTCCTGTTAATGTTATTCTCAGAATTTCAGTCTTGGACTTCTATCATTAATTGTTGCATTTATCCAGGTCAAGCTGTTTTCCTTCACACACTGAGTGTCTCTCACCACTACTGTTAGCCATCACCGAATTCCGGGCTTCGTCCTGTGCAACAGCCCCGCAGAGCTCTGATCATCTCTGCAGCTTGTACTTGCTCTGCATTTGATGGCTGTATCCTTAACAAACTGCATATTCCAAAATTCAACAGCTCTTTACCATTAACATTTTGAAAACATGTATGCGTATTTTGTTTTCTCATCTGACGTACAGGTCACCAGCAAGTATGGTCACTTGTTAAAGACTTAAAATATAATTCATTTAGATTGGCAAGCCCAGGTCCTTTCTAGTCCCACACAATGTGAAGCATCACTTCTTTGCTGGTTTCTCTGTCTCTGGTTTGCCCGCCGCCTTCCCGAAGATTCCAAGGTTGATCTTGTCACAGCACAACGCTGCTACACTTTGCTCCAAGGGCTCCTTGGAGCCACAGCACAAATGCCAGATTCACCAGCCATGCCACTCAGACAGCTTCTGTGGTTTCCATGTCCCTAACCAATCGTCTTTAAAGCACATGCTTCTCAAAGCTTGGCAGTGAGCATTCCAGCTCTCTAGAGATTTGGTGCCTGCCTTGAGAAACAGGGCAAGGGTCATGAAAAGGCTGGATGGAGCTCTCAAAAGACCCGCTTCCTTCCGGTTCCTGCGCTCGCTCAGCTTCATGAGGACATACAGGCACTGGAGACGGGACACCAGCCAGGACTGCTAGCAGCTCGGTTTCCCTTAACAAGGGACCTACTGGAAGTCCCGATATAGTTAATTAGTAATCTTGGTACAAATTATTTTAAACAGAACCTTGAACTTAAAAAGTCAGGGCGCTAGAGCACATGAACTTAGTGGAAGGAAAGAGGCCTGCAGTTCCTGATCCTCTTGTACGAGCCAGACGTGGACAGACATAGCCTTTGTTCTCATACAGTAATTCTTGCACCTACTAAGTACTTTAGGTTTTCTCCCACATTTAACTCAGGTCTCATTCATTTTTCTAGCCGACGTAGGTGACTGACACCTTGACCCACCTCCTGGCTCTTACGTTGCCTGAAAAATACACAGGATTAAATAAAGTACCAAGTACTGCATCTATATTGGACATGGTAGCTTCTCAGTAAAATGCCAGGCTTTTACGTAAACCTTCCGAGCCTCTGGAATGCATACATAAAAGGATTGCCTTTCACAATAGCTCTACTCCCTACAAATACATTTCATAAGGGATGCTGCTGTCTAGGCTACTTGCTTAAAAAACGACAGTCTCTTTACTACTTGGATAATTCAGAATAGTGAGGATGGCTTTTTCAGCCCCATCCCCTTGTGTCAGTCAGTATTGCTGACTCTTTGTGAATGTCCTGAGCGCGCCCCCGTGCTGCACATTAAAAACTATGGATAGCCTTCAGAAGAGTGAGAATTCCAGAACACCTAATTGTGCTCAGGAGGAGCCTGTACATGGATCAGGAGGCAGTTGTGCAAACAGAACAGCGTGCTCATGGTTTAAAACCAAAAGGTGTGCATCGGGGTTGTATCTTCTCACCATACTTGTTCAGTGTGAATGCTGTGCAAATAGGTGGACTTTATGAAGAAGAGTGTGGCATCAAGATTGGAGGAAGGCTTATTAACAATCTGATAAGCTTGCTTGCTGAATGTGAGGAGGCCTTGAAGCACTTGCTGATGAAGATCAAAGATTGCAGCTCTCAATATGGATGACAACTCAATGTAAAGATCAAAATCCTCACAACTGGGCAACCTCACGAGTAATGGAGTTGAAGAAGCTGTTAGGATTTCGTCTTGCTTGGATCCACAGTCGGTGCTCGTGGAAAGCAGCCGCCGGGATCCAGTGATGTGTTACACTGGGTAAATCTGCACAAGACCTCTTCAGAGTATCGAAAACTAAGGACATTACTTTGAGGACCCAGGTGCACCTGACCTAAGCCACGGTATTTTCAATGGCCTATGCATGTGAAAGTTGGACATTGAATAAGGAAGACCAAAAAATAATCATTGCTTTTGAATCATAGTGCCGGCAAAGAATACTGAAAATACCATGGACTGCCAGAAGAACAAACAAATCTTAGAAGTACCCCCAGAATGTTCCTTAGGGACAAGGATGACCAGACTTCTCAGATACCTTGACATGTTTCCAGGCGAGGCCAATCTTTGGAGAAAGGACATGCTCGGTAAAGTAGAGGGGCAGCAAGAAAGAGGACGGCCCTTAACAAGATGGGTTGGCATGGTGGCTGCAACAACGGGTTCAAACACAAGACCACCCGTGCGGATGGCACCAGACGAGGCTGAGTTCGGTTGCGCACAGGGTTGCTGTGAGCCAACCATCTAAACAGCAGCACGGCCGTCCTCTGAACCTTAAACATATAGCTCGATGGTAACGGAAAGTCTTGTCATCCTAACAAACCCCCCTTGTAGCTGCACAGTGCTGGACGGCAGAAGCCCGCCGTTCTTGTTAAAGATTGAAAGCCACAGACCCTGCGTATGGGTGGGTCATGATGAGTTGGCATTGACTTGGTGGCAGTGGCATATGAGTACGTATAGTTACTGGAGAAAGGCACAGGCAAGGGTGTTAAGGATTGGTGACGACCTAGTAGATGATGTACAATAAGTTAGTCACTTACTCAGATAGAGTTCCAGTCTTCCAAACCCAGTGGTAGCCAGGAAGAAGCCTGTTAAAAGAGCAGTGATGTGCTCTTAAGCAAACCTTGTATCTGTCTGAACTGATCAGGATTTGGCAGCTCAAGAATGGGGGAGGTGCTGGAAGCTTCTCACCGGAAATGGGAACTCTATGATCTGGGCAGGGGAATGAGGTTCTCAAGAGTGCACCAGAGCAGGAAACGGTAGCCAGAGGGCTCATCCTGTGACCTTACTTCCCGCTGTGCCAATTCCTCTCTCAGTTTCTCTGCTTATTTAATAAACAATACGAAGTTTCCCAGGCTGAATGTGTACATTAAAATTCTCTATTCCCTTAGAAAACTGTTCATAGCACATTACACATCCCTCGCTGAGTCTCCTGTTTGCTCTGTGTGCATGTGGCCTGCATATTACTAAACATCACAAGCACTTAAAATAATTTGAGACCATTCTTTTTTGAGATCTAATTATAGTCTCGTGGGGCCAGCATTATCTGTACCACTGCTCAGGGAAGGGGTCCAAGTTGAATGTTAATTACATTTGTGATAAAAACAGCACAACCAACTGAACAGGTTTGAGGTCACATTTGTATTAATACAGTTTCAAGAGATTGCATGATAAAGAAGGAAACCTCTTAAAAGCTTAAATCCTCATTTCAGATCTAAATTCTGTGAGACTTACATGTAAAATTCAGTAAGTACCTTTTTTCTCTCAGGTTTACTTAACAGACTTTTTTTCCCCCCTCTTCCTTGCCTAATTGCAAATTCATTTAACTCTTAGATGGAACATTAGGTAGATGGCATTTATTGTAGCCCTGGAGAGCAGAAGGCCAAGAATGGCCAAAACACGACAGAACAAGGTCGGGAACAGGCAGTAGCCTTACCAGAGAGTAAGAAGCCATACCAGTAAGTCCTCTGCGGTTAGGGTTGGCATGTTGTTAAATGATGTTGAGCGGATTTTAACTCTCATCACCCGTGTGAGAAAACCACCTACCCTAAGATTTTCTCTCCAAGGGAACAAATCACCAGTTCCTTCTCCCACTGAATCCCGGGTTGTGTTCAAGCTCCCAACCTTTCAGCAGCTGAGATCTGAGTCTTGCACCATCAGCGCATGTTGGCCTAAGGAGGAAACTCAAACAGCCAAAGGGAACAGAGACCCCGGGGCCAAGTGAACACCTGCACGGCACACGCATTCCTGGAAGCTGGCATTGCAGGTCGATGGGAAATGGATGGACCTTGCAGTGGTTGGTACATGTCCCCCCAACTCCCCAATATTCCTGCCACCCTTTAATACAGAAGAATTCAGACCACTAACTCGTGTGTACAGATCAACTCAAAACAGATTAAAGTCTGCAATGTAGAAAGCAGAACTGAAACAGATAAAAGAATATATGGCATTGGGATCAAGAAAGGTTTTGTGTGTTCAAACAAAAAATACAAACCAACTACTTGAAAGAAAAAATAGTAAAATGGGCAAATCAATTAGGGAGAAAATATTTTCAACTCATAATTGGCAAGAGTCACAGAATGCACACACATACACACACACTTCCTTGTCTCGTTTATCTCCATCGCTCTCACTGACTGAAAGATACGTGGGCAAAAAGACTGGCAAACAAGCTCTGAATAGCCAATAAACTTATGCAAAACTAGTCAACCTCTCTGATGCTTGGGAAAATGGGAGAAGGTAAGGAAAAAACAAACATTTTGTATCCACTACAAATTGTTAAGTGTCATCGAGTCAGCTCGACCCATAGCAACCTTATGCACAAAGCACAGCAGAATGAAACAGCTCATGGTCCTGTACCCCCGACCCCATTTAGGACCTTCCTCTTTTTCACCACCCTTCCACTTCACCAGACACGATGTCCTTCTCCATAGTAAGATGAGTCTTGATCCCTTCTGCTAAGGAGAACTCTGGCCTTACTTCTTCCGATACACAACGATTTGTCCTCTTAGCATTCCATGGTACTGTCAGCATTCTTCAGCACTGCAATTCAGAGCCTTGATTCTGCTTCAGTCTTTATTCGGTGTCCAACTTTCACATGCAAATGATGCACTGGAGAATACCATGGCTTGGGTCAGGCATATTTTAGTCCTTAACCTCCTTGCTCTTCAATACTCCAAAGAAGTCTTGTGCAGGTGATTTACCTAACGCAACACAGCTTTCGGTCTCTTGAGCTTCCATGAGCACTGACTGGATCTAAGCAAGACAAAACCCTTGACAACTTCAAACTTTTCTCCATTTATCGTGATGTGACCTATTGGTGAGGGTTTTGATCTTTTTTACATTGAGTTGTAATCTATTCTGAAGACTACTACCTTTTATCTTCATCAGTAAGTATTTCGATTCTTCATTTTCAGCAAGCAAGGATTTACCATCTGAATACACCGCAAGTTGTTAACAAGCCTTCCTCCAATTCTGGTGCAACACACACTCTTCTTCATGTAACCCAGCCTCCCTGATTATTTGCTCAGCATAAGATTGAACAGTATGGGGAGAGGATACAACCATAGTGGACACCTTTCCTGATCTCAAACCATGCAGTATGACCCTTGTTCTGGTGGCACAACTGCCTCTTGATCTGTGTACAAGTTCCAAATGAGCACAGTGAAGTGTTTTGGAATTCCTTCTCACGGTTACCCAGTTTATTATGGTTCACACAGTCAAATAAAACACAAGTAAACATCTTTCTGGGAGTCTCTGCTTTGAGTCAAGATCCTTCTGACATCAGCAATGAGATCCCTTGTTCCACATTCTCTTCTGAATCCTGCCTAAACTGGCAGCTCCCTGTCAATGTACTGCTGCAACTGTTGCTGGATGGTCTTAAACACCATTTTATTTGCGTGCAAATCAATGATATTGTTCTATGTAATCTGAACATGCTGTTGGGTAACCTTTCTTTGCAATGGGCTCAAATATGTATCTCTTCCAGTCAGTTGGCCAAGTAGCTGTCATTGAAATTTCCTGTCACTGCTGCCTAATAGACGAAGTTTCTCTTGACAGCTGCCACTATCTTAATGTACTTTCCTAGGTCTGGACTGGATCAGCACATGAATCTGGCTCTACTAATTAGTTGCCTGTTTGGCTGCCTTGTTTTACGAATGCAGCTAATGAGCCGAGGGTCAGGGATTCAGTCCCCAGTACTTCAGTTGGCTTGGCTCTATTCTTAAAACAGGGCACACAGCCTAAACAAGACAGTTGTGAGGGTATATTCCCAATAAATGCCAACACTTGCACTAAAATGCTACTATACCAGGTGCTTTCTACTCAAAAGTGGGGACATGGGAGACAGCTCTTCAAAAATAACGTCAGCAAGGAAGACCCTAATGAGCAAAGACGGCACAGCCAGTGGACTATTCTTTATTCTTGAGGTCGTCGTCTTGTTCACTCGGGCTGCTGTACTGCGGTGAGGTGGGTGTCCCTGTGATGCTGAAAGTTCGCTGCAAGACTCAGATGCCAGCAGAGTCATCCAGGGACTGGTTTCAGTGGAGCTCCCAGATTGAAACAGTCCGGGAAGAAGGAATGGGCAGACCACTCCTAAGTCTTAGGCGTAGCCATGGAATAGACTGACGGAAGATCAGAACCTCAGATTTTAGCCTTCGAGTCTTATGACAAGGATACTTAAAAGCAATTACACTCTTCCTTCAATCCTGAGCTTTCCACCCACCACACGATCTGTAAATGTTATGCCACGATAGCAATGCTTCAACACAACCAACTCCAGAGGTTATCTATCACATAGATACCAACTATATGGTGAAATATTCACCTACACTAAGGCAAAATAAACACTTGATGTAACTCTATCACTAACACCCAAAGGCAAAGTTCATTAAGAAAGATCAATAACATGGAATCCGGAAACAGAAATGGAAGTAGCGATACCAGGAGGGTGAGGGGAAGGTGGGGAGAGGAGGGGTGGAAGGGGGAACCAATCGCAATGATCAACACATCAGGAGGACGATACCATGAAGGAAAGAAAACAGCTGTCAGTGTACGATATGAAAATAATTTATCAAGGGGTCACAACGGTGGGGGTTGGGGAAGAGGAGCTGATACCAAGGGCGCAACAGAAAGTAAATGTTTAGAAACTAATGGCAACATAATGTAAAAATATACTTGATATAGTATGGATTGTGAGAAGAGCTGTAAGAGCCCCCAATGAAATGATTAAAAAAAAAAAGAAACTAAAATCCAGCAAGAAACGAGCTGATAATAAGAGTTCAAGAAGAAAATGTTTGGAAACGGATTGTAGTAGCAATTGTCCAGTTATGCTTGATCTATTTGACTTATGTAATGTCATGACATCTGTAAGAGCTCCCAATAAAATGATGAATATATATATTTTTGATACAATTGATGTATGGATTGTTATAAGAACTCTAAGAGCCCCCAATAAAATGATTTTTTAATTTAAAAAAAAGATAAATAAGAAGAACTTCAACATAACAAAAGGGGAAGGTGGTAGTTACATAATTTCATGTCAACCTGAAGATATATGACAGGGCAGGGGTGGTATTCAACCTGTCAATCAGGTCACAGCCTGATGGTGCCTCCTTGTGGGCGCGGCCTTCTCATAAGGAGGGTCCTGGGAACCTCCCCCCTGCCCCTCTGCCTTCACCTTCCTGTTGGCAGGCTCCTCTCAGATCTGCCAGAGCCCTGGGGATGCGTCCACCACCATTGGATCCACAAGACTGCACCCAGCAGCCGGTGATCTCCCTGCATGCTGCATCATCACACGGGCTGTGTGAGTCTGCAGAGGCACTTATGGACTAGTTTAGACTTGAGTTGGATTGGGCTGGGGCTTTTTTGCAATATCTAATTACTTCTTGATATAAAGCTCTTTCTTACATATATATGAGTTACTGGATTTGTTTCTCCAGTCAACATGGCCTAATAGAGGAAACAAGAGAAGCAAAAAGGATGGAAAGTGGGTACTGGTGAAATGTGAAAGGCATTTTTTCACCTTTAGTAGTCAAACACAAAGACACAGGATAGCCCAACTCTTAACATATTAGATGATGGCTTCCAAGGATAAAATGAACAATGGCAGTGGCAATGTGACTGACTGATGACATGGTCTCAATCTGAAAATTGTCTCAAGACAGAAGAGAAAATCATGATATTTTGCTCATAAAGAAAAACAAGAGATTTCTACTAGCATCTGTGACCAATCAGGAACCTCTGATGGCATAGTGGTTATGCATTCGCTGTGTGCGACCCACATGGTCAGGTGTTCAAAACCACCAGCCTCTACTCAGGAGAAAGATAAGGTTTTCTACTTCCATAAAGAGTTACAGTCTCAGAATCTCACCGGGGCAGTTCTACCCTCTCCAGTAGGGTCCCAGAGTCAGCATGGACTCAATGGCAGTGGGAGAGTGACCAATACAAGACTGTAAAGCAGAGGGAAAAATACATATATATTTCAAGTAGACTCCTGAGTTAGGAAAATTGTCTTATGTTAACATAGGGAGAGGAGAAATAAAACATATATGCATTTAAAGAAAAACTTGAATGACACAATTCTAAGAAAAATCACTTTCATAATTCTTTTAAAAACAAGTTCCTGGCACAATGATCAGGGTTGCCAAGCTGGCCAGCTGTATATAGACTCACTTCTGCTGCTTCCCATTTTGTTTTAGGTTTTTTTGTCCACCCGCTCCCCCCATCCTGCTTCTTCTCAATTTTAATTAATTTGAGGAAGTATTTGTCATCATTCATATAAGCTATCCAGAGATAGAGCCTTACGTTGAATGTGTGACTAGAGGAAAGCAAAGTATCAGCATATTAGGAAGGTACATTTTGTAGGAGTGCCAATTTCCTGTGGCATTAAGTCATATGATACAGAAAATTAGCTACTTCTCCCAGAAACAAGTTAAACCCTATTCTTCTACCTTCTCACTCTCTAGAGCAGCGGTTCTCAACCTGTGGGTCATGGCCCCTTTGGGGGTTGAACGACCCTTTCAGAGGGGTCGCCCAATTCATAACAGTAGCAAAATTACAGTTATAAAGTAGCAATGAAAATAATTTCATGGTTGGGGGGGTTTCACCACAACATGAGGAACTGTATTAAAGGGTCACGGCACTAGGAAGGTGGAGAAGCACTGCTCTAAAGTGAGGATGCAAATCACTAAACGTGAAAAATAAATAAACCGGTAAAATATTTATGCAGAGTAATGAGATACAGTACTGAGGAAAAATATTGCAAAACAAGCCAATCTGTTCAAAAATAAAATACATTTCTTAATCAGGAAACACCCTCCCCAAATGCCTTCAATTGGCTTCAAAGAGTTTGTGGAAGAATTACATTATCTTTTCATTCCATTTTTCCATGAGCGATTTGAAGCTCTCTACTAATCCAAGAGCTGCTTAAAAATCTCAGTAACAAGCACTGAGCAACTCCCCTTCCAGGTACAACATGAACTGGGCACACAGGAGGAAAGGGTTTCGGGATTCACAACTGGGCAGATGTGCCTATCTTCTTTTTATAGATTGCAAACTTCTCTGTACTTTAATTGCAAAAAACAAATTCATTCTATCCTTTGTAAATTACAGCCACAGAAAGTATTTTTGGATTTATCTCCTACAAAGCTGTGCTATGTCTTTATAAATACTACTTGAAGTACTCTTCAATTGGTTTAATTCAAAAAATTTAAAAATATCTTTGGTCCCAGTCCTATAAAATTAAGATGGGGACATTAAATATCCATATATGCTAAACAATTTAGCATTCTAAATGTTACACACTTAAAAGAACTTTGTTCTAATAACAAATGATGCATTTATATACATACACACACCTTAATATACTACAGTCACATACGATCAAAATGTAAATAGTCATGATTAATTTGCTTTGAAAACATTCATCAAAAAGGAGAGTAAAATGATGTATGTACAGATTGTGATGACTTGTATGAGCCCCTAATAAAATGATTATTTTTTTAAAAGAAGGGTAAATGTAGTGATGGAAAAATATTGATAAGTTTAGAATAAGCAGGGAACCGATTACAAGGAACTATATGTGACCTCCTCCCTGGGGGACAGACAACCGAAAAGTGGGTGAAGGGAGACATCGGACAGGGCAAGATATGACAAAATACCCATTTATAAACTATCAAGGGCTCATGAGGGAGGGGGGAGCGGGGAGGGAGGGGAAAAATGAGGACCTAATGTCAGGGGTTTAAGTGGAGAGAAAATGTTTTGAGAATGATGTACAAATGCGCTTTACACAATTGATGTGTGTATGGATTGCGATAACAGTTGTATGAGCCCCTAATAAAATGTTTAAAGAAAAAAAAAAGTTTAGAATAAGCTGTAAATGAAAACATAAGATGGCGCAGGTCAGCAATTTCCCATTTTTGATGAGTAGACTAGTCCACTCGAAAGAAGATATAAGGAATACAAGAATACATGCAGAGTCGTTTTACCAAAAAGAATTGGTTCAACCATTGCACGAGGTAGAACAATAATAATAAAATCCTATGATATTGAAAGAAGAAGTCCAAGCTCCACTGAGGCACTGGCAAAAAACGAGCATCCAGGAATTGACAGAAAATCTATTGAAATGTTTCAACAAACTGGCCACTGCAGCTGTTCGTTCATCTATTCCAAGACATTTGGAAGCGACGTGGTTGGTTAACTGACTGGAAGAGAAGCATTTTCTGCCAATTCCAAAGAAAAATGACCCAACAATGTGGACATTATTAAACAATATCATAAGCAAGTAAAACTTTGCTGAAGATAATTCAGAAACAGTTGCAACTGTACGTGAACAGGCAGCTGTGAGAAATTCAAGCATGATTTGGCAGATGATGTGGAATGAAACATCATTGCTGATGTCAAATGGATCTTGGCTAAAAGCAGAGAATACCAGAAAGATGTTTACCTGCATTTTGTTGACTGAAAAATACATTAGACAATGGATCATAGATTATGGAAAACATTGCAAAGGCTGACAGTTCTAGAACACTTCGTTGTAATCATAAGGAACCTGTACAGAGATCAGTTGATTGTTCAAAGAGAACAAGGGTAAACGGAATGGGTTAAATCAGGAAAGGTGTGTGTCAGGATTGTCTTCTCTCAGCAAACTTATCCAATCAGTGTGCTGAATGAAAACCAGAGAAGCGGGACTCTGTGAAGAAGAAGGCAGCATCCGGATCAGAGGAAGGCTTATTAACCTTTCCTATGCACATGGCACAACCTTGCTTGCTCCAAGTGAGAACTTGAAGCAGTTGCTGATAAAGATCACGGATTTCAGCCTTTGCATGAATTGTATTTCAGTGTAAAGCAAACAAAAATCTTCACAACCGGACCACCAACATCATGATAAACTGCGAAGAGACTGAAGTTGTCGAGGGTTTTATTTTACTTCGATTCGCAGTAAACACTAATGAATACAGAGTCAAGAAACCCAGCAGTGCACTGCATTGAGAAAGTCTGCTGCAAAACACCTCTTAAACCTGGGAAAGGACAGACACCACTCTGATCAACAGGGGGACCTGACCCAAGCCACGGGCTCGTCAGTCGCCTGCTATGCACGCGAATGTCAGACAATGAGAAGAACCGATGCCTGGGAATTATGGTGGAGACTACTGCAGGAGGATGAACGCGTCTTGGAAGAAGCGCGGCCAGGCTGCTCCTAAAGAACGCGGATTGATGAACCTTCCACTCACTTGCTGTGGACATGTGATCAGAAGGACCAGGCCCTGGGGGAGGACATCATGCTTGGTGGAGGGGCAGCAAAGAAACAGAAGCCTCTCCATGAAATGGACTGACACGGTGACAGCGACAGCACACTCAACCCTAACCATGTTGAGGTGGTGCCGAACCAGGCACTGTTTCGTTCGGTGGCACATAAGGTCGCTGTGAGTCAGAACCAAGTCCACATATCTCACAACAAACATGTCTGTCAGAGGGGGCTTGAGGTTCTCATTTTCAGTGCTTCCAACGACTTCCTATCTGGCAGTTTAGAAACTACATTTTATTTTTCAGTAGATGTTGAAAACAGCCATACAATGAAGAGGAAGCCGACTAATTTCTAGCTAGAAGCAAGAACAACGTTCTTTTCTTCAAACCCCGTCCAGCCCTGTCGATGGAGACTTACCCCATGAACTGGGCTCCTTTCACATGCTCGGAATTCCTGCTACAAAAGATCTTTACAGAGGGGACAGAGCAGATGTTTTCTTTAATCTTCACTGGTAACAACAAATCTGTGGAATGCAGAACTTCTAGAATGTTATTTTCTTTTTCTTTTTCCTTCTTTTTCAAAGAGCATGCATTAACAATGCCCCTCTAGTCCCCAGAACTGCCTGAAATCAAATTTTATGGCTCTGTGGATAAAATATTTTGAAACCTATAGAATTTTATTTTAAACCTTGCCCTTGGTTTAGTCTGAGAAACTTGAGCTAAGAAGCCGTGCTTCAGAAAAAGCCGATGGCACAGACTTCTGCAATCTGTTAGGCGACTATTGAAAAACATTTTTTAAGTGGAGCAAGGAGGGTGTGGAGAGGAGAGTATAATAGCTAATTGTTTGGTACATAATTAGCTGAGTTCGGTCTCTGAGTAAGAGGTCACAAATCACTGGAGGCCAATCAGTTCATTTTGTTCCAAGAGATCTATAAATTCCGATGTATTCCTTGGGCAAGTAGAGCTGCAGAACTACGTATTTTATGAAAGGAAAGACCTTTGTCTGGAAGAGCCGATGATCAAAAGTAGGTGTCTGAGGCTGAAGGTGGAGAAGCAAGGGCACAGTATCTGTGTAACCAATCTGTATTCTTTTAAACACAGCAGGGGAACACTCTACCAAGTGATGAAATACTCTTGTGAGCCCTCCCCAATAGGATCGCTGAAGACAAATGGGGCATAAGCAAATGTGATGAAGAAAGCTGATGGTGCCTGGCTATCAAAAGATATATAGTGTCTGGGGTCTTAAAGGTTTGAAGGTAAACAAGCAGCCATCTAGCTCAGAAGCAACAAAGCCCACATGGAGGAAGCACATCAGCCTGTGTGATCACGAGGTGTCCAAGGGATCAGGTATCAGGCATCATCTGAACCAAAAAAAAAATCACATCATTGTGAATGAGGAGTGCAAAGCTCATCTGTAGGCAATTGGACATCCCCTTACGGAAGGGTTGCAGGGAGAAGATGAGCCAGTCAGGGTGCAGTGTAGCAATGATGAAACATAACTTTCCTCTAGTTCCTAAATGCTTTCTACCCCACCCCCCACTATCATGATCCCAATTCTACCTTACAAATCTGGCTACACCAGAGGATGTACACTGGTACAGATAGGAACTGGAAACACAGGGAATCCAGGGCGGATGATCCCTTCAGGACCAGTGGTGAGAGTGGCGGTACCAGAAGGGTGGAGGGAGGGTGGGTTGGAAAGGGGGAACCGATTACAAGGATGTACATATGACCTCTTCCCTGGGGGACGGACAACAGAAAAGTGGGTGAAGGGAGACGTTGAACAGTGTACGATATGACAAAATAATAATTTATAAATTATCAAGGGTTCATGAGGGAGTGGGGAGCGGGGAGGGAGGGGGAAAAATGAGCTGATGCCAGGGGCTTAAGTGGAGAGCAATGATGAGGAAAGCAATGATAATTGAGATAATTAAGTGGATAATTAAGTGGAGACCAATGATAATTGAGAATGATGAGGACAATGAATGTACAAATGTGCTTTACACAATTGATGTATGTATGGATTGTGATAAGAGTTGTATGAGCCCCTAATAAAATTATTTTTAAATGATTTTTAACATAAATATGTAAATTGAGGACAAACACATGATCTAATCATAGAAAATAGATAATGAAATATATGTAATGTGAACTATAAAAACAAAACAAAAAGAAAATACTCTTGTGAGCTTGAGAAACAGCACATCAGAAGTCTGATACGCATCTCAGGGCAGCTTATGACTAACGGCCGAGTGGGTGATGGAGATGATAGGAGCTCACAAGTTCAGAGAGCACGAACGCTGCGGGGAAGCGCGTCCAGGCAGACTGCCCGGGGTAGAGAAGACTAGTGCGGGAGGGAGAGGAAGCCAGGCTGCAGGTCACTGGGAAGTGGTAGGGGTTCAATAAATACTGGGGGGAAATCTCAAAGAGGGATTTTGAAAAAAGAGGGAGAAACCAAATAAAACAGTGAAATGGAGAAACCATGGGGGGATGCGGTATGTGTTTGAGTTATTCAAATGAAGCCGCAGTTAACTAATGATTTCAGGGGGACACATGGGAAACCGGAACTGAAAGAGAGAAACAAACTGTTAGAAACCATTCAGGAGAAACTCGGACAATAACATGCACATGTGAAGCATCAGCTAGAACCTAGTTTAATGCTTGCATTTTCTCAAGAGGAATGGAAGTACAATGATGGAAAAGCAATTAAAAATAAAAAAGTTCCAAAGTGTAAAGGAGCATATGACAGTGGACCTTCCCAAAACAAGACGTCCAAGCATCAGTCTGAAAAGATGCTCCTTCCATGTCAGGGTGGCGGGGCCAGAACAGACAGAAGCACGTGAACACATCCTCAGGGGAAAACAAATGGGAAGGAGAGCGATCCCAGCGCTCCCACAAGAGCACTCAGGCGTGGGAACCTCCGTGAGCCCGGTAAGGGCTGAGCTGAGACCTCTGCCCCAGAGCAGATGTGCCTAAATCTCTTTTGCTAAAACAAAACACATCGTGGTGTGCAGATTACTTCTATGAAGGGCTTTTGAAAGGCTGCTACCATAAACAAGTCTTCAAAGCCAGTGTTTTTTGACAGATTCTTCAGATCCTTTAAAGGAAAATGATACCAAATGCCAAGCCTGCTGAAAGCAAGAAAAAGGACCAGCGGAGCCCTTCTCCGGGGACAGGGTCCACACTGACCACAGCTGGGAAAGGCCTTCCCACAGCCTGCGGCAGGGCTCCCAGCCGCCACTTCCTCTGTCCCTCTGCTCCCAGCACCGGCTCAGGAGCACAATGCCTCGGGCACAGAGAAAGTGCCTCAGGCATGGCTCTTTTCTTCAGAATGAAAACAGCTTTTGTTTTTCTGATTATAAAAGCAAAGCGTCCTCACTGTAATACAATCTAATTTACAGGATTATGCAGTTCCAGAAGTGATCATTCTTTATAATCCCATGACTCCACCCAACGGCTTGCCGCCATACGCACGTTTATGCACGATCTCACAGAAAGAGATGGGCATTTAAAAACTGGGTCATGCTCCATATACTGTTCCATAATCTATCTCCTTTTCTACACACATCATGAAAATAATCGCAGGTAAATCTGCATGTGTGCGTTTCCTGGGCCTTCATAAAGAAGTTCGATTCTTGTAGCTAGTTAGATGCTTGGTTGACACCGTGCTACTCCTAATTCCAAATCGTTCCAGCACAGTTACCTGAGCACAGGGGACACTGGTTGCTGGGTTATTCTGGCAAGTTTCTCCTTTCATAATCCCAGAGAAAGGGTCGCAGGATAGGGTAATGCTGCTATTCCATCATTTTACAAATTACTGTCTACAGATGCAATAAGTCAAGGGATTTTTTGCCCCATAAAACTGGTATTTTGAAAAAACAACAACTGGTATTTTGTTTTTATTTATTTATTTGAAGGAAGGACGGAAGCAAAAATTCCAGCTATGCAGAAAAGGATTCACCATCAGCCATGTGAGAGCACAGAGGCGCAGATTGCTAATAAAAGAAACTGAGGGCGCTGCACTCCAGACCTGAAGTGGACTACAGTTAGGTTTTCTGACTAGCCGGCTGGGGATTATTTATTTTTGCTATTTTTAGATCCAAACACCACAGCCTTCTCTCTCTCTCTCTCTACTGATTTGAAGTCAAAAAACAGGGCCAATTTAAATACTGGCCTAAGCAAAACAACATGGAGACAGGTGTACTCCAAAATATCAAGTAAGTTCAAACTCAAAACAAACAAGAAAAAGCCTTCAGGGTTGTCTAGTTTGGGGATATAACATTTGGGGACTATTGTTCAAGTTAAACACAGAAACAGAAAATCAACTGCAAGGGCAGGAGAGAAAGGTAGGACCTACCCTAATGTCTAGCCAGCCAACCCTTCGCCAGCATGGCACCCTGATTCTCCACATACTTGAGATGCTCACCGTCCAATTAAGCGCAGGATTTTTTTTTCATTTTAAGATTATATATGCCACACTTTCCCTCCATTAACAATAATAGCTAACACTGAACAAGCAGTGCTTCATATGGACTTTGCAAAGCTCTTGAAACCTCACAAAACTCAGTAAGAATTCAACTTTAGGTATTGAGTACATAGGAGCTCATTAAACGGTTCCGTTTGCTTCGTATGTGTTTGAATTTTTCCATAGCCCAAAGTTTTAAGCATATCTTTATGAAGTATAAAAAAATGAATTCCATGAACTCTTCTCCTGGCTGAGCTTTTCCTGGTCAGTGTTCGACTATCACCATGTTAATGGAGCAGAACAGTGTGGTTACAATAAGCTTTGGAGCCTCACACTGGGATTGGAATCTAACTGCTGCCAATCTTGGCAAGTTCCTTAATTTCTCCAATTATCATGATTACCAACATCCTGCCATTCTTGAATCATGTATTCTCCTACTTACTCCATTAAAAAACAAGTTTTGGAAATACCCATGCACTGAAAACGTACACATCTCAACTAAACAAGCTTAACAAATGAGCCCACCCATGTAAGGCACAGCCCTCGCACAAATTCAGAGCATTCCCGTCACCCAGCTAGTACTCATGCCCCTTCCCAGTCGTTCCTCCTCAGAAACGACACCTGTCCTGGTTTCTGTTTTTTGCCTGTTCTATGATGTATATAATGGAATCACATAGTATGCACTTCTGTGTATCTGGCTTCCTTCCCTCAATATGTTTTTGAAGTTTATTCAGTGTCGTGATTGCATGATTAGTTGGTTCTTTTTCACTGATGTGAAGAGCCCTAGGTGGTGTAAATGGTTTACACTCAACTACTAACCTAAAGGTTGGCAGTTCAAACTCAGGCAGCAGTATCACCAAAGAAAAGGCCTGGCCATATATGAAAATCCAATAGCCAATATCACACTTAATGGAGAAAGCTGAAAACATTTCCATTGAACAAGGGAACCTGACAAGGCATCCCCTATTCCCACTCTTATTCAATATTGTGTTGGAAGTCCTAGCCAGTACCATAAGCTAATGGCAAGAAAGCAAGGGAGTACAAGTGGGTAAAGACAAAGCAAAACTTTCACTATTTGCAGACAATATGATTTTAGATATGGAGAACCCTAAAGTGTCCACAATAGGATTGCTGGAAACAATAGAGGAGTTTAGTAGAGTAGCAGGCTACAAGATTAACGAGTAGAAATCAACTGGATTCCTATATACTATAAATGGGAATACTGAAAAAGACATAAAGGAAACACTACCATTCACAATAGGCAACGCAGAAACTGAAATACCTAGGAATAAACTTAACCCCCCCCCCCAAAAAAAAGACCTGCACAAAGAAACCTACAGAACCGTACAACAAGAAACAAAAAGGAATTTACAGATGGAAGAATATCCATGTTTATGGATCAAAGACTCAATATTGTGAAAATGCCAATACTACCTATAGCAGTCTACAAATTTAGTGCAATCTGGATCCAAGTCACACCAGCATTCTTCAAAGAAACAGAAAACCTGATTACCAACTTTATATGGAGAGAGAAGCAGCCCAGGACAGGCCAAGAGCTCCTCAAAAAGAAGAGCAAAGTAGGTGGTCTTTCACTACCTGACTTCAAAACCTACTATACAGCCACTTGTCAAAACAGCCTGTACTGGTTTACTGAGAGATACATGATGAATGGATCAGGACAGAAACCCGAGAAATAAAAACATCTGCATACAGACAACTGATTTTAGACAAAGGCCCAAAAACATTAAATGGGAAGCAAATGCCCTCTTCAATAAACAGTGGTATTGGAAAAGTTGGGTGTCCACCTGTAGAAAAATTAAACAAGACCCATATCTCACTCCATTCACAAAACTAAACTCAAGGTAGATCAAAGACTTAGATGTAAAACCCAAAGTTATCAAGATCATCAATGAAAAAATTGGGACAAAGATAGGAGGCCCAGTGCAGGGAATACATGGGCTGTCAGAAATAAAGGAAACAATCTCTGTGGAAGACAAAATAGATGAGTGGGACCTATTAAAACAAAACACTTGTATACATCCAAAGCCTTTATTAAAAGAGTAGAAAGAGACCCCATAGACTGGGAGAAGATATTTAGCAACCACAAAGATCGAATTACTAAGATCTAAAGTATCTTACAAAACTAAAACAGGAAAAATACTAACAACTCTCTGAGAAAGTAGTCCAAAGACCTGAACCGAGGATTCATGAAGGATGACACTCAAATGTCTAATAAGCACATGAGGAAATGTTCCAGGTCACTAGCCATATGGGAAATGCACATCGTAACATCCATGAGATACTACCTAGCACCCATAACTGTAGCCCAATAAAAAACACATCCACACACAAAAGCTGAGAACAACAAATGTTGGAGAGGGTGTGGTGAGATTGGAACTCTCATCCACTGCTGGTGGTCTTGTAGAGATGGACAGCCACTGTGGAAGGCGATATGGCGATACCTGAAACAAATGGCAATAGAAATACCATATGATCCAGCAATGCCATTGCTGGCTTATACCCCAAAGGAATCAGAAACAGACATTTGCTCCCCCATGTTCATTGCAGCACAGTTCACAACAGCAAAAAGCTGGAAACAACCTAAATTCCCATCAGTAGAAAAGTGGATAAAAAAAATTCTGGTACATACACACAACGGAATACCACACAACCCGTAAAAAAGCGAAGAAACGATGAAATACCTCAAGACGTGGAGGGATCTGGACATTATGCTGAACAAAATTAGTCAAGCACAAAAGGAAGACTGCTGTATGAGTTCTGCTGTAGGAACAAGAGGCAGCATGGGCACAGCTCAGGCTTGCAGGGCATCCAGTCTTCTGGCTGGAAGTCCAGACAGTCTGGTAGAGCGCCCGACCAGTGCCAATGAATCACACACAGTAGGTATTTTACAGATCACTTGATCAGAGGGTACCTCACATCATCTAGGAACAGATGGCCAAAGAAGGGGAGAAGATGTTGGCTGGTGAGTGGCTGTCATGTAAATCTATGATGAGGCCCCTCCAGGCAGGTAGTAAATCCTATCAGAGGGATGAGGGAGATGGATGTGAAAGACAACTCAGCAGGGGGGGAGGGAGCAAACACTTCTGGGAGCAAACAAAGGCAGTTCTGTGGTAGAAAAAGAGGGAAGACTAACCCCTAGGTGGGGGGAGGAATGACTAAAAAGGCTTTTGGGGACACGGGTTTGTGGGGAGCAACTTCAGTGGCATACAGCAAATGGGCCACATTGAACTCAGAATCTAGAGGAATCTCAGGGAACCAGGATGGGTGCCATCGAACATGGGATCACATTGCATGCTCCTGAGGTTATGCTAAGGTAATGCCAAGCAGGAACTCCACTGGATGAACTGAACTCTACCTCAGACCTATTTTTAACCTGAGGACTTCAGTCGGAAATTACATGGTGCCCGAGGAAGCAAAAGGCAGCAGAGTCAACTTAAGAACAATTAGTCCTTACATCATGGCTCTGCTTCAAGCTCACCCTCAGGCAGGAAACACAGAAGACATGGGTGCTATAGCAAAATGTAGCAAAGAATGTAAATGGTGCCTGGCTATCATATAAAATAGCATCTGGGGTCTTAACGTCTTATTTCCAAACAAGCAGCCATCTAAGCGAGATGTCAACTAAGTCCCCTTATAAGAAGCACACCA
>NW_022103915.1:53915317-53916420 GCF_000313985.2 Echinops telfairi
CAAGGCTTCCAACTAAAATACTATTACAGGCAATCCAGACCCTAACCCCCATTCTACTATCTCTACCAGCACTCCACCCCAGAGCTAGCTTCCTCTCTCCCTCTGTGTGTATGTGTGTGTGTGTGTGTGTGTGTGTGTGTGTCTGTCTGTCTGTCTGTCTCTCTCTCTGTCTGACACACACACACACCTGCTGCTCTCTTGTGAAATCAGCCAGAGATGACAAAAATCAATTATACTCATTTCCTTCCTGGTGTGTAGAACCATTCTATTCAAGCCTCTGTTGGTCAGGGTGGTGGAACCCAGCCAAGTCTGGGCCGCTCTCAGTAAGAGCTGCAAGGCCGTCATCAGTCAGCTCGAGGGGAGATGTCTGTGCTTGGGAGAGCAAACACCCTGGTGGCTGGAGTGAGTCTGCCGCATGACTCACTGAGAGGAAGAGGGACCAGGCTCTGGGGAGGCCATTTAAGTAAATTAGAGTGTGGAAAACCACTTGAAGCAGGAAGACAAATGCCAGAACTTATCCTGGGGCATAGACTGCTTTCTGCCTTCAGCCACTCAGTCATTCAGAAGGAAACCGTTGATCCACTTCAAACAGGGAAAGAAGTGTGCCCTTGCCCTCTCTCAAGATGCCCGAGGGAAGCCTGGAAGCCTGGGACTGAGGGAAAGTCGTATGGCCACGGACTTTGTGACACTGGAAGATGCCCTAGCCATGCGGTGGAAGGCTTGTTTCATCAGGATGCTTTGCATTTGGTATGAACTCATTTTCCATAGATCCAATACCATTTGGGCATGCAGGGCAAAAAGATGCTGACCGGATTAACTAGGCTATTTATCTTCATAAACTTTATTATCATTAATTTTTTATTGTTGTCTATGTACCCTCCCATTACAATTTGTTTCTAAATGAGCATGGTATTCAAGGTTTTGAGGGTTTTTCTAGTGGCAATTATTTTATTTCACAAGTTTCCGGAGGGAAAAAACAAAGACTTTATTTTTTCACAAAGGTCGCTTGCTTCCTTGCTACTCCCTGGGGATTTCCGATAGGAAATCTGGGTACATATCAGCTAATTATAAATCATTTAAATATGCTCCCTTCCCAAATTCTC
>NW_022103915.1:53918553-53936411 GCF_000313985.2 Echinops telfairi
CAAGGGCTCAAGTAGAAAGAAAATGCTTTGAAAAGGATGATGCAACATATGTACAAATGTGCTTGAGACAATCTAGGGATGGATGGATTGTGATAAGAGTTGTACGCGCCCCCAATAAAATGATTTTTAAAATAAAATTTTAAGTCCCCTCCTGTTTTTCTTATGCTGTGAGTTAATTAACTGAAAAACAGATCTGATTCTAATTGTCAACTCCAGCTCTAATTCAGAATAAACTCTTAGTCATCGACTTCAGACCCAAAGTTTGTCTCACCAGTGACTGTGCCCAGGGCAAAAAGAGAAGCCTACAATAAGAAAGCATATTAGAGAACCGAAGGACCAAACTACTTTAGGCCGTCATTACTAGGCTGTGTGTTTCACATTCAGATTTCCGTGTGATCCCAATGAAGTCCTAGCAGAAACATTACATTTCATAGTAAACTTATCCGAGTTACAAAAGGTGGCATTCCCCAAACCCCACTGCCATTGAGGTGATGTCCACTCACAGTGATTGTACGTAGAATTTCAAGACTGTACACCTTCACAGGAGCAAACACTTTCATCTTTCTTGGGGGGAGAACCGTCAGACTTGTGGTTAGTGGCCCAGTGCTTAACCCACTGTGCCACTAGGATGTCTCAGTTGATCAATTTCCCTGGAAATTCTGCTTCAAAATTAGTGCCATTGAACTTCTGGGAAGATGGCAACCTGAACAGGTTTAAGAAGCTGACACCTACCTGCCCCCCTCCCTATACAGCCCCCATCCCTAACACACACACACACACATGCACACACACAGGGCCCTCACTCACAAATGCCTGTACAAGCACCAAGAAAAGCAACTAGACGTCTGTGGTCCACCTTGTGAAGACTGAGGTGGGCAGTGGCGAAGAGGACCACAGCAAGGGGCTGTGAATGGAATCCAGACCAGGACTTACCCTCATACAGTAGGAAAAGTGCTTCTTCCATTCCTTCCTCCAGGCAAAGCACACCTGGACCCAGCCAACACACAGCTCTCCTGTGCATGCACTGGGAAAATCCCCATCTCTGGCTCTGGAAAAAGGAGAGCATGTCTTCCTAGTGGACTATTGAGGGCATATATTCTGACCAGTCTAGTGGCAGATTAAAAGTCCAGCCAAACAGAGAGCCCTCAACCGAGCAGGAGAGTATGTGAGACCCACTGATCAGTTTGGAAGCTGCAAAAGACTGAATTTATATCCAAACTGATAAAGTAAAACTATTCCTCTTCACAGATGGCATGATCCTATGTAAAGAAACCCCCAAATGATGCACAAGAAAGCTACAGCAGCCAGCACACAAATCCAGCAAGGCAGCAGAAGGCCAGGTCAGCACAGAAACCACATTTTTACACATCAGCAGGTTTGCTTAAAGGCAATTTAAAAATAATCAATTTACAGTTACATCTAAAAGAATAAAATATCTTTGAATAAATTTAGCCACAAGTGAAAGTCTTGCACACAAAAAGTAGAGAGCATCACTGGAAACATTTTAAAGATCTCAATAAAAAAGAGGACATTTCATGCTCACAGATCAGAAAATATTGTTACAATAGCACTTAAAGCAATCTATGGATTCAATATGATCTCAAAGCTTTCTTTCCAGAAATAGAAATGCCAATTCTCAGATTTATATGAAACTACTAAGGGCTCTGAACTTTTGAAGAAATTTTGAAAAAGGGAAACAAACTCCCATTTTGATCTTAAAATAGTCTGGCACTGGTATAATGACAAAAATATGAATAAATGAAATAAAATAGTTGAGAGTCTAAAATTAAACCCAGGCATCTATAAGCTACTGCCACCAAGCTGATTATGATAGTATGGTTAAGAGCCCAGAACTTGTGAAAAAAATCTTGAAAAGAAATTTTGAAAAAGCGAAAACTGGAATATTCGCATTCCATATCTTAAAACATATTATAAAATTACCATAATCAAAACAGCCTGGTGCTTTTATAACAGAAATACAGATAAAGTGAACAGAAGTCAGATTCTAAAAATAAATCCATACATATATAACCCACTGCTACTGAGTTGATTCTGACCCTACAGTTATCTGTCCAGCACATATCTCAAGTACCAGGGCTCCAAACATCTACAGTCAGCCGATTTTTTCAATAAGTGCATTCTATGGGGGAAATAGCACCTTTAACAAATAGTTACAGAACAACTGGGTTTCCACAATCAAAATAAAAAAACATGGGCCTATACTTCATATCATATAAGAAAATTAACAGTGGATTAAAGACCTAAATGTAAGAGCTTAACCATAAAACTTCAGAAGAAAGTATATGGGTAATGCGCATGGACCTAGTTTTTAGCCACAAGTTCTTAGGTAAGGCACTGATAGCACAAGCAACAAAAAGACAAAACAGGTAAATGAGACCTCATCAAAATTTCAAACTTTTGATCACAGGACTTTATCAAGAAAATAAAGATACAACCAACAGATTGGGAGACCAGTTTTGGAAACCATAAATCAAATAAAGGTTTGACATCTGGAATATATCCATAATTCTTGCAATTTTAACCAAACAAAAGAGCAAAAAATGTTCAGAGGAACATAATATCACTAAATTGTAGATACAAAAAACTGTTTAAATAATGAATGTTTTATGTAGTTGTCATTCGATGTCATCTAGTTATTCCTGACCCATGGTGACCTCACGCAAAACAGGATTGGCCCTTTGGATCTTAAATGGTTACTTTTTTTGGAAACAGATCCCCAGATCTTTCGCCCAAATTCATCTAAGTCTGGAAACTCCATCAAAATCTACTCAGCATGTCAGCAACATGGAAGTCTCTATGGAAAGGCAGGTGGTGGCTGTGCATGAGGCACATTGCCTGGGACAAAAAAAAAAAATCAAACTCGGGTCTCCTGCTTTGAAGACAAGAAGCCCATTACTTAGTCACCACACCCCCTATGCATAGGAGCCCTGGTGGTGTAGGTGATTATGCATTGGGTTGGATGGCTAACCTCTGGGTCAGCAGTTCTAACCCACCAGCGGCAACTCAGGGAAAAGATGAAGCTTTCTGCTCTCATAAAGATTTACACTCTCCGAAACCATAGTGAGCGGTTCCACCCTGCCTTCTAGGGTCACTGAGTCAGAATCGATTGAACTGCATGGGTTTGGTTTTGCCCTCTGTATATGTATGCATATTTACCTCCTACACACGATTGCTGGGGTCACAAAATCTTCTGCAAGAGACCTCTGGAGAGTCGGACAGTGTAAATGTCAAAATAGGACAAAATAATAAATTATCAAGGGTTCATGAGGGACCAGGGAGTGAGGAGGCAGGGGAAAAACTGAGGAGCTGATGCCAAGGGCTTAAGTGGAGAGCAAATGTTTTGAGAACGATGAGGGCAATGAATGTACAAATGTGCTTTACACAATTGATGTATGTATAGATTGTGATAAGAGTTGTAGGAGCCCCCAATAAAATGATTAAAAAAGAAGAAGAAGAAGAAATGTCAAAAAGCAAAGAGTTACTCTGCACTGTGGTGCACTTGACCTAAACCATGGTATGCTCAATGACAATCAATTCTCAGCTGGACAATGAATAAAGAAGACCATAGATGGATTGATGCATTTGATTTATGGTGTTGACTGAGAATATTGAAAGAACCGCAGACTGCCAGCAGAACAAACAAATCTTGGAAGAAGTACAGCCAGTACTCCTTAGAAGTACAGAAGGACTCTTTAGAAGTACAGAAGGACTCCTTAGAAGTACAGAAGGACTCCCTAGAAGTACAGAAGGACTCCCTAGAAGCATGGACGGGAGAGGCCAACTCATTATCAGGACATATTATCAGAAGAGACGAGTCCCTGAAAAAGGACATTAGGCTCGGTAAAGTTGAAGGTCAACAAAAAAGGGGAAGGCCCTCAATGGATACATTGACACGACAGCTGGAACAACGGGTCCAAACAGCAATAAGAGTAGGTTGGCCAAGGACGGACTGGGTAGGGTTTTGCTTGGGGTTGCGTTTAAGTCAAAATTAACCTGCCATCCAAGACAAAGCATGTCATCCAAGACAAAGGTTACAGCAGGGTTTCAAATGAAAGCTGTCTGGTGACTACATGCAAGGCCTGGTACCACAACGGACCCTCTCAGAGAGAGAAAACCACTTTGAAGGCAATATTAGACTAATGGATAAAATTAGAGGACAGATTATGAAGTAGTTGGAAACATTGTATCAATACTTAAATTTACCTCAGCTGCTAATGATATGGACAAGTGGAAGAACATATCCTGCTTACAAAATATACACTGAAACATTTTTTAGTTGTAAGAATTATGATGTATGAAACTTACTATCAAATGATTCTGAAAAATATCTAGGTCAAAAGGCACACTCAAGTGTGCCTTTTCACTGAAATTAGGTAGAATCTACAAGTGCCTCTTACTACTGCTGACGCTTTTGTGCTACCCTAGCAGCTTTGCAGGTGTCGTTGCACTGTGCCATGGACTTGGCTGCAGCCCTGTAGACAATAGAACAAAACAGTGCCTGGTCTCGCGCCACCCGCACAATTGTTCCTGTGCTTGCAACCCATCTCCTTGAGGGCTTTCCTCTTCTTTGCTGCGACCCTACCCAGGATGATGCCCTTCTCTAGGGACTGGTCTCTCCTGACAACAGTTACAAAAGATGTCAGATGAAATGGTGACATCTTTGCCTCTGGGAGCACTCTGGTCATACTTCTTTTCTGTAGCATAAATTATTTCCAAATTCTTTTTTAAAAAAAGCTGCCACCTGAGATGGGGCAGTGGTGGACATGGCCTGGGACTTCCTTGACGTTACTACGATGTTGACAGAGTCTATATCTGCCTTTCATGGATATTTTCTATACTTGAAACAGTCTTCTGTGATCGGCATGGTTTTAGCTACAGAGGGAACTGTAGCTAAACAGACCTCAGTGAGCAGTTTCAGTTTTCAAGAAAACTTAACTCTACAGGTAAGTCTGAAAACAGCCAACCAACCCAGTTATCTTCTTAAATCAGACCCATGGCAGTGTTATGCAGAACCCCGGACCTCGACGCTAATCCATTCTAGAAGGAGCATCAAGTGCGATGCAGTCAAGTTCTGAATCAATTTTTCCCATAAGAAATAACCAATAATGGATTAATCTGTTCTCAACCACCAAGTTTTTAATCCTAACCTTGCCTTTCTTTACAAAACATTACACAGAAATTTCAAAGTAAGTAAGTTCAGAATTAAATAATATAATTTAAACAAACAACGTTAAAAAAGTGTTTAACAACCACGGTGTGGTCCAGACCTTGAGACTGATGAGGAGGGATTGAGAGTCACTGTGTGGAAGGGGAATCCCCTTCCACGAAATCAACTGGTAGCTGCTTTTCAGGAGTTTTTTTCCCCTTCTCTGCCCTTTTTTCACTAGGACCTGACTGGGTTTCTCAAAAAAAAAAAAAAAGTCTTTCTAATGTGGTCCCTTGTTGGCTTCATTTTTTTTTGTTTTCTAAAAGGGTTTACTAAATTATCATCAACAATATCGATAACATGGCTAAACAGTTCCTTATCATGGTGATTCTTTTAAAAAACTCTTTCTTGGGACCCATGTTTGTTTGTTTTTAATCTAAAAACAGTACAAAAGCCAGAAAAACTAAGAAAAGTATAGCAAAACGCTTGGAACACAGCTGCAAAAGGTTTAAACACGCTCACTAACAACGCCAGCGAACGCCGAGTGACTGAAACATGAACTGGTTTTGTCTACAAAAATCACGTGCATCAGGTCGGATTCCAATGTTTTGTTCAAGCTCCAATGCAAAATTTTCTCGGCATTTCTTTTTGGCGTTGAAATCCGAGTGTGTTGAGGACTGATGCGGTCAAGTACTGGGGTTCTGCTGTCTAGGGTTTCCCAGGCTGTAAACCAGAGAGCCTCGTCTTTCTCCCTGGGAGCAGCTGGTGGGCTTAAAACACCAGCCTTGGCATTAGCAGTCCAATACTTACCTGACAGCATCACCGGCCTGTACTAAATACCCATGTAATAACTAGAGAACAATTTTAACGAGCAGAATGAAATCTTTACCGACAAGCTAAAAAGAACCAAAAAACCCCCAAACCCACCACCATCACCAAATCCAGCCGACAGCTATCAAACAGATTCAGGCCCACAGTGACCCGATATAGGGTTTCCAGGACTGTAAATCTGGACCGGAGCAGACAGCCTCACCTCTCTCCCGTGCTAAAGCACCGGCCAGAGAGCAGGACTCAGCGCTAGACGGACGGGCCTGGAAAGAAGTGAAGAGCAGACACGAAAGAGCAGACGGAAGAATAAGAGGGCTTCGGTGCGGGAGGAGAGTGTCCTTCCATCTAGATCAGTTCTCAATCTGCGGGTCACGACCCCCTGTCGCCCGATTCATAACAGTAGCAAAATTATAGTTATAAAGTAGCAAGGAAATTAATTTCATGGTTGGGGGTCACCACAACACCACAACTGTACGAAAGGGTCGCAGCATTAGGAAGGTTGAGAACCGCTGGTCTAGATGAACTTAATTAGCAATTTTCTCTATGTTCTTTTTACTTTCAGAGAATACTAAAACAAAACAAAACATGTAGGAAGTAGCATTACGTTAAAGGCCCCTTTTCCCTACTAAATGAGGATTCTCAGTTAATAAATGCAACAGATTTAGAACGGAGCATACAATAAAGGGCCTAAGAATTGAAAGCTTAGTTTACAATTTTCTAATTGCCTCTTGTTTGCCTTCAATACAAATACCACAGAATCCAATTTTTTTAAGAATTCAATTTTTAAACACAGTGTTTTTAATAAGTATGCTGCCCTTTGAAACTTCATTTTAACTATTATTTTATGACTTTGCCATGGTCTTCTTGAGAAATCAAGTTAAATGTTTAAAATGTTTTAATCACTATGTTCAATTACCAAAAAAATTTAATACCGGCATTATTTCACTTAATTAAAACACAACTTTTAAAATAATGACTCCCAGATGGGCAGGAAGTTGCCATGACAACAGCTAGAGTTGAAAGAAGAACAAGTCATTAAGACCTTTTATTACTCCATGTGAACTTTTCAAATTACATTTGTAAACTCAATCTTAAAATACCAGGGACATTTTTGGAGTTTCAGGCCTCAGATTCCTCTTTTCATGTCAGCGCTAATAGCTCTTGCACAAGGGAAATAAACATTTGCGTTGCTACAGGAAACATCCAAGCCCCAAGACAATCCGAAGCAATTCAGTATGAGTCAATGGGACTCGCTGAGAAGACGCCTTCTTACAGTACTTCCACATGAACAAACAGCAACAGCATGCCCAACTCAGAGCCGTGCACAACTAAATTGCTCGTTGAATGAATTCTTGTAATAAACCTGCTATGCATACGCTTGTGCCTACAGTAGAACCCCAGACCCTGACGCAAATCCGTTCTAGAGGGAGCATCAAAATGCAATGCAGTCGTGTTTCGAATCAACTTTTCCCATAAGAAATAACGGGTCAATCCGTTCTCAACCACCACGTTTTTACCCTAACCTTGCCTTTTTATACAAAAGGTTACACAGAAATTTCAAAATAAATAAGCTCATAGTGAAAGAATATAATTTAAATAAGAAACAACATTTTAAAAGTTTTTAACAACCACAGAATGGCCCATACCTTGAGACTGATGAGGATTTGGATCTGTGGACACGGACGTGGAGAGGAGGGACGAAGAGAGTCATTGTTTGGAAGGGAATTCTCTTCCATGAAATCAACTGGTAGCTGCTTCTCAGGAGTTTTTCCCTTCTTTGTCTGTTTTCACTAGGACCTGGCTGGCTTTCTCTTAAAAAAAAACAAAAAAAAACCCCATTTAATGTGGTCAGCTGTTGGTGTTTCCTTAATTGTTTTCTAAAAGGGTTTACTAAATTATCATCAACAATACCGATAACCCGGTTAACCAATTCTTTATCATGATAATTCTTTTAAAAAACTCTTTCTTAGGACCCATGTTTTTAAATCTAAAAACAGTACTAAAAGCCACAAAAACTAAGAAAATTATAGCAAAACACTTGGAACACAGCTGCAAAAGGTTTAGACAAATGCATACCAACAACACCAACTAACGCCGCCCAGTGACCGCCACATGAACTTCTTTAGTTTACAAAAATCACGTGCGTCGGGTCAGATTCTGATGTTTTGTTTGAGCTCTGATGCAAAATTTTCTCGACATTTCACGTCAAAATCTGATTATGTTGAGTACTGATGTGGTCGAGTGCCAGGGTTCTACTGTAAATGTTTAAGGGGAATGAGTTTAATAACGAGATCAACCGAGACCAGATACAAAGAAACCAAGAAAATCCACAGCGAAGTCCTGAAGTCCTTCTCTACACACTTACAAACTAGAGAGCAAGGGAAGCACTTCCGCTCTAGAGCAGGTATTCTGATTTCACAGCTTGAAACGCACACAGGCACCCCACACCTGACTAATGTTTCTCATCTTGACAACAAAACCCTACACCTTTGCTGCATCATCACTATAGAGTAGTCACCCCATGACCTTTGCCATGCTCATTGCAGCATTTCTCAACTAGTGGGAGATACCGCCCCCTGGAGGGCGCTGAAGGGATCTAGGGTGAGGAGGCTGCAAAACCAGGTACCTACATCTTATCCTGGATTATGGCTATAGAGCAAAATTTTTTAAAATGTTCCAGCCACAAAGTATCAAACCACATAAATTATCATACACAGCGATCCATATTAATAAATATGCACTAAATAATATTTCTAAGGACGGCATCGATACACAATAGCATAAAAGCATGGGTTCTGGAGCCAAAATACAAGGAGGCTGGACTTTAGCTCCTTTTTTGCTAGCTAAACTCTCTTTTATTTACTATCTATAGTGGATTACACGTATTTTAAAAAGAAAAACTCACCACCTTTGAGTCAATTCTGACTCATAAAGATCCTACAGCACAGAATAGAACTGCTCCATCGGGTTTCCAAGGCTATAAAAATTCACAGTCTCATGTTTCTCTAGTGAAGTAGCTGGTGTGTTCGAAATACTGACCTTCAGGTTCGCAATACAAGGTTTTAATCAAAGTGTGTGTGTGTGTTAGGTGGCGTGGGGGGAAGGAGGACTGGTTTTGTTTTCCTGTAAAGGGGGCAATAAGCACATAATTTTAGGGACCAACGGTGCGTTGGTTAGAAGTCAATTACAAATCCACACAAAAGGTAGTTACCAAGGGGAAGAACACAGAAGTCATATTAAGAGTTCTGCTCACCACCCTTACTGTGGTCTATAAAACTCTAGGTGATAGACGATTTTCTTCAACCTCAGTCTCTACCTTTCTCTCTGTCTTACTCTTTCTACTGTAGCATAGTGCTCCTCTGTGGTTCCTGGAACTTGTCGCCGTATACACTTAGCCTCAGGGCCTTGGCAGCGCCTGTTACTGCCGCCAGACCTGCTCATCCTGGTCTATTTCCCCACATCATCCCAGCCTCTCCCTGAAGAAGCAAGGAAGATACTCCGGAGAATCCTTTTCCAAGAAGCAGATCTGGAGGTCACGGTCGCCAGGGTCCACTGGCTCAGAAAGTGGCATGTCCTAGACTGCTGCTGCAGTTCTCATTTTAAGAACACTCGCTATCTCAAACCTCCCCTGACAGCTTGTCTGGGGGTGAGTTCCTCTGATGCCCCCTCATAAGCACCGCATTCCCTCCCAAGCGTCCTCCTCTCTCCGCCGGTGCCCATGCCAACAGGATGTCTCCTCGTCTCCTCTGGGACCACACCTTTCCTAGTGTGTCCGTCACAGATGGGAGTAAGTGTGTGTCAGGAGACCTAAAGAAAACAGCATTAAAAGATGAGGACCCCCCCCCCATTTTGAAGCCCTCTCATACAAATACCATTAAATTCGTTTTAGGACTGAATCCTCACAATAGTAGAAGACCACTAAAAGTGGTCGTAATCTTAAAAAGACCCCTTGGTGGAGGTCTGACTATAGAGAGCTGCAACTGGAATTAGGAAGAGTGATGTCAGAATTAGGAAAAACAATTGCTTACAGTGGTTCCAAATGTCGCAAAACTCACGGGGGTGTGGTGGGGATGTAATTAAAAAAGAGTACGTTTTTCTGTTTTATTTTGTTATCGTGGGGGGGGCGGTTATTTTGTATGTTTTTCTGCATATGAAATCCAGGATTGGTAAATCTATAGAGAGAGTAACTGGATTATTAGTTTATTAAGGCTATGATAGAGGAGGTGGGAGAAATGGGAAGTTAATAATTGATTGTGGTGATGATTGCACAACTTTTAAATGTGATTAAGCCATTGGTCAATAGACGTGTTAAAACGAGAGAATGCATTTTTTCCACCAGGTTTTAAAGCCCCCTTGTATGTTATGTAGGTTAGATAGATATAGAACATGTGTGTGTATAAGTCCTCGATCCAGGTACGGGCCTCCTCCTACTTCCCATAACTGTAGTATCATGTTCAGAGTGAGTGGATTTCCAAATCCACTGTTTGTTATGGGACCATGGAAAGTTGATCCCTCATTGAGTGTATCACTTATCTATTGTTGTGTAACAACTCCCCCCAAACTTAATAGCTTAAAACAACCAGTACATATTATCTCAGAGTTTGGGGAGGGGGGTGGGGAACTTTGAGAGCAGCTAGGATAGGTAGCTCTGGATCAGGGCCTCTCCGTGAGGTTGCAGTCCAGGGCGGGACAGTGGTCATGTGAAGACTGGACTGAGGATGGAGGAAATTCTTCCAGTAGGGCGCCCTCACATGGCTGGTGGCGGGAAGCCTTGGTTCTTTCAACGCTTGCTGGCAGAGGGCTCAATCTGTGGACCTTCAGTTGCTTACCCTCCCAACCAGGCAGACTCCCCAGAGGGAAGGGGAAAAGAAGAAGGCCATTGTCCCTTTTACGGCATTGTTTCAGAATCACTGCCGCGTCTGCCATATTTTATTTGGCAAGTCATTAAGAGAAGAATTAGGCCCAATTTCTTGAGGGAGGAGTATTGCGCTGACTTAATGATCTATAATTTACCTCTAGGTTTAATATTCATTCAGTTGCTACACAGAAACTCACAGACCAAATTCATGATTAGAGGACTTATTAAGGAAGTTAACAAGCTGTAATGCCTATGAGAAATGCTCAGGGTAGTTATTTACAAGGGCATGTTACAAAGTTTCAGTCTGCTAATAAATGCCCAAAGGGGTACGTGTACCTCTCTGCTGTAAACCTCGGCCTGAAGACATTCAGCTCAAGCACCACCTGTCAGCAAACCCAGCTCCTTGAATTAACTGCCCCAGCAAGCCTACTCCAGTAAGCCTCAGCCTGCAGGCAATCAGCTCTTCTGTTGGTCAGCAAGTCCAACTTCCTGAACCTAAGTGCCCAGAGGCACCAGACTCCTGTAAGCCTCAGCCCAAAGGAAATCAGCTCCACTACCATGGGTCAGCAAGACCTACTTCCCCAATTAAGTGTCCAGAGGCAGCCCACTCCACAAGCCAGCCTCCTTGCACAAAAGCACTCGTAGTGACTTGCTCTGTAGGTTGGAAGTCCATCACTCTTCCATGCTCTTGCTCATGGTTCTGCTGCTGCTCCTCGGATAGCATAGCTGTCATCTGGATCCAGTTCACTGCCCAGGGATCTCGGGTTAAGAGCATACACTCCACTCTTGGCTCTTGCTAGTAATGGGATTCCCTCCTCCTGCTTCTCAGAAAGCTCATTTTACACACAGCAGAATGGCACTCCAGGGGATCCCATTCATAATTACTCACAGATGAATCCAATCAATATCTTCCCCACTTTCTTACCAGACTCATGCAGGGAAAGGTCGTTTGGGGGGGTGGGTGAGAGATTTTGGCTGGAAGAGCCACCTTAGATAATTCACTGTCTCTGCAAGTATCAAAGAATTTGGGGGTGTATTTTAATGCACTATAGTTTTCTCGAGGGAGCTTGGTGACATAGAGGATTACTAGCTGGGTTGATAACTGCAAGGTAAGCAGTTTGAACCCATGAGCTGCTCCTTAGGAGAAAGATGAGGCCTTCTATTCCTGTAAAGAGTTATAGCCTCTTCAACCCAAAGTCGTAGTTCTACTACGTCCTATAGAGTCATTATTAGTTGAAATTGAGGCAATGGCAATGAACTGGGTTTTCTGACAAGTTCCTCTTCCATGAAATAGAAATAATAATACTAACTACTGCACAATGAGCCCATATTTGTTAAGTGCTTAGAACAATGAATGGCATATGGTAAGAGCTCAATGAGTAAATATTAGTTACCACAAACAAACAAAAACATTAGTGACTGTTGTCATTTCCCAGTATATATCCCACACTCCTCGCTCGTTGACCCCTTCATAAATCCTGTCTTCTAGCCTTTCTGAACTACTTGTCACACCCTGAATAAGCTATATAAGCACTTCTGGGCCCTGGCTCTCTGCTCTCTGCCTTACCTGGAAGGCTTTCTACTCTCTGGATGTCCTGCAAGCCTCAATGGGTCCTTCTCTGAACGCTTTCCCAGAACCTCTCAGGGATCCTGCAGAAAGCAATTTGTATTGCCCTCAACCCAAGCACTGACCTCCTCCTCTCTTTCCCCCTCCCGAGATCATAGTGCAGCAGTGCTCTCCACAGACTACATGTCCCTTCCTGGGGCAGGTCTCTCCTGACACGCTCAGGCAGAAGTAGAAGCAGGAACTTCTGCCTCAGGTCTCCTTTTGAACTCACGCAGGTTTCTATTTGCTTATCATTAAATGAGCAGGTTTCAAAAAAACCACTGTCTTTCAATTCCATTTTCCCACAAGCTTCCTGAAGCCTGTTCATGTGGTAGTCTGTCCTTCCACAAACCCAAAGAAGGGCTTGGTCTTATTCATCTGTATCATTCCCAGGACAAGCAGAGGGCCTACAACAGTGGAGGTTCAATAGATAATTTGCTCAACAAATGAGTAAGTGTCTAAAACTTCAGAGAAGACCTTAATGTACAAGGGGTCCCATGTGGGTGGTGGTGGTGGTGGGGTGTCAACAAAACAGGCCAAATATAGTCTAGATCTCACTAGGCCAGCTCTAGCCTAACAAGGCTACACTATTGTCTCTATTTGGGATATTTGTGAATTCCACTTATGTCCTCCTTACTAATCAGCATAAGTGAAGGTTTAAACACGGTGCTCAAAAACTATAATAGTGCCAAGAATTGTGCTAGAACATGCTTATGGTTTACAATGTACCATGTATTTAATACATCTCCCCAATCTCTTGTTTAAAAGTTGAATTATTTCATTATTAGTGATGTTAAGGATAGCTACTGAAACAAAGGAGCCAGGGGTAAACATCAGAGATTTTTCTATAAACACACTGATGACCAAAAATGAAATATGACTCAGATGAAAGAAATAACTTTTTCAGACAGGCATAAAGTAAATTAATCTATTTTTAAATAGCAATTCCAAACAAGAATTGGAAAGCTGACTGAAGACTTGGTGACTTACCATGAAAGCATGGTACACCTGACAACACTGGAATGAATCAGAAGAAATGTGGAGACACTAATGTGTTGTTGTTATGTTAAAAGGGCTCTGGGCTTTCAGTCAGAGGAAATAAATGTGTGCTGAAATATCTTTCTTAAAGTCTTATTGCAGCCTCAACAAAGTTTTCGGTTGAACTTGACCTATTGTTCTCTACAAGTCTTATACCCTATAAGTCTTCCTGTTCTCAGGTTGAATTCCTGCCTACATTTCAGCAGATTTATTTCTACTTTTGGCTTTCTTTTTTTTTTCTAGAGCAGTTGACATTTATTTATTTATTTAAATCATTTTATTGGGGCTCATACAACTCATCACAATCCATACATACATCAAATCCATACACAAACATCAATTGGGTAAAGCACACTTATACGTTCGTTGCTCTCATCATTCTCTAAACATTTGCTTTCCGCTTGGGCTCTTGAAATCAGCTCATCCCCCCACCCCTTCCCCACCCCTTCCCTCATGAACTCTTGATAATTTATAATTTTTTTCATGTCTTACACTGCCCAGCATCTCCCTTCACCCACTTTTCTGTTGTCTGTCCCCCAGGGAGGAGGTTATATGTAGATCCCTGTAATCGGTTCCCCCTATCTACCCCACCTTCCCTTCTCCCTCCTGGTATCACCACTCTCACCACTGGTCCTGAGGGGTTCCTCTGTCCTGGATTCCCTGTGTTTCTAGTTCCCATCTGCACCACTGTACATCCTCTGGTCTAGCCAGATTTGTAAGGCAGAATTGGGGTCATGATAGTGGGGGGGGCATTTAAGAACTAGAGGAAAGTTGTGTGTTTCAACGATGCTACACTGCACCCTGAGTGACTCATCTCCTCCCCACTACCCATCTGCAAGGATGTCCAGTTGTCTACAGATGGGCATTGGGTCTCACATTTAGCTTTCTAAAAGATTTGTGGTAGTCTTTAAACTCCAAAGTGAAGTACAGTGATGTTGGACTAGCAGGTAATGGAGCTGGTATTTGGGGATAGAACACCTTGTCTGGTGCTCCTCAACTCATGCCTTGTTGGTAGTCACCTCTTTATTCTGTCTTCTTCAAGGCAGTTCCGGGAAAGGGTGGGGGCAAGGGGACCTGCAGGAAATTGTCAGACATTAAGAGTTTCTGCAAACATTTTCTTGTGCAAAACAAAGGAGCATTTGGGTACATGGCTGCTGCATCCTTCCAGATGTTTCATGGGCTGCGGCTGACACAAGACATTATTCTCCAAGATTCTATTCCCCCAGCTCCAATACTTAGGCAGCACTTTCTCGGAGTAATTAAGAAAATAGAAGCAAGTAGTGACTTCTAAACCATGGAATCTAGGAGCAAGCCCAAGAGACAAAAGTCCAAAGAGGTTCGTGCTATAGACACCATTACGAAGGAACACTTTCAACTAAAAAGACTTTAGAATCTAACAGATTTAAAGTAAATGGGAACTGTATGATCTAGATATTCCGGTGCAAGCCCAATTTCAAATATTTTGCCCTCTCTCACCCCATGAGTCATAGATCAGCTAGGCCACCACCTTAATTTTATAGGCAAAATAGTTGAGAAGAAGCAATTTGACAAAGACCACACAAGTAATTAATGCCAGATGGGAATGCTAAATTGTTCATTCTTAACTGTTATTTTTTATCAGTCTTAGGACAAAAGTCAAGGTCTCTCTTCCAGGTCAATGCTGGATTCTTTCCGCTACATACCACTGACTATGCTTTATATGAATTGTATCAGTAAGAAGACAATCTGAATGAAAAGAGTTTCAGATGAGCAAACACTTTCTCCTACAAGGGGATGCTGGCTACAGAGTGGACCCCCGGGACAGGTAGAGAGCCCAACCAGAGGGATGAGGGGCACAGATGGGAAAAACAAGCCAGCAGAGGGACAGGGAGGAACTGAGCGAACACCAGTGCATGTCTGTTGGTAGGAAAAGAGGGACGGAGGGCTGACTTCCAGTTGGAGGGAAGAATGGCAGAACATGCTTTTGGGGGCCACTAGGTGGTGGTGGGGGGAGTGCCATTTGTGGTATGCACTGAATGGGCCACATGGATTTGGGTTTCTGGGTATATCCTGGGGACCCAGGTTGGGTACCGTGGAGACCTGAGACATCAAATCCTGGATCTTCAAAGCGCACATGATCCCAGAGGCTGCGTCAGTGAGATCCCGTGCAGGACGTCCACTGGGTGATCTGGATTCTATCCCAGACACATTTGTAACTTGAGGGCTTGAGTCAGAAAATACTTGGTGTCTGAGGAAGCAGAAAACAGCTGTACTAAGAGTGGTGTACTGTTTGGAAGGTGGACAAACAAGGTCTTGCTACACCAATGCCCTATATGCTGTATTAACATATGTAGCTGTGATGGACATTCGGTTTTGTTTTATTTTTGTTTGTTCATATTAGAGTATATCTCAGAGGTGTTATGTCATTGGGATTGCCTTCTTGAAATTGTGTTATATGTTTTTTCTGGTTTTCAGGAAATGAAACCCAGAATTGAAGAACTTATAGGGACAGCAAGTAGAATAAAGGTTTCAGGGGACGGGGGACACAGGGGTGGGGGCTGGCTAAAAGGGAGATGAGGTCAGGGAGTCCAGGATGAAAAAGTATGTTTAGAAACTCTGTGGAAGCTATTGTACAATTCTGCTTGATGTTATTGAACTATGGAATGATATATGTATTAACTCCCAAGTAATAATAAATTAAAAGAAAAAAAACACCATAGATCCAGGAATGGGTTTGGGGCTCACACTAAATCCTAGCTCCAATTTAAGAACAATGCGTTCTTTCATCATGGCTCTGCTTGATACTCGCCCTCTGAAAAGGAACACAGATGATAAGGGTGCTATAGCAAAATGTGGTGAAGAAATTGGATGCTGCCTGGCTATCAGATGAAATAGTATCTGGGGTCTTAAAGGCTTGTCTCCAAACAAGCAACCATCGAAGCGAGATGTCAACCAAGCATACGGTCATCAGCCACCAAGGATTGTAAATCAGATCATCCAAATTTGATTAGCATCAGAGTCTGAATTGTGAGAATCCAGTTCGCAGAGGGCTATGATGACAGTGGGAGCCCAGATACCTTTGTGGGAACCACACGGGAAATAAGCCTGGGTGTTCTCCCTCTAGCCATAATGGAGGGATGGGAGGAAAGTAGCCACTCTCCTTAACAGAGTACATTCGAGAGGTGGACTATAGAAGATGAAAGGCATGAACCTGACTTGAGCAGTTAATACCTTGTCAGTTGATCTCCCCTCTGATGCATTCTGGACCTGATCTGGTTTTCAACATTTTCTGTATTTTTGTTATTTTGTTTTGTTTTTGTTCACTCTTATTAGGGTATATCTCAGAGGTGTTATGTCATTGGAGGTCACCGTCTTGAAGTTGTGTTATATGTTTTTCTGTTTTTCAGTATATAAAACCCAGGATTGATGAACCTATAAGAAAGGTAAGTAGAAGGGGGAGGTGGGGAAGGGAGGAAAGGGGAAAGCAAAAAAAAAGAGATGTGTGGCGGGGGAATAGGGCACTGACCCACCCAAGGGGAGGGTATTGTTTGTGTCTCCACAGGGAAAGAGGGACCAGACTTAAAGCCAGTGTTCCGGGATGCGAATGCAGCGTGCCAGCAAGGAGTGGGGAGCCAGAGGAGGGGCCTGAGGGCTTGGCCCCCATACCAGCTACGTGGACAATTGCCCATTGCCCCAGAAGAATTTACTTGAGAGGACGGCACTGAAGCTGCAGCTAGAAGAGAGGGGCATGTCTGATCAGAGCACATGGGAGCAAATGAATGGGGAGGAAGAGAGAGTGGAGCACATCCTGGCCCACCAGGCCTGGAGGACGATATCCCCGCTCTGAACAGCCAATGCACAGAGTGGACCATATGGCTGATCCCACTACGAGAGACACCGTTGCTTGCTGGCCCAGGGCCCTAAGGGGGACAACACTGGAGACTCAGTGTCAGGTCTGGCCCAGACTGACCCCGAGACATTGAGGCAAAACACTAAAGGCTTGCGGCAGAGCAACTGGGGAGCAGAGCAGGGAGCTCCCGAGGGAGTACAAGGGATAGACTCTGGGGCCAGAGCATGGTACCCCATCGGACCTGACTGGAGGGCATGCACAGAGTTCAAAAATCAGACCTTGACCTATTTACAGGTTTTTCTTTGTTTTTTTTTAAATTTTTTCTTTTTTTCCTTTTAATTAATTAAGTAATTTTTAAGAATTATTCTTTTATGGGTCATTGGTTTTCTTTTTTGTTCCCATCCCTGTGTTCTCATTTGTCACCTGTCTTGCTATGCCTTGTATTTTGGTCCATATTATTATCTCTACAGATCTATCTAGAAAGATAGACTGGATGAACAGTCTGGAGGAGAAAACAAGGGGACCAATGGTT